>NW_012118599.1:10499325-10535225 GCF_000951035.1 Colobus angolensis palliatus
TTTTTTTTTGAGACAGAGTCCTGCTCTGTTGCCCAGGCTGGAGTGTAGTGGTGCAATCTCGGCTCACAGCAACCTCCGCCTTCCAGGTTCAAGTGATTCTCTTTCCTCAGCCTCCCAAGTAGCTGGGATTACAGGTACACACCACCATGCCCAGCTAATGTTTTTGTATTTTTAGTAGAGATGAAGTTTCACAATGTTGGCCAAGCTGGTCTCGAGCTCCTGGCCTCAGGTGATCCACCGGCCTCGGCCTTCCAAAGTGCTGGGATTACAGGCGTGAACCACTGTGCCTGGCCGGCATGATTTTCTTTATATTTCTTCTGCTTGGGGTCATGATCTGTAAATTATAGTTTTCAAAAAAACTGAAAATGTTTCAGCTATTACTTTCCAAAATATTTTCCCTACTTGCTCATCTATATCTCTAATAACATGTATGTTAGACTTCTTTATTTTATAAGTTAATAATCTATTTATTTTTCCTTTTATTCTATGTACTTCATTTTAGATATTTTTCTTTGTTATGTTAAGTAAGTTCCATTATCTTTTCTTTGGCAGTATTTCCCATCTGTTAATCCCATCCAGTTTAGTTTTCATTTAAGATATTGAATTTTTCATTGCTAGAAGTACAATTATTTTTTAAATATCTTATCTTTCTCCCCTCATCATGCTGTTTTTTTCCTACCTTTATAAACCTGTGGAGTATATTAACTATTTTTAATATCTGTCATTTCTGGGCCTATATTTTTTCAGTGGGCTTTCTCTTGGTTTGGGGCCATTTTTCTGTTTTGTTTTTTCTAAGCCTGTTAACTTTGAATAGATGGCAAGACATAAATGTTAAGTGCCGTGGATACTGGGCTGTGTCGTATCCTTTTAGTTTAGACTTTATTATGACATCTAGTCAGTTGCTTAGAAAAAGAACTTTTCAAAACTTGTTTTTAAGCTTCAGTAAGGTAAATCCAGAGCATCATTTAATGTAAAATAATATAATCCCACTACTAAGGCAATACTCATTTAAGAGCTCTAGCTAATGGTCCATGTGCTATATGATGGTCGGACTTTTTCTTGTGTGAACACAGCCTCCATGTCTTGTGTGAGCTCTTGGCCTTATTCAGGTTCTTGCGCTTTGATTTTCCTTTCATTGTTCTTTTTCAGCCTCAATAGTTTCCTCTCACATGTGCAGAGATCAGAACTCTGCCAAATACTCAAGTAGACCGCTGTCTAGATCCCTGGAATACTCTTGCTCTCTCTATGTGAAACTTCTTCTTTTCTGATATTCTTCTCTACAAATTTTAGTCTCCTTAGCTTGGCTCAACTTAATAATACTCTCAGACCTGTGTGGATATTTCTGTCCTTGCACAGTGGCCTGGAAACTGCCAGAAGCAGGAAACTGAAGCAATCAAGGGGTTCATCTCATTCTTTACTTCCTCTGGAGATCTTTGTCCTACACTGGATTTTGCCCCATTTTTGAGTTAAGGCAGGAAGATAATACCAACTTTTGTTACTTTATCATGGCCAGGAATGGAAGTTCCAATTGGTTAAAAGTTTGACAAAACCTTAGTTGTGAGAAACTCTGAACCTTCATACAAGTTAGCAAAATTGTTTTTTCTTAGAAACGTTGCTGACTTTGATGCAAATCAGTAAATATTAGGCATGTCCTATTTCATAGACACTGATACTCTTTTAGAATAAATTATCTTTAGCATTTGCAAGTAAGTAGGGTTACATTTGCATCATAAATATTACTGAATAATTGATGTGATATTCAGATGGCTTATAGCAACACGTGGAGTGCTCCAGATTTCATTTGAAATAAAATACAGTCAAGATGTTTCAAGAACAGCAGTGGGGAAAAATCTAACTATTTGATATAAATATGAGATCATCAATATGTATGCCTTCACTCATTCAATCAATAAACATTGAGGATTTAAAGATAAGACATAATTCCTCTTTTTTGTGAAGACTGTAGTGTATAAAGGAAGACAGACATGCAAATTACTAGCTGTAATATAGTAAGATATAGTAGGATTGTAGGATAAAGACATTAGTTAAGGGATATGTAAAGTGCCATAGAAATACAGAGACCAGTGGAGAGGGCAGGAAATTGAATCTGCTCTATGGAAGGCATCACTTTCTATCACTATTATTCAATTAACATTATTAAGTACTAATAATGTGCTGTGCACTGTGCTAAGGCCTCATAGTACAAATCCTCCTCAGGGAGAGCCATGGCTAACAAACAATCACAAATGTGGTGCAGTAGCAGCTGTGGGTAAGATGTGACCAGGGAACCATGTGGTGGAGAGGACAGCCCCGGGGACAGTTATCAGGAATGCTTCCAGAGGAGATTGAGCCTCAGAAAGGGAAAGGCTTGTGGCCCAGAGCATCATCATTCAGAGAATGTCAGGTAATATAACGTGGCTAGAGCCATGTGGTATCAAGTGGGAGCTCTGGGGGAGAGGAGACTGCAGAGATAGGTAAGGGGCGGATCTTCAAGGGCTGGCTGTTTTCTGCTGTGGTGTTTGAAGATCTGTGTTTTAGAAAGTTTACTCCAGTGGTAGGATAAAGGACAGAGTAGAGGGAAGTGAAACTGGAAGCAATGTGGAAGCTAACTTGATTCAGTAATCCAGGAAATAAATTATGAAGAACTACACTGAGGGAGTCATGGAGGGACCGGAGATAAGGGGTTAAGGAGGGGAATTAAGAGCTATTTAGGAGAACAATAAAAAAAGGACTTGGTGCCTAATTGGATATGGAGAGTGATGGAGAGGATTGAGTCTATGACAATGTTCTGTCTCATTGGACTAATTGTATCATTAAGGGCTGTGTTTCCTAAACGGGTTTCCCAATCCTGCAGAGAGTTCAAAACAACCCAATGGGACACAAGGAAAAATAACAGAATTCTATTTATACTTTTTTCAGTTTTTTAGTTTCTACTTGTATGTGTCTTAGAAAATAGACACTAAACAGTGTAGTATATGTGTGTAATTTAAAATAAATGAGTATCAATATATTGCAGGGCATGCTGAAATATTTTATTATCAAGAGTGTGTGATCAAAATGCTTGGGCACTCTAGAGACAAGGAATGCAAAAGGAAAAGTGGATTTGCAGGTCCTAGGGAATTTGATGTTCCTGTAGAACATTCAGGCAGTAATTTCCAGTGGGCAACAGGGTCTAGACTTAGGTAGGACTGTCCAGCAGAGCCTTCTATGATCATGGAAATGTCTTAAATATACACTGTCCAGTATAGTAGCCCATAACCACATGCAGCTTTTGAGCACTTGAAATATGGCCAGTGCAACTGAGGAACTGAAATTTTCCATTTCGCTTAATCTTAAATTTATTTATTAAATGTATTTAATTATTTAATTATATTAAAAGTATTTAATTATTGAAATAACCACTTGTAGCTAATGGCTATGATACTGGAAAGCACAGTCCTAAAGAGAGAGACTTGAGACTGTCATTTATTGAGAGCTCCCACTGGCTCAGCACTTTATATACATTTTAAAGCAATTTAATCATCCCACTACCCTATGGAGTAGATGGTATTAAGAAAGTAAAGAGTTCAGTTCTTACTCCATCCTTTAAATAGGAAAAGAGTATATTGTAAAGAAGAGCATGTTTACTTTGAAATATGTATACTGTCTAGATCTTCTCTGTTGGAAGATGTTTATACATCTTAATCAAATAACAATTGTATTCTTTTCTTTCAGGTGGTTTGCTCTGTTAGAGGTTCAGATGTGTGTTATTTTAGTACTTTATAAATATGACTGTAGTCTTCTGGACCCATTACCCAAACAGGTAAATGTTTTCAGAATTTTGAGTATCATGACTAATTATAAATATGACATAACCACCCCCACCTACCTCAATTTTAATTACTAGAGAGGAGCTGACATTTCCTCACTTAGGCCTGATCTTAACAGGTGCCTTGGATTGAACCAGACTGAGAAGAGACTCGGTCTCCTTAATTCAGGATCTAATCTATGTACCCAATTACTACCTGGCTGGGCCTTAATAGCAGTCTTTCCACCACTTCCAGTGTTAGGAGCTCTTCAATGCACTTACCAATTTGAACACTTTTCCCTGAGTTAAATAAACATGGCCTCAACTTTGCCCTTATTTTCTTCTTTTGTTTTTTTTGAGATGGAGTCTCGCTCTGTTGCCCAGGCTGGAGTGCAGTGGCGCCATCTCAGCTGACTGCAAGCTCCGCCTCCAGGGTTCACACCATTCTCTTGCCTCAGGCTCCCGAGTAGCTGGGACTACAGGCGCCCGCCACCACACCCAGCTAATTTTTTTTTTTTTTTGTAGTTTTAGTAGAGACGGGGTTTCACCGTGTTAGCCAGGATGGTCTCGATCTCCTGACCTCGTGATCCCAAAGTGCTAGGATTACAGGTGTGAGCCACTGTGCCCAGCCACTTTGCCCTTATTCTTCTAGAAAAGTATGTCTGTGATCCAAAGTTGAACTATTGTTTTCAATGCAAGTCATAGCCCTTGGTACATCTGAAAAGCAACAGCATGGAAAAAAACTAACCTAGCAGTAAAAACAGTGAACAGAAATGAAAAGGTCATGACTTTATTCCTACTTCAAACTATTGAATATTCCAGTCATTTAAGTTTTCTGTAGGTCCATTCTCATAGATCAGTGGCTCTCGAATTGGTGTGAGCATCAGCATCACTAGTAGGGCTTGTTAGAACAGACTGGATAAAGGTGCTATTTATCGCTAGAATTTCTGATCCAGTAGGAACCAGGGAGGGGCTACAGAACTGCATTTCTTTCTTTTTTTTTTTTTTTTGGTTTTGTTTTTTGTTTGTTTGTTTTTGAGATAGAGTCTTCAAGGAGTGCAGTGGCACAATCTCAGCTCACTGCAGCCTCCACCTCCCAGGTTCAAGTGGTTCTCATGCCTCAGCCTCCCTGGTAGCTGGGCCTGCAGGTGCGCACCACCATGCCTGGCTAATTTTTTGTATTTTTAGTAGAGACGTCGTTTCACCATGTTGGCCATCTGCTGGTCTCCCAAAGTTCTGGGATTATAGGCGTGAGCCACAGCGCCCGGTCCAGAATTTGCATTTCTAACAAGTTCCAGGTGATGTTGCCGCCGCTGCTGCTTGTCTGGGTGCCACACTTTGAGGACCTCTGTTGTAAGAAATAAAAGGAAGTTCAATTTAAATCCAAATGTTTGGAAATCATGTCAAAACTTTGGGTAAAGGGTGCTATTTAAACTGGGGCTGAAGATCAGAAATTAAGCATTGCAATCTTAGAGCTATTCACATAGCATTTTGTGCTTTGATTTACTCTTGATATAATAAGGCTAATGTATGGAGAGATAAATAAAACTCTTGGGTGACATTTCAACAGGAATTATGTAAGTGCATAAGTGACACAGAAAATATTTTATTACTCACAAATATGCACATTTCAGCATTTCACTTGATTTCTTTTGCACTTCTATTTTGAGGACAAGTAACTTATCAGTGATGAAGAGCTCTCAGAATCTTATAATGAAAGGGAACTCAAAACAACTTTCACAAAGGTTCTCAGCTACCTGCTATGTTGTTGACAAAATGAACATCAGGGTCAGACTTTATGTACGTCAAATAGTAGTTCCTGATCCACTGAGTTGAATGTCACAATTTTGCTCAGGATTAAACTCAACATACAAAGATTTTCCCACCAGCAAGAAGACATCAGAATGCCTTTTCAGATGAGAAGGATGGCATTTGTTAAAACCATGGAGATTAGTAATTTTGACTAATTCCTTAGGCAGGATTTTCCCTAGCATTTTCTTCCTAAGAATTCTATTATCGGCCGGGCGCGGTGGCTTAAGCCTGTAATCCCAGCACTTTGGGAGGCCGAGACGGGCGGATCACGAGGTCAGCAGATCGAGACCATCCTGGCTAACACGGTGAAACCCTGTCTCTACTAAAAAATACAAAACACTAGCCGGGCGAGGTGGCGGGCACCTGTAGTCCCAGCCACTCGGGAGGCTGAGGCAGGAGAATGGCATAAACCCGGGAGGCGGAGCTTGCAGTGAGCCGAGATCCGGCCACTGCACTCCAGCCTGGGCTACAGAACGAGACTCCGTCTCAAAAAAAAAAACAAAGAATTCTATTATCTGTATTTAATTTCTTATACTATTTTGTACATGTCCTATTTATGTTTTGACACCACTGAGAACATTTTTTAAAGAAATGATCTCTCACGTTATAAAAAGTACAAGTCTGAGTGAATTCCCATGATCTCAAAGAGCATTTTATTTCAAAATTCTTATTCTTGAGTGAGAAACATCAATTAACATTATTTAACTATTGAACTTGTTTCAATAAATTGTAAAATCAGGTGATCAGAAAGTGCAGGAAATGGCCTTCAAATCACCAGGCTCTTCTAGGAGAAGGCAGGGATGGGTTGTCAAAGCATGTCCTGAACAGTCTATTGTCTGGTGCAGGGAAATCAGTGGACTTGGAAACTAACTCCCTTGAAGGAATTTACTTAACATAGTAGAAAAAATCAAATGCTAGAATCTCTAATTTTAATTTTGCAACAGCCCAATGTTTCATTTTACCTCAAAGGGCCTTAAGTAATGTAAAGTTAATTCCCTTCCATTATGAACCAAACAAAAAGGAAATACTACAAAGTTTAAGGATCTGTGATCAGGCAGCAGTGTCCTGATGCTGGCTGTGGGGGCTGTTCTATTTTGAGCATTAAGGAAGAGTCAACTTTAATTCTCTTGCAAAAGCAAGCACATTTTTGCTAACGTAGTGGGTTTTTATTTCTTTGTATGGTTGTTTGTTTGTTTGTTTGTTTCATTTTACTTTTTGGGTTCATAGAGCCTTAGGAAATCTCACAAAACACATGGATCCCCTTTGTAGAAAAGTGCATACTTCTTTATACACACAAAGCTGTGGATGCAATTTCAGTGGGTTCATGGACCCCTGTGACTTATTCTCTCAACTCTCCAAAGAATCTCCTTGCTAAAGAGCCCATTTTGTGCTCTATTTCATTCAAACTTGAAAATAGACTGATTCTAAATTAGATCCACCTCATCGTTCCTCATTCCTCATCTCCCCTCAGCCCTCATGGTTGACAGAAAAGGTTCCTTTTTTAATCCCCAAAACCTCAAAAATCTCTTTGTATTATTTACGATACACTGACCTCCGCTTGACCCTACACAGTTTCATATCTTATTTCTAACTCGGGCGAAAAAAGTCAGAACATTTGGAATCTACAATGTATCTTTATGGAGGCTACAGAACAAGACTCCGTCTCAAAAAATATATATATCTTTCTGGAAAATCATGATCATGAATACACTGTAAGTGGTTCACATCACCAACTCCGCATCATTCTTTAAACACCTATAGCCTGCAGTAGGGAGATCCCACCCAGCGATTCTAAATGAAGTGTCAGTTTTTGAGCCAGAATTGTAGAAAGAGCCTTATTTGTGGTAACCTCTTTAGCCAGACAAAGTGAAGGGTGGCAGGCCCAAATCTAAAGAGATTGTTATTAGAATAAGGAATTGTATTCTTTTTCTTCTGCCTGAATGGAAGGCTAAAGTTGATGTTGGACATTGTGAAGTTCATTGATGCAAACATTTCCCAACTTGAAAAACCTAAACAGTGTACATTTTAGAGAAGATTACAATGGAATAAACCTTAGGTCTGAAAATGTGGTCTTATGTCTCTTAATTTCTATTTCTTCTGCATTTCTGTTTTTAGAGTTCTCTACATTTGGTGGGTGTCCCCCAGCCGGAAGGGCAATGCCGAATTGAATATAAACAAAGAATATGACATCTGTTGGGCCTCACAAGGGCCAGGGCCTTCTGCAGGAGTGGCACCACCCCACCTGGGAGCACCTAGACCTGAGCTCTACAAAAACACACTGCTTCACTTTGTTTTGGGACTTAGTTCAAGAACACATTCAAATGGCTCATGTCTTTGGTATCTTCAACAGTAGACCAAGAATCTAACATCACTCTCGGTAATATAGAGACCGGAATACATGGTTTAGAGGAAATGATCAAATGATCCAAAAAAAAAAACCCACATTTTTAAAGAAGTTGGAATCTGATTTCATGCATAACTGTATTAAAACATTTAATAGATATAACATCATTTGAATGAAAATCTTATCACATTAAATTCACTGTGAAGGTAGCATACTTAAATCTCTATTTTGAAAAGACTATAAGGCTTAGATTTTTTAAATTTAATAATTATTTCTACAAATTTCTATTTTTCTTAATGTGATTCTCAACTAGCAATTGGAACTCCTAGGCTCCATTAACATAATTCATTATTGTAAGCATATCTAATGCTAAAAGTAATAAAATGATAATTTCTGAGAACTGTGAGGACAGAAATGGTGTCTTATATTCATTTCTATACTTTATTATGCTCAGGATTGTACCTTCTCTACAGAGTATATTCAGTAAATGTATGTTGATTGATGTATTGATTTATATTTTAATTAATGTTTAATTAATGTGTTTTGACTCAAGGTGTTTGCAATTATAGTTTGGCAGATATCGTATTTTTGCTAATACATAGAAACACAAATATGATGGTGTGCCAAGACAATTAAGTATAGTGGAATCTCTTAAAGACTTATAACTGTCAAATATTTACCATGAAATCCAGAAAAGAAATCTTACCATGTTCAGGAAAACATATGACACTAATAACAGAGTGAACACTTATGTCATAATTTATCTTCCAGTATTCCGTAAAGAGCTGCTTGCCTCTCTTATTTCACAGTGAGGAAGCTTTGTGTGGTACATGTTGTTTTTCTGTGGCTTATTTGCTTCCCTGGGCTAGAATTATCCCATGAGGTTGATAATGATTGCTTAGTCATCCATTTTCTACTAGCAAGCACATGACTCCCTAGGAGAAAATTAAGTACTTTGACGTGCATTAACTCTTCCAGACTAATGTAGTGATTTTGAAGCTGAGTTAGTAGCTCACAGCTTAGCTTATAGGCTCAGGGATCTGGAGTCAGAAGGAGCTGAAGAAAGCAGCTCAGAAGTCCACAACATCTCTGAAAGTTGCAGACTAGAATTTGACAGGTTCTACTGAATATGGCAGGTGTGTTTTGAGGGAAGGCTTCTTCTCCCAAACAGCTAAGGGTCACAATGAAGCACTGTATTTGAATACAGTGTCCACTTTAGCCAAATTTGCGGTCACTCAGAGCTCGTGCTTAGCTGCTTTTTCTTGCTCAGTAAGGATGCATGTTGGCTGACAGGTTTATGCACTTTAAAAAAGAATGCAGACACAGGAGATCTGTTGACCTTTGGAATAATGAATAGTTAAGCGAAATATACTTGGAAGTCCCATATTTCATTTTATTTCCCTAGCCTGGGGTTTTATATTATATATAAATATACATTCAGCATAAATTCTCATGTGTTAACTGGGATTTTACTGAAAGCAGAGCCTGAGACAGGACTTGTGTGCAGATAGCTGATTTGGGATGTTCTCGCAGGTAGCATAAGTGAGGGATCAGGAAGAGAGTAAGTCATTATTAAGGTTCTGTTTTTCAGGTAGGAGTTACAGCATCAAGAGCTCAATTTCACTGGGATCACCTGAGAATAATATATAATACTTCCTAGAATTGTCCACATTAAAGATAAGTAGAAGCAATTATTGACTGGCTCCTGTTTCTCATTCATTAATGATTACCTCTGGGGATGTTAACCCTGCACTTCCAAGCTACCTTTGTGTGTGAACTAAGTGTCAGGTGGAAAGGGAAGGAAGTGAAGGCAGAAGAAGGCCGATAAGAAGAAGCAGTAGGAGGAGTAGGCATCCTTGAGGCTGAAAAGGAAGTGTAGTGGGAATAAATGAGTGAGAGCTGGAAGGGTAGAAGGTAGAGAAAAAACTGTCTCAAATTAAAAGTTCAGAGGACAAACAGGCGGGGGATGACAGTGTTCATGACGGGCACATAAGGGGTTGCTGGAGTGGGGTTTAGCTGAAGAAAATGGAATGATGAATGTTTTGATTATTTTTTAATACAAAAGTGAGATCACCTGTATGCAGAACATTGTGGAGATAGCCATTTTGGCACTTCTGATAGAAGTTGACCTTCCTTTTCCTTATTCAAAGGAAATAAATTGGCATAGATTATAGTTTAATTTTTACTGGACATCCTGGAACAGAAAATAATTTATGTATTTACTGATGGAACTGAAGAAGTAAATGGTGGTGCAACTGAACATTTGTAATTAAAGCAAGAAATTAGGGAGGAAGGTCATTAAAACTTAAAGTAGGAAGTTCCCTGCCAAAACGTAAGTGTAAGCATTAAGTCAGAGTTTGCACTCATTTAGAGGGAAGTCATTTTAAGATTTTATCGACTGATTGATTGAGACAGGCTCTGCTCTGTTGCCCAGGCTGGAGTGTAGTGGTACCATCAGGGCTCACTGCAGCCTCAACTTCCTGGATCCTTCAGCCTCAGTAACCCTCCCTCCCCCTGTCCACTCCCAGTAGCTGGGACTACAGGCACATGCCAACATGCATGGCTATTTTTTTTCCCCCCTTTTTTTTTTTTTTTGGAGAGATAGGGCTTCTCATCGTATTTCCCAGGAGAGTCTCAAACTCCTGTATGAAGTGATCCTCCCACGTCAGTCTTCCAAAGTGTTGGGGATATAGGCATGAGCAAGATTTTAATATGGAAAAAAAGAGAAGTGATCACCCACGGTTGTTTAACATTTTTTTAATTTTTATTTTTTGTGGGTACATAGTAGGTGTATATATTTACGGGTTACATGAGATGTTTTGATACAGGCATGCAATACATAATACTCACATTATGGAGAATGTGGTATCCATCCCCCTCAAGCATTTATCCTTTATGTTATAAACAATCCAATTATACTCATAGTTATTTTTAAATGTACAATTAAATTATTATCGACTATAGTCACCCTGTTGTACTATCCAATAGTAAGTCTTATTTATTCTTTCTAATTTTTTTTGTGGTGTGTGTGTTTACTTATTAACCATTCCCACCTCCTACCCACCCCACCCTCTGCCACCATATTCTTCTTCCCGGCCTCTGGTAACCATCCTTCTACCCTCTATCTCCATGCGTTTAATTGCTTTGATTTTTAGATCCCACAAATAAGTGAGAATATATGATGTTTATCTTTCTGTGCCTGGCTTATTTCACTTAACATAATCATCTCCAGTTTCATCTGTGTTGTTGCAAATGACAGGATCTCATTCTTTTTTATGGCCAAATAGTATTCCATTATATATATGTACCACATTTTTGGCTATTGTGAACAGTGCTGCAACAAACCTGGGAGTGCAGATAATCTCTTTGATATATTGATTTCTTTTCTTTTGGGTATATATCCAGCAGTGGGATTGCTGGATCATATGTTAGCTCAATTTTTAGTTTTCTGAGGAATCTCCAAACTGTTCTCCATAGTGGTTGCTCTAATTTACATTCCTACAACCATGTATGAGGGTTCCCTTTACCCCACCTCCTCGCCAGTATTGCCTGTCTTTTGGATAAAAGCCATTGTAACTGTAGTGAGGTGTTTTCTCACTGTAGTTTTGATTTGCATTTCTCTGATGATCAGTGACATTGGGCACCAATTCATGTGCCTGTTTTGACATTTGTATGTCTTCTTTTGAGAAATGTCTATTCAAATCTTTTGCTCATTTTTTGACAGGATTATTAGATTTTTCTCCTATAGAGTTGAACTCCTTATATATTTTGATTATTAATCCCTTGCCAGATGGGTAGTTTGCAAATTTTTCCCCCATTCTTTCTGTGGGTTGTCTCTTAACTTGGTTGATTGTTTCCTTTGTTGTGCAGAATCTTTTTAACTTGATGTAATCATATTTGTCCATTTTTTCTTTGGTTGCCGGTGCTTGTAGGGTATTACTCAACAAATTTTCCCCCAATGTTCTGGAGATTTCCCCCAATGTCTCCCTGTAGCAGTTTCATAGTTTGAGGTCTTAAAGTCTTTAATTCATTTTGATTTGGTTTTTTTATATGGCGAGAGATGGTAGTCTAGTTTCATTCTTCTGCATGTGGATATCCAGTTTTCCCAGCACCATTTATTGAAGAGATTGTTTCCCCCCCGCCCCCTCCAGTGTATGTTCTTGGCACCTTTTTCAAAAATGAGTCCACTGTAGGTGTGTGGATTTGTTTCTGGTTTCTCTGTTCTTTTCCACCTGTCTATGTGTTTCTTTTTTATGCCAGTACCATGCTGTTCTGGTCACTATAGCTCTGTAGTATAATTTGAAGTCAGGTAATATGGTTCCTCCAGTTTTGATCTTTTTTGCTTAGGATAGCTTTGGCTATTCTGGACTTTTTGCAGTTCCATATATTAATAAATTTTAGGATTTCTTTTTCTATTTCTGTGAAGATTGTCATTGGTATTTTGATAGGGATTGCATTGAATCTGTAGATTGAGTTGAGTAATATGGACATTTTAACAATATTGATTCTTCCAATCCCCGAACAAGGAATATCTTTCCAATGTTTGATGTCCACTTCAATTTCCTTCATCAGTATTTTTTAGTTTTCATTATAGTGATTTTTCTTTAGTTAATTCCTACATATTTAATTTTATGTGTGGCTATTGTAAACGGGATTACTTTTAAAATTTCTTTTCCAGGTTATTCACTGTTGACATATAGAAATGCTACTGATTTTTTATGTTGGTTTTGTATCTTGAAATGTTACTGAATTTGTTTATCAGTTCAAATAGTTTTTTATGAAGTCTAAATTTTTCCAAATATAAGATCATATCATCCGCAAAAAAGGATAATTTGACTTCTTCCTTTCTAATGTGTATGCCCTTTATTTCTTTTACCTGTCTAATTGCTCTAGTTAGGACTTCCAGTACTCCATGTTGAATAACAGTGGTGAAAGTGGGCATCCTTTTCATATACCAGATTTTAGAAGAAAAGCTTTCAGCTTTTCCCCATTCAATATGATACTAGCTGTGGATCTGTCACATATGGCTTTTATTATGTTGAGTTATGTTTTTTCTTTCTTTTTGTTGAGACAGAGTCTTGCACTGTCACCCAGGCTGGAGTACAGTGGCACAATCTTGGCTCACTGCAACCTCCGCCTCCCAGGTTCAAGCGATTCTCCTGCCTCAACCTGCTGAGTAGCTGGGATTACAGGTGCTCGCCACCATGCTTGGCTAATTTTTTGTATTTTTAGTAGATCACTATGTTGGCCAGGCTGGTTCCGAATGCCTGACCTCATAATCTACCTGCCCGGCCTCCCAAAGTGCTGGGATTACAGGCATGAGCCACCATGCTGAGATATATTTTTTCTATATCCAGGTTTTTTTAGGGTTTTTTTTTTTTTTATCATGAAGGAATGTTGAACTTTATCAAATGCTTTTCAGCATCAGTTGAAATGATCATACGGTTTTTGTCCTTCATTCTGTTTATATGATTTATCACATTGGTTGCTTTGCATATGTTGAACCATCCTTGCATCCCAAAGATAAATCCCTCTTGTTCATGATGAATAATCTTTTAATTGTATTGTTAAATCTGACTTGCTAGTATTTTATTGAATATTTTTGCATTGATATTCAGCAGAGATATTGGCCTGTAATTTTCTTTTATTGATGTGTCTTTGTCTGGTTTTGGTATCAGGGTAATACTGACCTCATAGAATGAGTGTGGATGTATTCCCTCCTCCTCTATTTTTCAAAATGTTTGAGTAGGGTTGGTATTAGTTCTTTAAATGTTTGCTAGAATTCAGGAGTGAAATCATCAGGTCTTGGGCTTTTCTTTACTGGGAGACTTTTTATCACAACTTCTATCTCGTTACTTGTTATATTCAGGTTTTTGGTTTGGTCTGTTCAGGTTTTAGATTTCTTCCTGTTTCAGTTTTTGTAGGTTGTATGTATCTAGGAATTTGTTCATTTCTTCTAGATTTTCCCATTTATTGGCATATAGTTGCTCACAGTAGCCACTAATGATCCTTTGAATTTCTGCAGGATCTGTTGTAATGTCTCTTTTTTCATATCTGATTTTTTTTTATTTGTATCTTTTTTTCTTAGTATGGCTAAAGGTTTGTCAGTTTCATTTAACTTTCAAAACAACTTTTTGTTTCATTGATCTTTTGTATTGCTTCTTCATTTCAATTTCATTTATTTCTTCTCTGATTTTTATTATTTCTTTTCTTCTACTGATTTTGGATTTGGTTTGCTCTTGCTCTTGTAGTTCTTTAAGATGCATCATTGGTTGTTTATTTGAAGTTTTTCCTTTTTTTGATGTAGGTATTTATAGCTATATACTTCCCTTTTAATACTGCTTTTGCTGTATCCCATAGGTTTGGTTGTGTTGTGTTTCCATTATCATTTGTTTCAAGAAATTATTGGTTTCCTTTTTATTTTTTCATTGGTGCACTGGCCATTCAGGAGCATATCATTTAATTTCCATGCATTTGTATAGTTTTCAAAATTCCTATTGTTATTAATTTAATCAAGGTGGTAAAAGATCTATATATTGAAAATTATATAACATTGATGAAAAAGGTTGATGACACAAATAAATAGAAAAATAGGCCAGGCGCACTGGCTCACGCTTGTAATCCCATCACTTTGTGAGGCTAAGGTGGGCAGATCACCTGAGGTCAGAAGTTCAAGACCAGCCTGGCCAACATAGCAAAACCCCATCTCTACTAAAAAATAAAATACAAAAATTAGCTGGGTGTGGTGGCATGCACCTGTAGTCCTAGCTACTCGGGAGGCTGAGGCACAAGAATCACTTGAACCTGGGAGGCAGAGGTTGCAGTGAGCCTAGATGGCACCACTGTACTCTGGCCTGGGTGACAGAGTAAGACTCTTCTTAAAAAAAAATATGTATATATACACACACACACACACACACACACATATATATGATACACACACACACACATCATGTTAATGAACTGAAACAATTAGTATTATTTAAACATTCATACTATCCAAAGCAATCTGCAGATTCAGTGTAATTCCTATCAAAATTTCACGGTAATTCTTCGTAGAAATAGAAAAAAAAAATTTATCTGAAACCACAAAAAACTTAAGTAGCCAAAGCTATCTTGAACAAGAAGAATAAAGCTGGAGGCATCACACTACCACGTTTCAAAATATATTGCAAGCTATAATCAAAAGGGTATGGGACTGGCATAAAAACAGACACATTTACAAATGGAGTAGTATAGAGAGCTCCAGCATAAACCCACCTACCTATGGTCAATTGATTTTTGAGAAGATGTCAAGAACACACCATGGGGAAAGAACAATTTCTTTGATAAATGGTGTTGGGAAAACTAGATATCCAAATGCAGAAGATGAAAATGGACCCTTATCTCACTTTTTCTTTACATTTAAAAGTAAAGAAAATAATAATTAAAAATCGTTTAAAAAATCCAGCTTTTTGTGGTTGGAAATAGAAAATAGGGCAGCAGTTACAGTATAACAGAAAGAATATCAATTGCATTGTGGGAAGACTCAAGTTCAAATTCTAGCTTGGCCATTTAGCTTCGTGTGATAGTGAGCCAATCACTTTATTTCTCTGAGCCTCAGTTTCTTCACAGATTAAATAAGCATAATATAACCTTAATTCAAGAGTGTGGGACAACTGGATATCCATATGCAAAAGAATAAAGTGACACCCCCTCCCTTATACCATATTACAAAAGCAAACTCAAAATGAATCAAATAAATATAAGACCTAAAACTACAAAATTCTTGTAAGAAAGCATAGGTGAAAATGTTTATTACCTTGGATTAGACAATGATTTCTTAGATATGACATCAAAAGCACAAGCAACCAAATAGATAAGCTGGAATGTCATCAGAATTTAAAAACTTTTGTACTTCGAAAGACATCATTAAGAAAGTGAAAGATCCTCAAAATAAAGAGACAACCCAAGTTTTAGAAAAGGGCAAAGAATCTGAAAAGTAATTCAGTTCTCCAAAGAAGAAATACAAATAGCTAATAGGCACAAGCACATGAAAAGGTGTTTGACATAATTAGCCATCAGGGTAAATTAAAGCTACAATGAGATACCACTTCACATCCAATTGGATGGCTATAATTAAAAAGGCACATAATTGCAAGTGTCGGTGAAAACATGGAGAAATTGGGAACCTCTGGTGGTAGGAATGGAAAATTGTGCAATCGCTTTGGAAAACAGTTTGGCATTTCCTTAACTGGTTAAGCACAGAGCTTACCATATGATCCAGAAAGTCTACTCCTAGGTATATCCCAAGAGACTTGAAACAGCTACTCAAACACAAACACAAATGTTCATAGCAGCATTATTCATAGTAGCCAAAAAGTGAAAAGAATTCAGATGTCCATCAATAGATGAATGGATAATAAAATATGGTATAACTATACAACAGAATATTGCTTGGCAATAAAAAGAGATAGAAGGGGATATGTGGGAAATCTCTGTACCTTCCTCTCAATTTTGCTATGAACCTAAAACTGCTCCAAAACTATACAGTCTTAATTTAAAAAGAAAAATACAGCATATTGATATATCGATAAGTGCTACAACGTGGACAAGCCTTGAAAACATTAAGTGAAAGAAGCTAGACACAAAGAACCACATGTGATATGATTCCATTATATGAAATATCCAGAAGAAGCAAATCTGCAAAGAGAGAAAGTAGATTAGTGATTGCCTGGATGTCTGAGGAATGGGATGATTGAGTGGGTAACAGCTAAGGGCCTTGGGTTTCTTTGGAGAGAAATTAACATTTTTTTTTGCTTTGATATATGTAAATGTTGTGAAATAATTGCCCAATCAAGTTAACACATCCATCACCTCACAGAGTTATGTGTGTGTGTGTGTCTGTGTGTGTGTTGACAACATTCAAGATCTACTCTCTTAACAAATAATGGTGGTTACCAGGGACTGAGGAGTGGGAGAAATTGGGAGATATTGGTCAAAGGATACAAACTTTCAGTTATAAGAGGAATAGTTTCTGGCAATCCAAAGTATAACCTGGTGACTATAGTTATTTTTACTGTATTGTTTATTTGAAATTTGCAATGAACATTTTTTAATTGATTGTGGTAGCACTTGTACAACTCTGTGAATATACTAAAAGCCGTTAAATCTTATACTTTAAGTGGGTGAATTATATGCCATCTCAACTTTATCACCATAATGCTGTTAAAAAAGGTTATTGTGAAGGATAAACAATGTGAGAAGTATGACTCAGAATACAAGACAGATGTGCAAAAAATGCAACTTTTAAGTACCCTATAAAGCAGCACGATTCCTGATTCTGTGGTCCTGTTCTTGTAAGCCAGTTGCAAATTTCTTATGAGAAACTACTTCTGAGGGAGCCCTCTGCTTCTCAGCATCACCGTGGAATTAGGGATATTACCTGTTACCTAGAAAGAGGGACAAGTACCTCTATTCACCAGGGTTTCAAGTTTGCCTCTGTCATCATTACAGTCCATTGAAATCCCATGGTGCCCTGTGGTTTCTAGGCCTCACTCAGCACGGCTAGGAACACTAGAGCCTGTTTTCCCTTCTATCCCGACTTTTTTGGTCTCACAGTTACATCAGACCTTTCAGCACTCAGGTCTCTAGGGCTCAACCATCTCATCTCTTGCCAGTCTAGTGGAAGATCTTGCTAGTCTAGGGAAAACCCCTCTTTGCTCCCCCTTTCAGGCCTCTCTGTGGTGTCCCTGTAACTCAATTCTCCTTGATCTTTAAAAGTTGTTATTGACGGCTTCTAAAAACCACAGCCTATCTAAATTGTATGTTTGGGCAGACACGGTGGCTCACACCTGTAATCCCAGCACTAGGAGGCCAAAACAGGTGGATCACTTGAGGTCAGTAGTTTGAGACCATCCTGGCCAACCAGGTGAAAACTCATCTCCACTAAAAATACAAAATTAGCCTCACATGGTGGGGCATGCCTGTAGTCCCAGCTACTTGGGAGGCTGAGGCAGGAGAATCGTTGAACCCAGGAGGCGGAGGTTGCAGTGAGGCAAGATGGCACCACTGCACTCCAGCCTGGGCAACAAGAGTGAAACTCCATCTCAAAATAAATAAATTGTATGGACAAAAATGGCTTATACAGCAAACATATCCAGAAAGTAATAGAAATTGTTACATTCTACTCTTCCAGTACAGCAAAAGGAAACAAATGGACCAACTAAATTGCTATAGTAGCTCATTCTGAAGGTTTATATGTCTTGATAGAGTGATGCTATTGAGTGAGTTAAAGATAATACAAACATGGATTGATTATTACTTTGTATCTGGCATTGTGTAAGTGATTTATATGCACTACTTTTCTTCTTTCAAGAACAAATAAGAACCACACTTACAAGGAAGTATTGATTTTTGGTCCTCAGTTCCAAGAAACGTGACAATCTGATTCATAAAATAAGCATTCTGAAATTGTTTACAATACTTTATTGAGTGAGTTTAGGTAAGAAACCAGGGATTCTTATTTTATAGTTGCCTACGCTGGTAGTAGAAATAAGTAATATTATTTAATTTTTCAACTTTATTTCCTCCTCAGAAGAAACGGAGCATGATTTTCACTAAAGAAAAAGAGCTCTAGGGCAATGTTTTTCTTCGCAACACTGAAGAGAGACCAGCCCCTCTCCTTTGGGGAGTGCCCAGGATAAAGAAGGAAGGCCTCCATCCTGGACCGAATAGTAGGAATAGAGGAACAAAGCTCTAACCCAACTCCCTGTTGTTCCCTGAGTCACACCTTAAGCATTTTCTCCTCTGTAACTGAGAAGTCTGGGCTAGAATAGAGGAGTTCTCAGACCCCCACATGTGTCACATTCTATGATTGCTATACATATATGGTTGCACAAAATGTGTCACCTCGGTGCCCACTGAAAGCAGAATTTCTGGCATTAATGTCACTGCTATAGATCTTTCTGCACCTTTTGTCATGGAGCAGATAAAGTACCAAGCAGCTCAGAGCAGTGGAAAGAATATTGAATTTTGACCCAAACCTCTCCATCCTTATTCTGGCTTATCCATTTACTAGCTCTGTTTCTACTCAATCTCCCAGCCACAGTTCTTATCCTACAAAACAAGGATACCTGCTACTCCACCCTACTGCTTAGATCCCATCACTTCATGAATTCTGTAGCTGATAAAGTGTCATAAAGTTGTAAGACAGAATAATGACTAAAAACATTTCTGGATCAACTTCCTGACCCCTTCTATTTATGTTTTCCTGTAAATTGAAGTCGTTATTCGCTGCAGCTCTCAACACCATCAGACCCAGGAAACTTCTAGTTATCATTTTTCTGGACTCTTATTTTTGTGTTTCTCCAGTATCTGGAACTGCTGCCACTCTGCTTGTCAGTCTCAGACATCCTGATTCTCACTCACCATTCTAGATGAACAAGCCTCTTATCTGAGACCCAGGTATTTCACATTCTCCTCTGCCAGGTTGCTGTGAATAACCAGTTCTTTAATAACTAAATTTTTACAGGCCTCTAGCTCCTCCACTTTCTCCTGTGGAAGAGGCCACAAAGAATCCTGGAACTGCCTTTTCTGTGAAAAGGCTCCAGGAAGTCAAGATCAAAACTTAACATAAAAGACAAAAATGGGCCGGGCGCAGTGGCTCACGCCTGTAATCCCAGCACTTTGGGAGGCCGAGGTGGGCAGATCACGAGGTCAGGAGATCGAGACCATCCTGGTTAACATGGGGAAACCCCGTCTCTACTAAAAATACAAAAAATTAGCCGGGCGCGGTGGCAGGCGCCTGTAGTCCCAGCTACTCAGGAGGCTGAGGCAGGAGAATCGTTGAACCCAGGAGGCGGAGCTTGCAGAGAGCAGAGATGGCACCACTGTACTCCAGCCTGGGTGACAGAGTGAGACTCCTTCTCAAAAAAAAAAAAAAAAAAGACAAAAATGGTGGTTTAGTCCCCAAGTTGCATTTTTGGCATTCTTTTCCCATCCTGTGTTAATTTGTCATCTAGCCAACAAGTAAAAAATAAAATAAAAGCAAGGCATTGTCCCCTGTAGGTCAGGGTTGGAAATACAAATGGATTAAACGTCATAAAAATGTTTTTAGGTGAGCGCTAAAGCCATAATTCAATTTGTAAGACTCTACACACAGAGATTTTGTTGAACTTTCACTATAGTATAATGTGTCATTCAAGGCAGCTTCATGGAAAGATGGAGACTATGATTGAGAACATTCATCCGGTCATGATCTACAATGAACCGAAAGAATGTCGACACTGAAGCGAGGGGAGAAGGAGGCAGAGGAAGAGGGAGATGCACCCTGCCCTCAAGGATGTCCCTATCACAGAGGCGCTATATCCCTCCCAAGAGCCTGCCTAACATCACATACCTCTTATAAGCCTTTGAGATGGGTACTAATATCACCTCAATTTTTCAAAAGAGGAAATAGACACAGCGAGGTTGGGTGACTTGCCTAAAGTCACACAGGTAGTAGAAGGCAAGTCAGAATTCAGTGCAGGCATTTTCGTTGCAGAATCTGTACTCTTAACTGTGTCTCTGCTTCCTCCTGTATAGAGGCTGTCAGCACTTTTCCCCCAGGGTGTGAGTCAGACAGAGATATTTCAGATGCTACATTGAAACCTTTCAAATTCCCACATCTCTAAACACTAAGGAGACAATGATCTCTTCCGGTAATTTCTAAGCCCAAATGTATCAGAGTCTTTTAAAATATCATGGAGCAGTGCTGTCCACCAGGAGGATGGTTTAGTGCATTTTTAGCTTTTACTTTAAAAATCTGTTTTCTCTAAGTGTTTTCATACTTTCTACACTGCCATCAATAATATGTAATCAGAGAAAGGAGACTTAAACAGGAATAAGCAGCATTCACTTTTTCTAGCTTCTTAGTCATGTTATCAAGATTCTTCAGTGATTTTACTCTGAAAATATCTACTGAATTCCATCAACATTCCATTATCCCACAGGGCCAATCTTCAGAATTATGAATTGATATGTAGAAAGTGGTAAGAGCAGTAGATGCAACAGATTTCAATATATTTCCAACAAAATAGACATCAGTAGGCAATAACTAGCATTTCTAATGCTTGATAGTATAGTTGGGGGATAAAAGAGTCTATTCAACCTTCCACAAATTCTCTGAGGCAATTAGTTGCTATGAAATACTGCTTTCACTAGAATATTTTAGCTCACTGCCTGCTTCCCTTCTCAACATTCATCCATTACTTCCACCAACTCTCTCTATCTCTCTCTCTCTCTCTCTTTCTCTCTCTCTCTCTCTCACACACACACACACCCCACAAGTGTTCCTGGGACTTTCTGAAATATGGGACATGCATTCTTATCATAAGATTATATAAAAAAAATTAAATATAAAAATTATGGAAGTAACAAGAGCACAAACATCATAAACATAATAGATGCTGAAATAACTGCTACTGTTAATATTTGAGAGTGACTGAAGAGTTGGGTTACCCATCAATGGTGGGCATCACATCTACACCTTCCAGAACCCAAAGGAGGTGCTATCATCGGAGACATGTTCTCAGCCCTTTAAAAATGTTATTATCCATGTTTTCTTTAATGCTGAAAACTGCAGATCCCTTGCTTTGTGCCTTTGTTGTTTCACACAGTGACACTTTCTTCTATCTCTGGCTTTCCTTTGCTGAGCAAGGAGCCTTTTCCAATCTCTTGAGGTCTGAAACTTTTTCACCAAACTGGCTCCCCTTTCCTCTGGAGACAGGCAGCACTGCATTTTTGTAGGCTCCTTTGCAGTAAGGTGTGGCCACGCGACTGAGTTCTGACCAATAATGTGGACAAAAGTGATGTACAACTAACTTCCAGGCCTGGCCTATTAAAAAAACTTCCATGCACTGCTCTGTTTTCTTCCTCCACCTACCAGCAGGAATTATGGATTCAGTGATGGTTCTCAGGCTACAGGGGATGGTGGAGCAACAGATAGAAGAAGTCTGGATCCCTAAATGACTGTATGGAGAAGGGTCACCTCCTCCCAACACAACGCACATTGAAATGTAAAAATAGCAAATAATATACTTTTACAATGTTAAGCCACTAAAATTGGGAAGTTGTTAGTTCCAGCAGATAACTTATCTTGTACGTTTACATAAGAGTTATATAACATAATTTAAATGCTATGTTGTCATTTGGATCAGACTTAAATAAGCTTCAACATCACTTGAAAATTATTTCTGTTACCATGCCATGAAGAAAACTAAACTGAGTTTTCTCAGTTTGGAGAGCAAATACCATAAAATGAAATGAAGCCAAACTAATTTAGACCAGTTTAAGAATTTAATTGATTTGATTCACTCTAGCTTATTCACCAATAAATGAAATGTGGTGAAATGATCTTCATATATCTTTCAGATTTTTATGTTCTATTTACGTGCGTTTTCAAGAGCTTTGTTCCAACGAGCTTGGTTTGTGATTCTGAGCTCCTTCAGAAAGTAGTTTCATATTTAATACATCATGTTTGATTGTTGCTAAGCATCCATTTGGTGCAAATTAATAACAACACAAGCACTGGCTTCAAAAGCCAAAAACAGGATGGGGCTGGAGCGAGGGACGCTAGACTGACTGCCTTCTGACTTGCAAAACCAGGAGATTTCACATGTGAATCTCTGTAACAATTTGTTTTTCTTTTGTTTTGGCGTCTGCTCTAGTAAAGAAGAAAATAAGAATACAAAATTGTGATTGTGAATTGCTTGATGTTGATTAGCTCCTCTCTAATTCTTGGGCTAAAAAGAAAACTCATCTGCAGAAGGCAAAAAGGCTGCCAAGTGGAGAAGGATGGCTGATCCAGGACTGAGCTGACCACAATATGAAGGGAAATGAAATGGTTTTGTGCAGTCATATTAGGCACTGGAACCTGCAAATGAAGCCAAGGGTCAGTTACTGAAGGGGAGACACATGTAGGAATATGAACCTGAAGACAGCTGCTAAACCAAAAGATTGAGCAATGGAGGAGCAAGTTCAGGCTTAACAAATAGTAGGAATGACAGCAGGATATTCAACCATGGTGACAGTTTAGGGCTGAATTTGTTTAGCCCATGCAAAGCCCAAGCCTGGAAGGCTTCTCCTTACCACTTAGCTCTACCCTGCAAGCTTGCTGGATCCTGAGGGCTTCTTAGTGCTGTGAGTGGTAGAGGCAGCTGGCAGGTGGTGGAGGATAAGGTAGGGGATTATTCACAAAAAGCAAGTCGCTCTTGGCTGAAACAAAGATACAGGGCTCAAATGAAGATCATACATACTGATAAACAGGCAAAGTGCCATTGTTGCTGAAGGAAAATCTTCATCCTGTGCCAGCAGGAAGGAAAGCTAAGTGTGGCAGTTGAGTACAGGGCTCCCAAAAGTGTAGCCTGGAGCACTATAATGGCTCCTCCTTTTGTCAGCTGTGGCCAGTAGGAGACATTGATGAAGTCCAGGCTGGGCCATCCTCAGACACTGACCTGGCTCCTCTTCCTGTTCCCTTCAGGTCATGCCACCTCCTCTTTCCTCTTTCCCCTGAGACCTCTCTTCATTATTTTCCCTTCATATTTTCTCTCCTTCTGCCAGAGACTCTTTCCCTAATCAAAGAGTGGGACTGAACAGAAGCCTTTCTATTTCTCGCATTTTCTTTTTGTCCCATTTGCATTGGCCAAAGCAAGCCATACACCATAGCCAAATATCAGTGTGGCAAGCATTATAGTCTTCTTTTAGGGAATAGCCGTCATCCTCCACAAGCACCTTCTAACCAGTCTTTGGTGGATAGGTTTGGACCTGTAGACTCTCAAGATAGGACCAACCTACTCTAGATGGGAGGATCAAAGGGACAGAGAGAAACGATTTTGATATGAAGCTTGAAAAAAATATTGAAGTCAGATACAAAACCCAGAAAGATTTTGGGCTCTGTGAGGAAAGTGAAAAGAAGGTTCATTTGTAAACATTACCAGAATACTTAGATTAGTATTAGTCAATAAAATTGAGTTAATGAATGACCTCTCTGGGTTTGATCAAGTTAGTTTAAAAGAAAGAAATATTACTGGCTCATTGTTAGGTTGGTGCAAAAGTAATTGCGGTTTTTGTCATTAAAAATTAATTTTGCACCAACCTAATATATGTAATAGGAACTTTGAGCCTTAGTTTTTTGGATTTGGACAGTAATGCCAGAAGAATGTAATAATGAAATCTTTGGGGAAAATTGTATTCTATAAATAAGGAGAGCTCCACAGTTACCAAGATTTGGCAAATATGATTTAAATGTGAGTGGAGGAGTTTCAGTCTACATTTGAATGGAATATTTTCCTTCTTGTTCTTTCCTTGCTGTTATTGTTCCTCCTCTTTCTCCAGTCTCTTCCTCCTTTTATTTCTTCTTCTTCTTATTATTCTCCTTCCTCATTTCTTCTTCTCCTTCTTATTCTCCTTCTTCTTTTCTTCTCCTTCTTTTTCTTCTTCTCTTTCTAATTCCCCCTTCGTCTTCTACTTCCTTCCCCTGCTTCTTCTCTTCCTTTTCCTCCTCCTCCTCCTTCCTCAGCCTCAGCCTGCTCAACCTCTCTACTTCTCCTCTCTTCTTTCCTTCTTCCTTAGTATTCTTTTCCTCATAACTATTTATACTACCACTTTTGAAATTCTTTGACTATTTTGTCAATTCTCAAGGAGTTTTTCAAATGTAGCTTTTTAAATACTAAAAACATCAGAAACAATTGATCTGGTTGTATCAGTTAGAATTGTATTTGGCTGTATATAATGGAAAAATCCAAAATAACCATTATGTAAATATACCAGGCTCATTATCCCACATTAAAGAAGTCAGAGTTCAGTAGCCCAGGACTGGTTTCATCCTCCATAGTGTCATAAACTTGACACCGAGAAGGGCAAGGAGACCTGGTAAGTTCACATACACATCAAGTCAGCAGAACTTGGACTCCTGGAAAGCAAGACAAATTTTGTAACTCGAACAATGGAACTTCAAATGATTTCTAAATTTAGCTTATTGTGAACTTGTCTTTATTCTCCTTATTGTCCTCTTTTTTTTTTTTTTTTAAATTTCTCTCAGCTCCTTTGTTGGTTTTATCTTCCCTTTGCAGCATCCTTGCAACAAAATATACCACATGGTCTTATTCTCCAGGAAGACAGTAACTGTCAGAAATATAGAAGTCACTACCTCTGAGGTGGTGCAGACACCTGCCTGTGGTCCTGATGGATCATTGGGAGGTAATAGGATGGATCGCCCAGAACTTCGAAATGGAGTACAAATGCAAAGAATCAGAGAGAGTTCACACAATCACAAAATGCAACATAAGGGACCCATTGACTTAAGGCATTTTTTGGTGCTTCTGGCTTTTTTCTCTGTTAATAACTGCTGCGTTATACTAATATCACGAGTAGGCAGTGGATGTGGTAGAAAAGGATGTGGGCTTTGATTTCAAATCTACTGAACTTATATTCAGATGTTACCTATATACCAGTTAAGTGTCTTGGGAAAGTTATTTCTATAACCTCACTTTCCTCATGTATCAAATGGAGGTAATAGTCTGCACTCCACAGGTCTGTTGTCAGGATTAAATGAGGTGATATACATAAAATTTTTGGCTCTTTGATTTTAAACAAATAACTACAAACTATAGAAAAGCAAGCCATATGAAAATTTATGTTTACAAAATTAGGTAAATTAGTTATTAATAACTTGAATTTTAAATAATAACTACACTGGTTTAAAACATGCCATCCCCAAAGGGAATGCAAAGTCTTGTTTAAATAAAACAAATCTAATGTGCACACAATTCAAGGAGTAAACTGATGTCTGTTTTACTCATTGCTGGTTCCAGGACTAGAATGGTTTTGGACACATGGTAAGTGTTCAGTAAATATTTGTTGAATGAATGAATACATGAATGAATGAAATAACTTTCTGTTCTGTATGTACTTGGCACCATAGTAGCTGTTGGAAATAAAAATGACTCAACTTTCACGCATCTTAGATTCTAAGTTAAGACAAAACAGTAAAATGATTTCAGATATTGATAAATGCTATGAGGAAAATTAAACAGGGTTATGTGATAAAAACTGATTCAAGGAATGTGAAGGAGGCAAAAAGAGGTTGAGATTGGATGGTCAGAGAATTCCTGAGTGATAGGAAAGGACCAGTTATGGAAAGATCTAGATTTGTTGTTGAAGATTTCCTCAGCAAGCACTGTATATATTTATTTGACTTATGCTAATAGAAATCTATTTAGCTCATTTTGGAAGCATTTGCTTAAGTTATAACTTAGTCACAAGATTTATAGTCATACATGCAGACACTATCCTATGTTCTACAAAACTCAGGAATTCTGAGACTTTAGGGTCTCCAAGAAACTATCATTGAAATGGGCAGTATTTTCAAAAGCATGTTCCAGTAAACATAAGATGATTACAGATGTATTCCTCAAAAAAAGAGAAAAGGTTCTGTGGTCAAATACACTTGGGAACCAGTCCATGAGCACTAATATATTAAGGTCTTAAGAAGTTCTGAAGCAGGGAAACACATACTACATGTATTCCAATGTTTTCTGAATGTATTTTCAAAATTTTGTTTTATTTTATTTTTTTCTCTGTACACTTATTAACATCAATATGCAGTTTGAGAAATACTGTTATAGCATTAGAGATGAGGCTTTGGTACAAAAGGAAAAGAAAAAGATAACCCTTTGCCATACTTGTACACTGTTGGTGAGAGTGTAAGTTAGTTCAGCCATTGTGGAAGACAGCGTGGCAATTCCTCAAAGACCTAAAGACAGAAATACCATTTGACTCAGTAATCCCATTACTGGGAATATACCAAAAGGAATATAAACCATTCTATTATAAAGACACATGCACATGTATGTTCATTCCAGCACTATTCACAATAGCAAAGACATGGAATCAACCTAAATGTCCACCAATAATAGACTGGATAAAGAAAAGGTGGTACATACACACCATGGAATACTATGTAGCCATAAAAAAGAATGAGATTATGTCCTTTGCAGGGACATGGATGGAGCTGGAGGCCATTATCCTTAGCATACTTACACAGGAACAGAAAACTGAATACCACATACTCTCACTTATTAGCGGGAGCTGAATGATGAGAACACATGGACACAGAGGGGAACAGCACACACTGGGGCCTACTGAAGGGTGGAGGTTGGGAAAGGATCAGGAAATCAAATTATGGGTACTAGGCTTAATACCTGGGTGATGAAATAATCTGTACAACAAACCTCCATGACACAAGTTTACCTATGTAACAAACCTAAACTTGTACCCTTGAACTTAAAATAAAAGTTGAAAAAAAGAAAGATAATCTTTTGTCATAAGCCTTGCAATTCCAAAATGGGATATTTACACAGAAACTTAAGTTAAACTTACCAGAAACTTAAAATAAGCTCCAGGTATCATATTTACATATATTGCCTACTTTGACTAAACTGTTGACCTGACAAGAGAGATGCTCACATTTAGTTTTTGCATACTAGAGGTTTTTAAAGTTGCTCTGCTTTGACAGTGGGATGTATTTGTATTTCCTCTATTTTTTTATGAGAATTAATGACAGTCAAGTATATCTTTTTTTTTTTAATTTTGTTTCATTTTGTTTTGTTGGTGTAAGGCAAGTAGTGGAATATGCCAGAAATTTCATGAGCTTTGAACATGTGAACACCACACTTAGCTCTATAACTCCATCACTTGCTAGAGGTGGTTTTAGGTAAATTACTCAAACTTTCTGAACTTCACTTTTCTCATCTGCAAATGGGGATTGTAATAGCCATATCCTACCTTTTGCGGAATAAATCAAGCTGGTGTAAAGGACTTGCAGGAGAATGTCATTCTAACCACTCTCTGAAATGTTTGCTTGGGGACTCTAGAGGCTTTGCTCTGAAAATCTTTTTAATCCCCCACTGGAGAGTCAATGGAAAAAAAAAAAAAAAAAGGAATGTTTGCTGTTTGTTTCTATAGTGATGACTCATGGAGTGCTGATTTATTGAATCAATTGGTGAAGAAGTAAAATTAATGTCTTATTATATAGGTGTGAAAGAAGCTATTCAGTCAATGCATAAGCAAGGGCTTATCTAGATACTTTATCTCACCCAAACCAAGCTAACAAGAGTCCCTGGCCAGCAAAAGAGTTTCTCTTTAGTTCCCTAAATGTTCTATAGATGTAGACAATCTCAACAACTAACAACTGAATTCATCACATCAGCTGCATAATAATAACTATGGATGTTCTCCAACTATTGTTCCCATGACAGAATCAGTGAGAGGATTTGGCATGCCTAGCTCTTAGATGACTACACTATTTCCAGTGGACCACACACAACCAAGTGAAACAACAACATAATGTTGGTAAAACTGATTAGGTTAAGGACACTATTTTAGAAGATTGTTTAACAAACATATTTTTAGGCCTTAGAGAATGTTCATGAAGGATTTTAAGCCCACTTGTGTGGAGGACTCCTGTATCACACAATGTAAGTGCTCAGGAATTACTTCATGAGTCATTCCTAATATTAACCAAAAGTTGAACTAGTGGTAGGTTCTTTTGGTTTGATTGTTTAGTTTTAATCTTAGGGTTGATTTTAGAACTGTGGAATGTAAAAATGGAACCATACTACTGGCATGAAGAGAGGAAAGCAGTGCATCATGGGGACTAGGGGAGTTGGATCATTCCACTGCATATTCTTCCTTCTTCTAGGACACTTTACTTGCTGGTAGAAAATGAGTACAGTTATTTAATGCATCTCTTTCACTAGAATGTTGTAGGAAAAATAAATTGTGGTCAGATTAGGAAGAATCCTAGACTTTAGAGGCCAGAGACATAATTTTGGTGTTGATTCTACCATCTATCCACCTTAGGCAAGTTACTCCCTGAGCCTTACTTTGCTCTTCTATAAAATCATGACTTCACTGATCATTTCTAAGACATCTTTCGGTGTTCTAATTCTATCATAGTCCAAAATCCATAACCATTTCTTTCTTTTCTGATTTTTCAAGGCATTCAGATATCTTGCTTTTTTGCTTCTTTTCTTTTCTTTTTTTTTTTTTATTAAACTTTAAGTTCTAGGGTACATGTGCATAACGTGCAGGTTTGTTACATATGTATACCTGTGCCATGTTGGTGTGCTGCACCCATCAACTCGTCAGCACCCATCAATTCATCATTTATATCAGGTATAACTCCCCAATAGCAATCCCTCCCTGCTCCCCCCTCCCCATGATAGGCCCCAGTGTGTGCTGTTCCCCTTCCCGAGTCCAAGTGATCTCATTGTTCAGTTCCCACCTATGAGTGAGAACATGCGGTGTTTGGTTTTCTCTTCTTGTGATAGTTTGCTAAGAATGATGGTTTCCAGCTGCATCCATGTCCCTACAAAGGACGCAAACTCATCCTTTTTTATGCTTCATGTTAAGCCTTACAAGAAGCCCAAGTTATTCCAGTCTCCACAGGGCTACTACTGGAGTATCAGGAGAGAGGTGAGCTGGTATTTGTGATAGTAGAGGCAAAGCCCCCTTTTCCTGAATCACAAAATTCATGAGATTGAACCTTTAGGTTTAAGCATTGGTCTTTTTGTATACCTGCTGCAGGCACTGTATTGGATTCCAATACCTGGTAAAAGTAAACTTGATCAATAATTGGTGACTTTCAGGCCAGGTATGGTGGCTCACCCCTGTAATCCCAGCAATTTGGGAGACCTAGGTGGGCGGATCAGTTGAGATCAGGAGTTCGAGATGGTGAAATCCTATCTCTATTAAAAATACAAAAATCAGATGGATGTGGTGGTTCACACTTGTAATCCCAGGTACTCGGGAGGCTGAGACAGGAGAATTGCTTGAGCCTGGGAGGCAGAAGTTGCAGTAAGCTGAGATGGCACCATTGCTCTCCAGCCTGGGCAACAGAGTGAGTAAGACTCCATCTCTAAATAAATAAATAAATAAATAAATAAAATAAAATAAAAATGTAAAAGAAATTTGGTGACTTAAAAATTGTCTTTTACCATCACCATCTTCTCTGACCTGAACAATATATCAGGCGTTAGTTAGTGAGAAAAGTTAAATAATTTGTCTCTGTTACTGAGGTCTTCGTATTCCAGCTACGGTAAAAAGGCTGGCACAGGGAAGTAGATGATAACGTAGACAAGAGGATAGCATGAGTGTTCAACTGTGTGGGATCGGAAATAAGTGCATGAAAACTCCTACAGGGGAGTGGTTGGTGTGGAAAACAGTTTGGATAACACTTCCTGGGGAAACTGAATGCTAAACTTTGAAGAGTGGGAAGATTTAGTATGAAAATGGCAGATATAATAACAATTGAGAAAAGTTGTAAGGAAAAAATATAAAAAGGTGGTGGGTAGAGACACTGATTTCCCATTATCTATTCATCTTGTGAACTAAACCTTGCCAAACAGTGTCCTCAAGGCAAAGCACAATCCACTGGAGCATACATCCAAGGATGGAGAACTTTCCTGAAACAAAAGGGAAAGGGAATTTGCACAGGAAAATATAATTCTGCCTGAAAGCAGAAAATCCAGTAATTAACTTGACTTTTCCTTAGCAATTGTAGCAGTTGAGTTTATCCTAGGGCCTAAGAAACTTTTGGGTTATAAGGGAATCCTAGTGGCTGCACTTGACTGGCTAAGTTCATCTCTTAGATAATATGTCTTTTTTTCTGGGCATGTGGGTGAGAATCAGAACCTTCTTTCAGTGTGAGGTGGAAAGGTGGGTGAAGTTACTTCAGGTTCCATGACTGTTGAGAAAGGTATCAGTCATAGTAATTTTTTTCAAGCTAGAAGAGCCATTAAGAGTACTCAGGACTAACAAACCTGTACTTTCTGCACATGTATCCCAGAACTTAAAGCATAATAAAAATAATAAAAAGGAGTACCCAGGTCTTTATTTTATATATGGGAGAATAAGGCCCACAGAAGTTTGGGTAACTTATCCAAAGTCATCATAACCATAGGTACATGAGAACCTCTAGGTTATAATTTTGCTGTCATGCTGTCAGGTCATTCTTTTAATGAAAATTATTGGCATCATTTTTCCTATCCCTCTTCCATAACAATAAAATCCCTTTCTGATCCTGTCCTAAAAAACACAACCATTTTTTAGCATCCCATACATGCCCCAATTCTTATGTCCTTAGATACTAACCTGAAGAAAAATTTCACAAAGAATACATATTTCTTGTGGGAATATTTAAAAATATAGATAAGCACAAAAAGGAAAATGAAAAACCATCTTCAAGTCTGTCCCTAGAGAAAACTATAGCTATATACTCCATGTATCCTTCCTATGCATATTACAATATTAAAATGTTATAAACATATTTTAATCTAAAAATGGAATTTTACTCTTTTATAGTATGCTATTTTTCATATAATATTTGTAAGCAACTTTTCATGTGAATGTATATACTCCTACAGCCCCATTCTTGACTCTGCATAAAAAAGGAATTGGAGTTATTTCTGGTGACTTGCTTAAACCCATTCCATAAAATGCAAAGTTTCTCCAGAAATACTGACCCTGCTTGAAAAAAATGCATTTGGCTGTAGATATACAGAAATGTGAAGCTCTTCCCCTTCTAAAATCTGGTGGTATTATCAACTCCTATTTTAAGCTTGTTTATGGAACTAGAATAATACTGAACATAGATATATAAAGGTGATTACAGCAGTTCAAGTTTGACCTTTGAAAAATCTTTCCCTGTATAAACAAAGTCTGGAATGTTTTAAAACCTCTAAGCCAGTCAATTTCTTTTTTTATTTATCTTAAACCTGAGTCAACAAGGAATGCCCATTTTATTTAAAGAGTAGGAAATGAAAATGCCTTGGTTCCTTAACCATAAATGAAGGAGGTATCTCTGGACACCGTGGGTTCCTTGCCTCAAATCTTCTGCTGCACTCTCAGGGTCCTGCAAACCCGGCCTCATCCTATAGCTCTACCTGATTCCTCAGCATTGGTGGATATGCTCTCACAGTTCTGCTTAGGCTGTTTCTTCACTGTCTCACACCCACGCTGATCTCATTCCCACTTCCATATTTTTATCCAATAAGATTTTCCATGAAACATCCATCCTCTCCTATTTCAACCCCATCCTTGCTTGCAGGCCCAGTTGCGCAGCTTCCCCAGTGCAGCCATCCTGGTGAGATTCATCCCGTACTTTACACTCTTATCTGGAACTTGCTGGCTCTGAGAGTAAATCTGGTGTGGTGTCACATGTCCATTTTTTTTTTTTTTTTTTTTTTGTCCTTTAGTTTGTATCTCCTCTAAGCTTTCTGACTCCTTTTGATAAATGTTTGTTTTAGCTTTCATTTCTGTTTTGTACAGCAATGTGCACATTACATACAAAATACTCAGGAAATGTGTGTTCATTTATGAATGATTGGGGTAGGGAGTAGAATCCTATTTCTGCCTATTTCTTCTTAGATGTTAGATCTTAGAAAATTTCCTTAACCTATCTGAGGTTCCTTACAATCCTGAGAATGAAGTGGAAACACTGACCCTAGAAGGCTGTCAGAAAGAAAGAAGGGGTTCAATGTGAAGAGCATGGGGTACAAATAAATTTAAAAAATGTCATCTACTGTCAGAAAGTCCAATGAACTTGCTTCTTTGACTTCATTAAAGGCCCAAAAAACTAAAATATGACCCAGACTCTAAAATTATTATAAAATTCTAACACTTGAAAATATTTTCCAGCATTCTCAAAAGTAAATCTATTATATATATAGTATATACAGAAGGACATATGTAACCATAGTACATATAAAAGATGGTTTGACTGTTACTATGGTCTATAGCCTGCTCCCAAGACTAGAAATAAGTTTGTTTCTTTGAATATTCTAGACTTTCTTCATCCTTGAACTTTACATGCACACATACACACACACACACACACACACACACACACACTTGCATGTAATAGCTGTATTAGAGAGGATGAGATTTGGCCACATATCATTTTAAATTTTACAAAATAATTTCTTAAGTAAAATATAAATATCTTTGTCTCTCACATAAGAGAGGTCCTGAGATAGTCAGTGGCGGTGTCTCCAGGGCAGCAGGAACTGAATCTTCTCCCTGCTGCTCTACCATTATTAGCACATGGCTTTAACTTCCTAATGCAAGATGGCTGTTTGAACTCCCTTCACCAGAAGAAGGAAAGGCAAAGGAGAGCCAGCTTCCTTCCTTTTAAGGGACTCCTAGAAGTAGCACACTTCCACTCACTTCTCATTGGTCAAACTACACTGGCATTACTTTACGTAGCTACAAAAGATACCTGGAAATGTTATCCTTTAACTGCATGGTAATTTGTTCAGAAAAAATGAGAGTTATTTTACTAAAGAAAAAGGGAAACATGTATATTGTAGATGCTATTACAATGCCTATAATTCAATGTCTTGCAATCATAAAATACACTTTCTATAGCTTCTCTGCTTAGTTCAGATAGATATGAAATAGCAAAAAAAAGAAGGTTATGGAATTCCTAGAATGAAACCCAGAGTAGGTAAGTTAGTAATAGTAGTAAGAAACTTTCAAACTGAAATTTTAAATGATAGAGGTGTTTCAGACATCAGGTAGGGAAAGAAAAATAATTAAGGAGATGATAACTGAAGAAGCTTCAATACTTCCAAATAGTAAAACTTCCGAAGTGTTGGGTTCACTTTCTCTTAAAGTATGAAGTTTGACAGTAGGAAATTCAATGAAATGGTTGGGATCTTATCTCCAAATTTAAAATATGGCACTGTAAAAATAGTTTCCTCTAGTTCTTAGTTAAATTATGAAGGAAAGGAAGAAAGAAAGAACAAAGGAGGGAGGAAAGGAAGGGAGGGAAGGAGGAAAGAAAGAAAGGAGAGGGAAGGAAGAAGAAAGGAAGGGACAGATTGGGATTGGAAAAATAAATTAGTTTTAGCTCCAAATAATGAAACACTCATTAACATTCACATTAAGTTGTAAAAGAAGCAAGAAACCTGAATATCAGGAGAGTTTCTAGATTATTAAATAAGCATATTACAAAACATAATATATAATATGATCCCATTTTTTATGAATGTCACATTCTTACAACTTTTCTATACATTTGAAGTTATTTCCAAACAAATTTAAAATGAGTGAAATGAACATGAATACCGCAACAAGCTATCACCACACACTTGTTAGAATGGCTATTATCAAAGAGACAAGAGGTAAGGGCATGGCGAAAGTGTTGGCAAGGGTGTGGAGAAAAGGGAACTCTTGCATACTGTTGGCAAGGATGCAAATTGATACAGCTATTATGGAAAACAATATAGAGGTCTCTCAAAAAATTAAAAGCAGAACTACTACATGATTCAGTCATCCCACTTCAGGGTATATAAATGAAATAAAATGAAGAAAATGAAATTAGTATATTGAAGAGATATCTGCACCCTTATGCATTATTCACGATAGTCGTGGAATCAACCTGTGTCCATCAACAAATAAATGGATCAAGAAAAAATATATATATGATGGAATATTATTCAGCCTCAGAAAAGGAAATATTGCCATTTGTGACAACACAGATGACCCTACAAGACATTATGCTACGTGGAATAAGCCAGACATAGAAAGATGAATACAGCAATAGCTCATTTGTATATGAAATCTGAAAAAGTTGAAGTTACATAGAACCAGAGAGTAGAATAGGAGCCAGGGGATACCTGGAACTAGAGGATGGGGAAAATGGGTATATGTTGGCCAAAGGATACAAACTCTCAGTTATAAGACGAAGAAATTTTGGGGATCTATTGCATGGCATGGTGACTACAGTTAATAATACTGTATTATGTACTTTAAGTTGGCTAAGATAGTAGATATTAAGTGTTCTCACTACAAAAAAAGTGGTAATCATGTGAGGCGATGGATAAGTTAATTAGCTTGGTTGGGGTAATCATCTTACAATGTAAAAATATATCAAATCATCATATTGTACACCTTAAATATATACAATTTTTATTTTGTCAATTATACCCTCAGTGAATCTTGCGGGGCAGGGGAAGACAACATATGTTTGTTAGATATATAGAAAAATAGGTAATGGGTGGATGTAAACAGAAATCAGTGTATAGATAGATGGATACAGAATTTGAAAGATGGGTTGGGTTGGGGGAGCGCGAGGAGGGTTTGTAAATGAGCATTCTGCCTTCTCATGGAAACTGAAAGCTAAATATTCAAAGTATAAGAGTAGACTGCCTGATAGCATTAACTTAAGGCTGGTTAAGGGAAAGAACTGAAACTAAATACACTAAAACCATCAACAGTGGATATCTTTGAATTGTAAGGTTATGGTGATCTCTGTTTTCTTTGTACTTTTCTGTATGTTCTAATCTTTCTGATTTTGTTGGTAATGAAAGGACTTTGTTCTATGTATTTATATGTGAATATAAATATGTATTCTATATTCTATAATATATAATATATATTCTATATTACATATAGAATATATAGAATATATATATAATGTATTTATATATATATAGACCCCAGTCTATTCATCTCAGGAAACTGAATTTATCTAGAGTACTCAAGGGCTGTATGTAACACTCCTGCAGTTTTAGGTAAGACCATGACTGAGACTGGTAGTTCTTATTGTGCTAGAAAGTTTTAATGGCAAATGGCTCATTGGGATGATACCCATCATAGAACCATTGGGCAGCTATATGGAGGAAAACTTCTATATCAGTTTAAAAATATATGTTAATCAGGAGTTTGAGACCAGCCTGGCCAACATGGTGAAACCCCATCTCTACTAAAAATATAAAAATTAGCCAGGCATCATGGTGCATACCTATAATCCCAGCTACTGAGGAGGCTGAGGCAGGAGAATTGCTTGAATTTGGGAGGCAGAGGTTGCAGTGAGCTGAGATATTGTGCCACGGCACTCCAACCTGGGTGATACAGCAAGACTCCATCTCAGAA
>NW_012118599.1:10535275-10557539 GCF_000951035.1 Colobus angolensis palliatus
AAAAAAAAAAAAAAAAAAAAAAAAAAAAAAGATGTTAAAATTATTTTTCAAAAGAATTCAGAATTTTTTGAATGATAATTAATGCATATACTGTTTCGAAAGCCAAGTTGCCATCAACAGCTATTAAGCTAATCTTTTTTTACATTGACCTCTCTACCTTCTGAGGCCTGGCCTTAGCCTCCTCCTCTTGAAGGCTCCCTGAGCACTCAGCCATCAACCCCTCTTCTGACCCTGAAGTGCTCAAATTTGGACCTTGGCATCTGCTCCTCTGTGACGTTAGTTACCTTTTTATAGCTGAGTGTTCTGCTTCTCAGAGTAGTTGTAAGCCAAATACCCAGGAGATATGAGGAGACTGCCTGACCAACAGGAGGTTATGGCTGGTGCCAGGTTAAAGGATTTCAAACAAAAAATTGAAACAGAGAGCATAGGGGTTGGCATCATATGGTAGGGACTTGATGGACTTAATGAAAGTGGAGGATTTACTATTTCATTAAGTCCAGGCACTGGATGGTTCAGAACACAGGTCTGAAACCCAGCTGCCTGGCTGTATGGAATCACCCTCTGCCTCGGTTTTCTCATATGTAAAGTGGGAATAATTACCCTGTTCATGTCAAAGAGTTGATGTTAGAATTACAACAAATTAATACATGTACAGCACCTAGAGTAGCACTTGGCACCCAATACATGTTAGCTCTTATTATAAGAATAGCATGTTTCTTTTCTCGTTGTAAAAGTAATTCAGAAGGTTTAGAAAACAGATACAAGGAAAAAGAAGGAATTAAAAATATCCCAAATTCTCAATGCTCAGATATAAAGTCCTCAGTTATAATCACTGTTAATATTCTGATTTTCTTGAATTTGATTTTCTCTCTCCCTCTCCTCCTCTCTGTGTGTATTTATATATATTTAATTCCTTTTATCAAAAAACATATAATACCATAGAGAACTTTACAGCTTGTCTTTTGTACTTAACAATATGGTAAGCATTTTTTCACATAATTATTTGTATGAACACTTACAAATGTTCTAGTATTACTTGGAAAAGAACTAAACCAATAAGGGCAGATTTGGCAGTTTGAAGTTTAAATGTCTTTCAAATGTGTCCATAAAGAGAATGAAAACATGAAAAAATGTAATTTTCTATTCTAAATATTCAAGCAGTAAAATTAGAAAATGTCAAGAGATTGTGTATTGAGCTTTTAAAGTACTAAAAATAGTGTTAACAACATTGAGAAATCTGGCCCTGTTCTCCTTTTAGGAGGAATTTGGTTACTTAATTTTATAAAATAAAGTATTAAATTATTTTCCCTCATTTTTAATTTCATGTGTATTTATAGAAAAAGAAATTGTTGTACTTTATCCAGAGAGCAGAAAAGATTTTGAGCTCATGCATTGAATACGTTTATAAATTTAGTCACGATCTGACCAAAGCGCTTGGGTTCCTCCAGCTATTTGGGAGACTCCAGCACCTCGCCAGGTGAGACAGAGAACCCTCCATAGAGGAAGTTCTTCCCAGGACTGTCTGCTGGGGGAGGAAAGCATGATGCGGTGCAGGTGAGCCTTTGGAGGAGGTGGCAGCTGGAGCACCAGTGGTATGGATTTGGGCTCCTCCCACAGCCCAGGAGTCAGGTGCATAGGGCCCAATCCTGTCACCTGACTAATTCTGTAACCTCAGACAAGTCATTAACCTCTGGGTGCATCACTTTCCTCCTAATTGTGCCTCCCTCATAGAGTTCTAGTGAACTATATTAGACTACACATAAGATGCTCAGACAGGGCCTGGCCTACACAGAGTATACACTCCATAAAGAGCATATATATATATATATATATGTATATATGTGTGTGTGTGTATATATATATATGTATATATGTGTATATATATAGTGGGTGATATTATACATAACATTAAAATGTAATAGAAATATCAAAAGTTGATGAAATCAGCTTTTTACATTCTGATCCATAAATTTAATGAATTTATATTTTGGTGACGTAAGCTATTTTGTATGGAGACAGTGTCTAACACTGTGTGCCTCTCTCCCATATTTTCATGATACAACTATCAGAATATTTTTATTTGTCCAGTGCTTCTGCAGAAAAATTGCTTAGACTTAGAGGGGGTGTTGGCAGGGGCCTATCACATTTGATTCACTTCCTTATGTTGGAAGGAGAATGCATTGGTAATGTGTCAGGGAGCTTTGAGATCTGTCCTCGTTCAAGGACAAACTACTTGGCTACAGGACCCAGAACTGTAAAAATAAAAGATTCGAAGATATAGGTTTAAATCAAATCTGAATTCTGATCACCGAAGCAAATACCTAATGCTGTCTAAACCTGGGGACTATTGTTTTCTTGGCAGTATGGCTACTATAAACCCTGGCTTAACAGAATGTGAGTTCCTGAGCTCTTTCCCTACAGGAGTGTTGAGAGCATTTCCACGCTTCCACACAAACATCACTAATGTTCCTTGCACTTACGTGGATTTCTGAAAAACACTCTGAGTTTGGCCTTACCACAGAAGATGACTTTGGGGAGAGTGAGGCAGAGTAACCATTGGCAATCATGCTTCATGTCTCCGTGAAGGTTGACCGGTGTTGACCTTTCCTGGCAGCATCCCAGTGGTCTGCATTTGGATAGTTGTCAGTATCCTGAACCCAGTTAAAGGAAGAGAGAAGCCCAGGTTTTGGAGGGCACATTGAGGTTTATCTGACCTAAACATCCACCTGAAACAGGCTGCCATACAGTCTCTGCCCAAAGATTTCTCATAAAGTAGAACTTTCCCATGCACAAGGTAAACCCCTATTCGCTATTGCATGAATAGTATTATTAAATCCCTCTTTTATGTGAAAGTGGGGTCTCCTTTCATGTTGCTCTCACTGGTATTTTCTGCCTTTGTACATTGACATTGGGTAAATGGATGCTGTCTTGACCACATTTCATATTTCCCAGTGCTGAAGGTAGCTGTCACATGTTTCTGGTTTTTCTAAAGAAGTCCAAGTTAAAAATGTCCATTTTCTCTAATTGTTCCTCATATAACTTGACTTCTAGACTCCTTCTATCTTGGTTTCCCAGCAGCAAACACTTTCTAGTTTATTATTTTCTCCAATAAAATGTGGCTTATGTTCCAGCAGAGGCCTGGACCATGCGGAGCACTGAGGCCATTGCTTCCAGTGATTTGTTGGGGTTTTGTTTTGTTTTGTTTTCTAGCTGCTGTGTCATGATCTTGGCTCACATTGAGCCTGCCTTCAATAAAACCCCTGGATCTTTTCACAGGACTCCTGCCAAGCCACAGCTCCTCCCTCGATATTTGTGGAATTGATAGTTTAAAAAACAACATTCACATTTTTTCATATTATAAAAGCAATACACAGTAATTGTAGGAAATTTAGAAAATGTAGTTAAGTAAATATTTTTAAAAATCAGCAATAATCCCACTATTCAGAGAGGCCTGCAGCTGATACTCTGGTGATTATCAGGGGTAGCAAACTCAGATACCAGCAGGGTCCAGGCAAATGTGATAGATGCATGAAGAAGGTTGGGAGTGAGACACTAGGGCATAAGCAGACCAGTTGCCATTTTAAAATGCCAGTCATTATTCAGCTCCTGGCTACCAATTGCTGTCTAGGAGTAAGGGCTCTAAAAAGCCTGAAACAGAAAATCTAAATGTTTTCAAGAGGCATTGTAAATGTAGAATTTTATAAGAAATCTCCTTATTAAGTATTAGCATCACATTTATGTTGACCAATGAATTTACATCTTTAGACCTTCTTGGGTCCTTGAGCTGCTAGCAGTGTGGCCCCTCTGGTGTATATCCTTTCATTTTGCATTCTTTCTTCTCTCCATCTCTCAGAAAAAAAAAAAAAAAAAAAGGGCTTATTCTCCATTATATAACAACTGGCAGTGATGTGTGATCATGTGAGTTAACCCTAGATATCTTTGCATAGCTGACCACTCCTTTTTGGCTTCCCTCTCATTGTCCCTAATATCCACACAGAGTCATTTCTTTCCTATTTTCCGCATAGCCTTCTCATTTCCACTGCAGAGTTTGTGCTGGGTTAGATCCCTGCCTGAGCTTCACTCCATGTTCACATCTATCACTCCATGATTTGGCCCCAAACGCCGCCTCTCTTTACTGTGCTCCTCATTCTCAGGCTGCAAAAAAGATAAGCCTTTGGAGTCCAAATGACCCATGTTCAAACCCAGCTCTGCACTTTAATAAGCAGTATAACCCTGTGGAAAATTGCTTTGACCTCTCCAAAACCTAGTTTTCACAGCCACAATGTTGGAAATAATAATGCTTACCTTGAAAAAGTAGTTTAGAGGATTAATAATACTGTATATAAAGTATCAGGAAATTGCAGCTGTTATAATAATATTATACTTGGTTTTAATCATCTATGAGTGTCTATAACTGTTCTCCCCAACTTGATTAGGAAATAATGGCCACCTTAAAATATTCATTGAGCAAATGAATAAATTCAAAAATGATTAAATGAAGAAATGGAAAAGCACAAGCAGGCTGGAAGATCCAAGTTATTCTTAAAGACAGAGATATAGGGAAGTACTCCAAACCAAGAAAGGAAGAAAAGCACTCACACTGGGGAACTGTTTCTTTCCTAACTGACCCTGACTTTTTATGTTACAGAGAAATGCTGGCATTAGAACAAGTGCCTCCTCAGACTAATATTGATTTTAATCATTAATTACTAAACAGCTTGTGTACTCTGTGATTTTTCCAATATGTGGGAAACAGACTTCTCAACTCAGCCTTCTTGGAAGTGTTTCATCACACTAGAGACGTGTCCCTAACTTATCCAGTGGCCGACCTTTCCCTGAACACCTAAAAATACATACATTGCAGTGCCAGCTTCTGGACAGATGTTCACCTCACCCTGCTCATTGGAAGCTCCACCTAAGCCTTGTTGCCAGGAAATGCCACAAGGCCTCTGGGGCTGCTTTGTAGGCTCAACAGGTATGTTTTAAGTAAATGGTTGGCCAAAAAATATTCATTGGAAGGAGATAAAAAATCTCTTATTCACCCTCTCCCTCACTCTCTGCACTTTACTAGCTGAATAATCCTGTGAAAAATTAGTTGAATATTTTTGAAACGTAGTTCCTCATCCATAAAACTGGGATAATAATAACTATTTCTCACTCTCAGTATTAGTTAGGTTGCCTTTGGCTGTAAGTAAAAGAAATCCTGACTAAAAGTAGCTTAAACAATAAGGACATTTATAATCTTAAATAACAAGATGTCTAAAAGTAGACGATTCCGAAGCCCGTTGATGTGTGGGCCCCAAGGCAGCCTCTCTGTCGTTCTCCTGGTTCCTGTCATGGTCGTACGATGGCGGTCATCACATCCCCTCGTGACAGCATGACTTTTAACACAGGAACCAAAGGGCTCTCCTGTGCGTTTTTTTGCTGTTGTTTAACTTAAGGAGAAAAAGCTTCCCTAGAAACCACCAGAAGATTTCTTTTTAAGTTCCATTGGCCAGACATCAACCACATACCCACGCCTAAACTGGGACAGAAGGAATAATTATGATTGGTTCATACCAGTCGTGGGCCATCCCCCGGGGCTGGAAGAAAGCATTAGGCTCCCTTCCCTGAGCACCTTGCATCCTTACATCTGAACAAAATGGGATGTTGAGCATCCAGGGAAAAGAGGAAATGATTGTTAAATAATAGCTAATAGTGATCACTATAATTTATTGCTGGGTAGCCATGTGCCAAGCTCTGTCTTAGAGACTTTTTGTATGTGAACACCTCATAATGCATCTCTATGACTTAAGAGCTGGCATTCACATTTTACAGACAGGGAAACAGAGCCTTGATAGGTTAAATCAATTTCCCAATGTCACACAGGTAGCAAGCTGGCAAGTAGAAGGGCCGGGCTTTAAAGCCAGGCAGATGGTTTCCAAATCCTACGCAATGAAGCCTCAATCTATGCTAGCCTCCCCTGTAAGGGTCTACCACTCCCTCCACTGGGCAAAGATAACCCTGAACCATCCAAAATAAGGTCTTAGATGTGAAGTGAGTACATGAAGACTGGGTAAGCGCTTAGGTTGCCAGGGCAACAATATGGTTACCCACCTAGTAGATAGTTTCTACTGACAACATTGATAATACATCCTGCTTATTGTAGGCCAGGGATCCTTGTGACCTATCTCAATCAATCATTATAACAACCAGCAAGTTCAATATTCTTCCCCTTAGGCTAAAATAGAAAATGAGGCTCAACTAACTTGCCTGAGGAGGTAAGAACCTAGATTTGAACTCAGTTTTGCTTGATTCCAAGGTCCATGCTGTTTGTTCCTGCACCCTTCAGCTTATTAAAACATTTAATAAATGAATAAAGTTTACATCTACATCAGCCAGGAATCAGTCCTCCAACATGCAGGGAATTCCCCCACTGAAATATCAACCAAGAAGAGTAACTCCCCCAGGATGCAGGAATTATGAAGCTGTGATTCATTAATAATTAACCAACAGATTTAATCATGAAGAAAAATAATATTTATGTAGCTGGTCCTTCCTATAAAGCTGTGGAGAGTTTGTTTCTACTTCTGTTAAGACATTTATTATATCTTTACAGTTTATTGTGAATTCATTGGTGTCCTGATCTCACTTTGAGATGGTAAGCTCCCTGAAGACAAACCATTTTTTCCCTTCTCTCTTGATCTTTTCATGCTGTCTAGCACAACCTAGTAGTTGCTCTATGCTCAAGAACTACATGTGACATATTTTTAAATAACATTTTTATTTTGCTATATTTTGGATTTACTGAAAAGTTGTAAAGATTGTACAGAGAGTTGGTATACACTCTCTAGTGTTTTCTTAGTTGTCACACAACCTTCATATATTTGTCAAGACGAACAAGTTGACATTGTTTCTAAATTAACTGAACTACAGAGTTTCATCAGATGTCATTAATTTTTCCACTAATGCCCTTTTCTGTTCTAAGATCCAATCTAGGATACCACAATACACAGTATGTGTAGCATTTTACTTTGAAGACAGTTTATTACTTTAACTGTCTAAATGTGGTAAGAAAGGAATCATATATATATATATATATATATATATATAGAGAGAGAGAGAGAGAGAGAGAGATTTTATTTATAATAATAACATTAAAAATAGCCAGGATTTACTAAGTTCTTACTATGCACCAGACACAATTCTAAGAAGTTTATGTTTATTACGCCATTTCTTTCCTTACAAATACTCTATGAGGCAGGTACTATGTAGCTCCGTTTTATGCATAGGAAACTAAAGCAGGCAACCTTCATGTCCCTTAGCTTGTAGGAGCCGTGATTCAAAACCAGTCAGACCCTCACATGCCCTATCTAAATGCAATATTTTAGAATCAGCTGCAAAGATGTGAAAGGAGTATTAGGTGGCTTAAAAAAATTTTTTTAACTAGTGTGTTATGGTGAAAGGTAAGGCTGGAATAGTTGCTGTTCTTTTCAGACTTATTTTTCAGGGCTTCTGTTTTTCCGTTCACCTCCTACAAATGGAGAAAGGGCAGTATGCAGAGGCTGTAAGACTTTTGCTAAAAGAGAACTGAAGGTCCTAACACCTCATCTCAAACTTCTTCCGGTCTCATGTACTAGAGTGTCACATCTAAGCCTGGGATATAAATGATAAATGAATGTGGTTGATCATCATTTTCCCCCTTGCTAAACCTCACCCAAGTGCTCTCACACTGAAAGAGCAGAGGTGTTGAAAGAAAGAATGGAGGAGAACTGGCAGAGCACCATGGTGAGGCTCAAAGGGCAGGCTGGCATCTCCCTGGCACAGAATGTTCCCAGTTACAGCTACTTGAGCTCCATTTAATTTACAATGGGGAGACTAATAAAATATTAGCAATGAACAACAAATCCCAAAAATGCTCAGAGCTAAACTATTGTCCTTTGAACTCACAATTTTTCTCTTTCCTCTTACTATTCAACACAATGTTTGAGAGAACCACTTTTCATTTGAAAATTCCTGTTGTAGGCATAGAGATTTATTATCATAGGTTTATAGTTATGGTTAGTGGCTAATAAATTACTGCATAAACAGGCCCTCATATTTTTTTATTAAGTATGGTAGCAGGGCCAAGAGTTAAAAGGAGAATGAGAGGCTGCAAAAATAGCTCATCACGAGATCTTTCCATCCATTCATTACTCATTCAACAAAAAAATGCTGTGTCCCTGTACGTGCCCAGCACTAAGTCATGTTCTCTATGTAGAAGGGAAGCTATATATGAGACTAAATCATCAGTCTAGGGTTATAGTTCCTATTTAAGAAATATCTATGTACATGGCTTTACAAATTGCCCATCACTACCCATAAGTGGTACTTAAACTAATTCTACAGCTTGCAGACAGCAATACATGAAATGGAACAGAGTAATGTTGAAAATATCTGGTCCATCACACACATTAAATCAAAATATTCTTTCATGAAACTTTCATTTCAGTAACATATAGGTTGTATGTGTGTGAGAGAGACAGAGAGAAGGAGAGAGAAAAACAGGAATATATTTCTTACCATTGATTTTAGTCAAATAAGTTTCAATGGCACTGTTCAGTTGGGAAACAAATGTGGAAGTGGGAAATTCCTCCTGAAGTGGGAGGAGGAAGACAGGAAGAGTCTCCATGATGCTTGAGTTGAGTCTTGAATAATAGTTTTTACCAGGTGGATTATATGATGAAGGATGTGCTAAACTAACAACAGCAGAATGGGAAATGCACAGGAAGGCCCAAAAACTTGTGATATTATGAGCACTACAAGTTCTGCCTTTCTCCTGATATTTGAGAGCTATGGAGCTTATGCACTGTCAGACGACCAGAGAGAATTACTACCTTGTGTGTGCCTGAGAGCAGAACTTCTCAAATTTAATGTGCACTCGAATCACCTGGGGATGTTGTTAAACTGTGCAATCTGATTCAGGAGGTCTGGGATAGGTCCTGACACTGCATTCTAACAAGTTCCCAGGTGATGTTGATGCTGCTTATCCAGGCACTATGCCTTGAGAATCAAGGCCTGTTCTTAGAGAACGAGAAAGCATTGTTTCCAGTGTTCTGATTTTATTCCAGGACTATATATGATCCCTGTGATCTGCCTAGATGAAGGCAGCCTTCTGGTGTGTGGGAATGCAGGGAGTTGCAGAACCAGGTAAAATGCTGTCTAACAGTCATTGAATACTACCATCTGGCAGGTGCTGTTTTAGGTCCATTATGGGTAGGTTCTTATTAGAAAATATAACAAGCTGAAAGGTAGGCACTATTATTATTGCCATTTTATATATAAGGAAATTCAGTAACTTCCTTGAGGTCATAGGATGTGGTAGAGCAAGAATTGGAATCCCAGGCTCTTACCAGTATAGTTATCCTTTGCTGTTTGAGTGGTTGGAACTGAAAGTGCACTCAGTTCTGTCTTTCTTGGCAGGGCCATTTTCCCGTTGTCTTTTTAGGTTTTTCTTCTACAAACGGCAGTATAAGCACTTATGAAACAAAGTGGAAATAGCATGTACTTCACTAGGTTGTCTTAAGGGTTAATATAAATAGTGCATATAAAGCACTCAGGTTACTGTCTGACAGCAGGAGGCCTATAAAACACTGTTATTTAGATTACGTTGTTGGTTATGAGACCAGAAACGTCAGAAGTTTTAGAGCCAGACTTCCTTCTTCTCCCCACCCCAAACAATTCCCTAATCTTCTTATACAGTTGTCTAGGAAAATGTCACGGCTTGGGGAATTTTTGTTGTGTATTATTTGGGATAATTTTTTCTTTTGTATTGTTTGTTTGGGATTGGCTTTTGGATTGTGTTAAGGGAGTGGAAGCAGAAGTTTCTTTTCTTATCCCGGCAGAAAACTGTATCCCATTAAAGATATATGGCAGCAGAAACTAATCGCACCTTCTTGAAAGGTCCTAATGCCAACTCCAGAACATCCTCAGCACATCACAAAAACATACTAGATTACTAGCTGAAATGGAGTACCTGGGCTTACATTCTATCAGATATTATGAATCCCAAACCATTAGTGGTTGCCAGTAGCCACATTCCATCACTTCTTTTCCTCTAGAAAATATTGCCTTTAGGTTGGTGGGGGGTCCTATCAAAGAAACAATACATTTTGCTCTCAGATAAATTCAAGTCTATGATGGTACATGTCAAGATTAAATATATTGATTACTTTGAAAGGTTTCCTTCTGAGATAACTTCAAAATATTTTACATTCTTTTATTCTTTTCCTTTGTTTTCCTTCCATATCAAAATTTGGACAAATTATTATCACTATTTTGCTACATCAATCCTTAACTTGCTGTGTGCTGACAAATGTCTAATTGAGCACAAGGCATAAAATCATTGAGCATTGCCCGAGTGAAGTTTGGCTGTGGAAAGTAAGAATGGAATGAAATAACATTTAATTTAATAAGGATGAAACGAAACTGTAACCTACCAACCTTCGTTCTTCTTGATGTATCTGTGGGCCCGAGATGAGGTTTCAGTGTTTCTTTGCCAAGTGTGGAAAAATTTGGAGAATAACTGACTAGCAATCTTCTCACCAAGGAGTAGGGAGAACTATTTTTATTGAATTCTAGAATATTAAATTTAGAAAAAAACTCTTGTAGATTATATGAATCACTTATCTTCCCCAGTATTTTACAAATGAGAAAACTGAGGCCCAGATAATTTAGCCCATTGTCACACAGCTAATCAATTGATGGCCAAGGAAAATGAGACATTTGGGTCTCTTTTCCACTTTATCAGCAGCAATTTTATTTATGCCATTTATTCTATGTTTATCCCTATATTATTATACTAGATATACTAGGGAAGGTGGTTACAGTTGCTCTAAAATTGAAACTACAGATGGTGTAATGTTTCCAAAATTCAGGTAAGAAGATATCAGAGGTTAGGGTATAGCATTCCGGGTGATCTATTCCTGAAATGTGGACCTCTGAGCTGCAAGTCTGGGGCAGCTCTTGAATGCACAATTAAAAGGAGGAAAGGTTTCATTGGAACACAAGCAGTCTTCTTGGAGGGGCAACTTTCTCTTTCTATCACATGACACACACATAAGTAGCCATTTGTGTGTGTGTGTGTGTGTGTGTGTGTTAGGGGAGGGAGGAGAACTAAGGCAAGTCCCTGTTGCTGGCACAGCCCAGCTTCACCAAGAAGTCACAGTGCTCCCATCTTCCCCAGTTCCAAGTTGGGTGGGACCTAGTCACATTTCCCATGGATGTCCCCGTGTAGGCCATCTGAAATGCTATTTCAGAGACAGAGTGTTCTAAATCAGGTTTTGTGTTTTGGCAGAGCACTGGAACCCTCTTTTCTAATATTACTTCTGTGGGAAAGTGTTTTCTGAGCTCCAAACAACTCAACTTACAAATGCATTTTTGGAATATGACCCATTTATATGCTGAGGACTGCCTGTTCCGGGGGGAAAACAACTTCCCATGTACAGCTTGGTGGAACCAACTGCAGGCATTTCTTATGTTGATATTATTCAAAGAATATTATACAATGTGCCTGAAATCTGAAGCACATTCAAGCTTTCTTCCGGGTAGGGTTGGTTACTAGGTAAGCAGCTCTCCTATGAGGTAGAATTTAAGGATGAGATGAGTCCCTCCTTCCCCATTGATGCCCTCAGCTTGGTCTTACCAAGCTCTCTGAAATCGCCAAACCAAGTAATGTGGTTTGGGAGGCTTAGAATGTTGTCTAAGAATGTTATCTCTCTATAAGTATTTTCCACACTATGAACTAGAAAAAAAACTTATTTATGTACATTTTTTTTTTACTTCATAGACTGTGAGAAGAATATTAAAAACAAAATACACCCCACCCATCTTTTTGTTTGTTTTTGTTATTTTTCTCCTTTTGGGCAAACCAAGTAATTAATGCCAAGTAAGTGCCAATTAAGGTGGGAGTTTTATGTGTGCTGAATCAGTATGTTGGGCACAACTTTTTCTTAAACCCAGGTTCTTATTTCTGTTTTGACTATTAAAAATACAGATTCACAGGTCCTACTCCTAAAGACTTTCAGGGAAGTGAGAGATAGGATTTTGTAACCTGTATATTTTAAACCTCTCAAGAAAAATTAGTAAAGTCGCTTCTGAGGCAAGATATAATATTTACTGATTCACTAATCAATTAATTTAATTATTCCTTCTTTCTTTATATACCAAAATGTGTTTATTGCAATGTAGGTACTGGGTGCCAGGCATAGAAAGACAGGAAAAGCACATGCATAGTAAGAGAAGAAAGTGATGTGGGAGCTACTGATATTTTTTGGTGAAATTTGGGAGACTGGCATCACAAAAGTCTTCACAGAAGCATTTCTTTATTCACGAGGTAACAGCTGAGTCAGAGAACGTCTAAATTATTAAGCTAGATAGCTTGATTCAAAGCTCAGCTCTACCACTTCCGAACTTAGAACCACTGTCAAGTTGCTTAGCTTTCTGTGTCTCAGTTTTCTCATCTGTAAAATGGGGCAATCTTAGTACCTACCTCAGAGAGCTGCCATGAAGATTAAATGTGCTGATGTAGCTCAGGTGCTTAGAAAAGTGACCTCAAGCTTCGGCACGCATCAGAATCTCCTGGGACTCTTGTTAATTAACATACGTTTCTGGGTCACCACCCCGAGTTTCTGATTCAATAGATATAGGGTGGAACTGAGAATTTGCATTTCTAAAAATTTCCCAGGCAGAGGGGAATATCGGTGCATGGCATGGAAGTGAAAGCAGGGGACAGAAGACAGAGAAACTGACAGAGAGACAGGATGGACCATGGCCACCAGACTGTAAAGAGCCTTGTCCCATTTAAGTGTAGATGTTATCTGAGAGTAACCAGAGATCCTATTATCAGCCATTAGCACCTTCGCTGAAATTAAGTTATCAGAGTATTCTGTCAATGTGTCAAACCCTGGAGAAATCTGACTCATGCCTCAATTTTGATGGCCCCAATAGATCAGTGTTTCTTCTTTGGAAAATCAACCCACACCACTGAGTCACAGGCACCTGCAGGTGCTCAGTTGTCCAGACCCCTGTGGTGGGACCTGTGGATTGGATCCATGATCACACCTGAAATTGCCTATCAGCATCTGCATACTCATCTTCTCCAATCCCCAAATGCACATTGCTTTTATTTGCAGACTTTAAAAAATACAGCATCGGGAGGCTTAGAATGTTGTCTAAGAATGTTATCTCTCTATAAGTATTTTCGACACTATGAACTAGAAAAAAAACTTATTTACGTACATTTTTTTACTCCAGAAACTGTCAGAAGAATATTAAAAACAAAACACATCCCACTCATCTTTTTGTTTCTTTTGTTATTTTTCTCCTTTCGGGCAAACCAAGTAATTAATGAGTTTTAAGTTTAACAGATTATTCCTGAATTGCAGTTCATTGTGCATGCCTGTGTCTGTGTAAGAAATGCAGATAACTTAGCTGCCCTGTGGCTGTTTTCATGCATCTCATTCTACCAGCACTTTGTACAACTTTACACACTCCAGACACACCAAACCCAAGGAAGGTCCAATATGGGCGGCAGTGGCTTTCATCCTGGGGCCACTATGAAGGCAGGTTTGACTACTTGGGGCATGACGTGCGGTAACAAAGGAAAAAGAGAAATCAGGGACAGGCAGTTTTCCTCTGGCATCTGAACAATAATATGGATGTGTCATGATAAAAGGAACAGGGAGAGTCACAAGGAGGAGAACTGCTCTTACTGTTACATCAAAATTGAAGAAGTAGGAGGAGGCTGGAGGTGGAGAGAAATCACATAATAGGAGAAAGTACTTTGGTGGGTAGAATTTATAGACAGAAAGCCCACTGACTGTGGCATCACTCCCAATAATAGTTTTAGCCTTACTTCATCCTGCCTGCCTTATAGATAAGATTTATTAACATACTTAGCAAAGAATTACCCCTGCTTTCTACAGCATCTAATCCAGAGCAAAGCACTGCTTCCTCGAACTCTCCCAAAAATCATTTAAGTTCAAATCCTGTAAGTCCTTTCTAACATCCTCTTCCTGTGTGATACCCCACTAGCTCCAAGGTGTGTGTTTACTCTCATTACAATGAGCAATAAACCCAAATTACTCAACAGCAGGTGTTTTCTTGATGGCCTTTGGCTGGAGGATATTGACAGTAGAAATTCTTGAGCTATTAGAGACAGACTCAGTCATTTTGACCTTATTTTTTCAATGAGTATGTGGGTTATTTTCCCATTCCCACCTCCCCCAGCCCACGAAAGTCTTTAGAGCAATTGAGAGCAACCCAAACTTGTCCATAGGATCACTCACTGTGTTCCCCGACTCAGCGAGCTCTCCTCACCCCTCTACTCTGCTCTGAATGCTACTAAGAAAAACTAAAACAAATTAACTTGAATGTTTTGAGAAGTGCTTCTTCCCTCCTTTTCAATTTCACAACTTGACATGAAATATTGTAAACCTAGAATAAATACACATGACAGCCTCTACTTTCAGACTAGAAATCTGGACTGCTCTAGTTTATTTTCATTTTAAACCCAGCCCATTTTTATTTTTTCCACTGTAAGGCGTAGAACTGCTGCATTAAAAATGTATCTTTTTTCATATAACATTACAACACATCTAAATCTATAAGGAATATTCTGAAGTGTAGATATGCTACATGGTACTTTTCCAGTAGTAAATGTGGGCCAGTTTGATGCAGGAAAAAAGAACAGCTACTTGATTGAAACTCACAAGACTGGGGGGTTTTCAGTCTGAGTTTTCCACGAACCATCACTTTGACCTTGGAAAAGCCATGTTTTCTAAGCCTAAATTATCTATCACCCATTAAACATTTATTGAAAACCTGCTCTACGCATGATATTAGGATAAGTTGCTAGCTCTATTCCTTAAGTAGTTTGCAAATAATATAATGTGACATGTATTGCATAGAAGCATGTTTTTAAAAGTACTACAGGAGCACTGAAAAGGAAGGCTTAATTCACTTGTCATGGTCACTAAAAATGGCTGTATGTTTTTATACACAGGACAACCTATGGTCTCAAACCAGGCTACTTAGGGTCCACTCTGACTCAACTTACCAGGGCTGGGCAATCTATTTGCATCTTGGTTTCCTGATCTGTAAAGTGGAAATAATAATTGTACCTATCTCATCAGGAATTATGAGGATTATGTTAATTTATATGTACAAACTGCAGAGAACAGTGATTCAGCAACCACTCAAAAAGCATGTTTAATGTTGTTGTGATTATTTCTAGTTATAGTGCTAGATAATCTGTACATTTCCTCACAAATTCAAACTTTATAATTTTTCCTAGTGTGGAAGCAAATAATCTAAAGTCATTTCTTGGAATATCTGAGTATGGATCTTTGGAAAATATGAAATCTTTCAAGGATCATAAGTGACTTTTAATAAAGCCTACACTTGGTGAATTGAATTTTTCTCTAAGTCAAGAACAACGAAGCAGGCAAACCTACAAGGGATATATTTCACTCAAAATTCTAAGCTCTGTAAGAGCAAGCATGTTGTCTTATTCATTGCTATATCCCTAGCACCTATAGCAGTACCTAACACATAGTGGATTAGTGGATTCTCAGCAAATACTTGTTCAATGAATAAATGAATGTTTGGCACATAAAGACAAGTACTGCTTTATTTTTTTTATTTTTTATTTTTATTTTTTTACAGAGTCTCTCTCTGTTGCCCAGGCTGGAGTGCAATGGCGCTATCTCAGCTCACTGCAGCCTCCGCCTCCCGGGTTCAAGTGATTCTACTGCCTCAGCCTCCCAAGTAGCTGGGATTACGAGCACGTGCCACCATGCCCAGCTAATTTTTGTATTTTTAGTAGAGATGGGGTTTCACCATGTTGGCCTGGATTGTCTCCATCTCTTGACATCATGATCCGCGCACCTCGGCCTCCCAAAGAGCTGGGATTACAGGCGTGAGCCACTGCGCCCAGCCGACGCGTACGTATTTTAATTCTCTTCAGTTACTTGAATTATGTATAAAGAATTCTAATTTAATAGAGTGATAATTCTTGACCTATTTTCCCCCATAGACCTAAGATATATGATGTTCTTATATTAATAATGTCAATTACAAAAGCATTTCGATCCAACTCAGAGCAGAAGGGAAAAGGAAAAGAAATATGGATTCCATGGAAGCACATTAGAATCACAGGAGGAAATATGTATTGTGGGACAGTCCCCAGATTCTGACTGTTCAAAGTGAGCATGACCTTTGTGTGTCCTTTGACAATCACTGACAATGATGGAGGTCTCAAGTAGTGGTCCCCGGGCTCTAACCTCATTCAGTTTTATCACTGACTTAAATAAGGGTGTAGACAGCATACTTAGAAAATTTGCCAATGACACAAATCTGGATGGGATAACAGATACTTAACATACTGAAGGCAAAAATTAAGCTCTGAATGATCTCAGCTTGTGAAATTATAGGATCATTCTAACAAGAATGTTTTGTTTAAAAATTCTACTCTGCAGATAGAGAATATGAGGTAAGTATTGGGAGAGGTCTATTGTGCAGCAAAGTATTTAAAAGACTGAGGGATTATAGTTGAAAGTAAATTCAACATGAATCAACTGAGTGATCTGACAGCAAAATAACTATATAGGCACTTAAGAGGAATTAATGGAAATAGTATTCAGGAGAATGGATGTGATGGATCCATTTTACCCTCCTCTGATCACATACACATTCGTTTATTTATTTATTTATTTATTTATTTTGAGACAAGATCTTGCTTTGTTACCCAGGCTGGAGTGCAGTGCCATGATCTTGGCTCACTGCAGCCTCAACCTCCTGGGCTCAAGTGATCCTCTCACCTCGGCATCCCAAGTAACTAGGACTAGAGGCACACATCACCATGCCTGACTAATTTTTGTATTTTTGTAAAGACATGGTTTTGCCATGTTGCTTAGACTGGTCTTGAACTCCTGAGCTCAAGTGATCTGCCCACCTCAGCCTTCTAAAGTGCTGGATTACAGGTGTGGGTCACCATCCCTGGCCCTATTATTTGCTTAAAGTCTCTTCTCTCATCTCTTTTCTCTTCTTTCTCTTGCAGGAAGACAGCATTATATGGGTTGGGCAGGGGAGAGGAGGTCATCAGAGAAAGGATGGTACAGTAGGAGTCGAGGCTTGTACAAAGACGGTGTCTGAGTAGGGCACTCGCCCAAAAAAGATTGGAAAAATAAATTTATTGAGGATGATAGGAACCATGTTTTTCCATTGTTAGAGAGAAGAGGTATACGTTGGAAAAGGAGAAAAACGAGAATAAACCCTATGGTGTTGGATTGGAATTGCGGGATTGTTGCAAACTCATGATTTTCGATATATAAAAGTAGACATAGAAATAAAGAAGTAAATTTATATACATACATATGTATAAAATGTGTATGAAAGGGAAAAGATAACTCACAGAATGAGAGAAAATATTTGTAAATCATATATTTGAGGAGTTAATATCCAAAATTCTTAAAGGACTCTTACAACCCTACACAAAAAGACAGACCAATTAAAACATGAGCAAAAGCCAAAAAAATTAAATACTTAAGCATAAATTCAATAAAATATTTACAATATCTCTATGAGTGAAGCTACAAAGCTCTAATAAAAGGAATCAGAGAGGAACTAAATAAATGGAGGGATATTCCATATTTATGTACAGGAAGACTCAGTGTGGTCGATATGTCAGTTATTCCCACCTTGATCTGTAGATTAAATGGCATCCCAGTCTAAACTGCATTATTTTCTGTATGTTGACAAAATGATGCTAGAGTTTATATGGGAAGGCAAAAGATCTAGAGTAGTCAACAAAAAATATTGAAGGAGAAGAACAATGTCAGAGGACCAAACCAACTTGACTTTCAGATTTATCGTAAAGCTATGGTAATCAAGATAGTGTGGTCTGAGTGAAAGGACAAACAAATACATCAGTGGAACAGAATACAGAGCTCAGAAATAGACCCACACAAATACATAGTTAACTTATCTTTGATGAAGGTCCAAACATGATTCAACAGAGAAGAGATAATCTTTTCAATATATAGTGCTGGAACAAGAGGATACCCACATGAAAGAAAAAAAGAGATTCTAGGCACAGACCTTATAACCTTCACAAAAATTAACTCACAATAGATAATAGACCTAGATGTAAAATTCTAAACCATAAACCTCCTAGAAGATAACATGGAAGAAAATCTAGATAACCTTGGGTTTGGTGATAGCTTTTTAGAAACAGTGCAAAAGGTAAAATCTATAAAAAATTGATAAGCTGGACTTTATTAAAAAGAAAAGCAGGCCAAGCGTGGTGGCTTATGCCTGTAATCCCAGCACTTTGGGAGGCCAAGTTGGGCAGATCACAAGGTCAGGAGTTTGAGACCAGCCTGGCCAATATGGTGAAACACTGTTATTACTAAAAATACAAAAAAATAGCCGGGCATGGTGGTGGGCACCTGTAGTCCCAACTACTCGGGAGGCTAAGGCAGAAGAATTGCTTGAACCCAGGAGGCAGAGGTTGCAGAGAGTCGAGATCGCGCCACTGCACTCCAGCCTGGGTGACAGAGAGAGACTCCATTTCAAAAAAATAATAAATAAATAAATAAAAATTGCTCTGCAAAAGACACTGTCAAAAGAATGAGAAGACAAATACCAGCCAGGAGAAAATATTTATAAAAGACATATCTAACAAAGAACTCTTATTCAAAATACAAAAATAACTCTTAACAGTAGAAAACAAGAAAAACAACGATAAGAAAATAATCCGATTTTAAAAATGGGCAAAAGATCTGAACTGACGCCTCACCAAAGAAGATGGCAAATAAGGCATTGCAAATGGCTTTAAGCATATAAATTTGACAAATGGCAAATAAGCATATAAAAATTCTCAACATCATGTCAATAGGCAGCTACAAATCAAAATAATGAGATGCCCATTAGAATGGTGAAAATCCCAAACACTGTCAACACCAAATGCTGGTGAGGATGTGGAGTAACAGGAAATCTCATTCCTTGCTGGTGGCAGTGCAAAATGGTATGGCCCCTTCAGCAGAGTTTGTCAGTTTCTTACAAAATTAAACCTACTATATGATCTGTCAATCACACTCCTTGATATTTACCCAAACAAGTTAAAAGCTTACATTCACACAACTACTTGCACATGAACACTTAGAGCAACTTTTTAATAATTGTCAAAACTTGGAAGCAATCAAGTTGTCCTCCAACAGGTGAATGAACAAATAAACTGTGGTATATCCAGACAATGAAATATTATTCAGTGCTAGAAAGAAATGAGTTATTTGAGCTATGAAAAGACAGGGAAACTTACATGCATATTAAGCGAAAGAAGCTAACCTGAAATGACATTCACCTATATGACATTCTGGAAAAGGCAAAACTATGGGGACAATTAGAAATTCAGTGGTTGCCAGAGCTTAGTGGGGAGGATGGGATGAATAGGCAGAGCACAGAGGATGTTTAGGGCAGTGAAGCTATTCTGTGTGAAACTATAATGGTGGATTTAGGTCATTATACTCTTGTTCAAACTCAAAAAAGTACACCACCAAGAGTGAATCTGTAAACTATGGACTTTGGTTGATAATTTTGTGTTCATGTAGCTGTATTCATTGTATTACTCCTGTGTCGGACTTTGATAGTCAGGGAGACTATGCATATGTGGGGGCAGGCAGTATATATGAGCTTTCTCTTCTTTCTGCTCAACTTTTCTGTGAACCTAAAAGTTTATATTTATAATGTCATGTACAACCATTGAGAGGCAGCCTAGTGGGGACTCCAAAGCCAGGTTGTCTAGGTGTGAATTCAGCTTTCCACTTGTTAGCTTCAGCAAGTCATTTATTTAATCTTTCTGTGTTTTCTTTACTATAGGCTAATTATAGTACCTATCTAATAGAGTTGCCATGAAAGTGAAATGAATTAATGTATAAAAATTCATTGGTATGGAGTGTGGCATACACTAAATGCTCAATAAATGTTAGCAAACCAAAATTCTAATCTTATTTACCACCATTCTTAACATTAGCTACACTTTAGCCTCACTCCTTCTGCTCTCCAAAATCCTCTTCAAACTCAGACCTCATCCCATAAACTCCTTTTCTCTCTGTATTTTCTTCTTGCCATTAACATTTGTTTTGCTAGTAACATTTTGTTCTTCTCAAGGTGAACAAAAAGAGGCTATTTGATCACTTTTCATTTTTGTCCCTCATTGATTATGCTTCATTCTTCACACAAGCTGACAAACACAGAATTTCTCTTAGCAGTAGAAGCAGGAATATGTGGCTGTGAGAACTCAGAAAAAGCATCTAGAAGAGTAACAATATCTATATTTGGTGTTAGGAAAATGGCCATGTTGATTTTGGTAACAACTAACATATGTTGAGTATCACCCTGTGCCAGGCACTGTGCTTAGGTGTTTTACATATATTACCTCATTTAGTTCTCACCTTAAAACCTGTGTTTTTCCAACTTTTCAAAATTTCTACAATGAACATATTGCTTCTATAAGCTGAAAATTTTATTTGTAAATGTATATTCACGAACTAATAAATAGGCCCTGTTAAGATGAACGTCATCAGTTTGGCGAAGATTCTAGGAAGTACTCCCTAATAAGTGAGATTTTGTTTAAAGGGTTGGGGTTGCTTTACTTGGAAAGAAAGGGGATCCTGGAGTGCATTAGACGTGCTAGCTATTTTTACATATTTTAAAGATAGTTAGAAGAGGAATTTGACTTGGTTTCTTTGACTTCAAAAAGTAAGCGAGAACTGATTATTCAAGGGAGGCAAATTTTTGCTCAACTTAAGAATGCCCTTTCAGACAATTCTATCCCAAACGGCAATTATCTAAATCAACGACTATTTACAGATTTATGCATCCAGGGGAAGGCTGGACGAGGGGAGGCCTAAGGTCATTTTCAATTCTGAAATTGTGTTTATATTAATGCAGATTAATCAGAGAGAAGAGCCAATGTCTGCCTTTTTTTGTTGGAAAAAAAAAAAAACCGTGATTCTATGTCAACTTTGGAAAAAAACAACGTAGTGTCTGGGTAAGTGAAGAATGATTGTGAAGCTTATGGACTGCTTCAGTGCAATCGTAATATTGTTATCAGAAAATCAAAAGGCATAAAAAGCAAAAAGAAAACGGCTTATTTATGTAGCAATTAGAAAGATGACAGAACACAAATCTGATTTAAATGTTATAGACTCCCTCCCTCAGGTTGATCTGCATACCCCCTTCCTCTAATTTCCCGCACTCTCCCTATTACGATTTTTTGCATAATTCACATTCTCTTGCCATGAGACTCAGTCCTGTTCCTATCTGTGTCACCCGTAAGCCACAGGCTTCCTCGCCCATTTGAACTGCTTTATTCCGTAAAGCAGAGACTTCTACTGGGGTTAACTTTGTTGAGCAACAGATCTACCCTAGATTCCCCTTCACCTTCAGCCCCGTTTGCTGTAGGATACCAACCTCCCACTCACTGTGTCACAGCTCTCACACAATAGAAGTCCTTGAAGCCCCAGCCCTTCTGTCCTCAGGTCTGATGGCTGCAAATCCAGGCAAAGCTGTGAAGCCCGCGCAGGGCACCTTCAGCGGCCTGGGCTGGGCCCGGCGCAGGACTCCAGCCAGAGGGCGCCAGCGCCCACCAAGTGCAGAAGCCCGGGGAAACCAACCAGGGGCTCCCCGACATTTCCTCAGTTAGCCAGAGTCGGGGGCTCAGACATCTGGTAAGAAGAGTCTTTCTCCCAGTACTCCCCAACTACAGTTTGCTTCTCTGCCCATTTCTTCTGGGCTGTCGCTGCCCCCTCACCCTCAGCTTAGTATGGGACCCCGAGGAGCCTCTCCCGGCTAAGGCCGGGACTCCTGCGGCCAGGCTCCCACGTCAGGTCCCCGGAGGCTCCTGCGCCTTCCCGGGCACCTGAACTGGAAAGGAGGGGGTGCGGGGCTGAGGGCAGGGTGAGAGCCCCGGAGGTGCGGTGGGTGGGGGACCGGGGAGGGCACCGGGTCAGGAGGGAGGAGATGAGAGGAGGCCAGACAGGGGCTTTCGGTTTCCCTGGGTCTGATTGGAGGTTGGCCCGATGAGTCGGAGCTGGGGACGCGCCCATCTCCGCCGGCCCCTGCTAGAGCCTCCGGCTCAGCCCCTCCCTGGAGCCGCTTTGTCCCGGGTGACGGCGGCGGAGGTTGCGGGGAGGAGCGGGCAGCGCGCAGAGACCCACCGACCCACGGCCGCAAAGAGCGGGAG
>NW_012118599.1:10557844-10659526 GCF_000951035.1 Colobus angolensis palliatus
CGCGGGACCGGGTCTGGGTGCAGGGCAGGGGCGGCGGCGGGGGTGGGGTTTGTCTCCAGATCTGTGGTCAGTCCCGGCTGCGGCCGTGGGGACGGAGATCTCCCACGACCCCCCTCTAGGGGGCGCGGGTCCCAAGGAGCCCCTTCCCCACTGCCTGTGGCCCGGGGATTCGCCTTCCTGGAAGCAGCAGCAGGTGCGTAAGTGAAGGAGCGAGGATGACGCCTGTGATCCCTGAGACTGAGGCTTAGAGAGGGGGCTAGAAGAGGCTAGCTAACTGGATGCAGAGAGCAAAGAATATCGAGAGACCCCCCTTCTTTCCAAATGCAGAGGCTGGGGAGGTGATAGGTGCGCTGAGGTGCAGCGGGCTGAGAATTGTCCTGCTTGGGATTAGCGGGCTTGGGTCATCTAAAAATAACTTCAAGTTTGAAAAGTGAAATGGACTGGAGCGCAGTGTGCCGGGTTCGTCCTGCCTGTGGGATGCTTCGCTCCAGAAGTCACTAGAGGGAACAGGCAAATCCCAGCCGCCTGATCCCTTGGCCGGCTCCAGGTCTCGCTGGTTTCCAGGGTGCCTCGGTTTGCCTTTTAGTTAATGATTTATTCTTCAAGGCACTTCTGCCTTTTTCTTATCCCAAAATGAATTATAGCAGAGTGCATGCTTTGAATCTTTCCTGTTTCTTACAATGGGATAGAGGTGTTCAACTGCCAAATGAATTTTTTTTTTAAGTCTCAATTTAGTAAAAACAAAAGTTTCTGGGATTCCTTTAATACACATTCCCACAATTTTCCACAATTGGAGATGAAGGGATATCACAGCATTCCAGCTCATACTTCTCTCTCCCTTCAGCCAGAATTTCACTTGCCATACAGAGGGGAGGCTTTAGGAAATGTAGGACAACTTTAACAGTGCAACTCAAATTTCACATCTTTATGGTCCTTTATTACATCAACTTCAAAACAAAGAACAAATGTATCACAAGGCACCACGCAACACTTGCTAACCGGCCTCTGCATTCTGGGGGCACAGTGAAGTTGGAAATACCCAAAAGCTGGGAAGGATCAAGAGGCAGGTCAGCACTGATGGTGGAACTAGGCAGGGGAGTAAGCATTTGGCTGCTTTTCAGCATACTCATTGATTTTCTTTAGCCTTAGAGCTATTATATTATGATCAGCCATTGAGTTGAATTAGTCTAAAATGTGAGTTGCACTTTGATTTTAATTCCACTGCAAATCAAATCAGCATTTATTGAGCATCTACTACCTGAGTCCAGTCCATAGAATTTTGTGAGGGAAAAATGTTCTCATCTAAAGCTGCATGATTCTAAGAGCTCTCAAAATGCGTAATGTGTGCAGGTCCTCCAGAACTCACCTAAATTTGGCAGGACATGACTCTTTCTCCAGTGATGAACATTTAACAGACAGAAGTGGAAACTAGAGAGCTTTCTCATTTGCAAGTGCACATCACAGTGTTAAAAAACATTTGCATAATCATTTGCAGATAGTCATACATATCACAAATTATTTTTATTGAGACTAACATTGATAGTCTCCGAGGTCTCATTTTCCTGTTCATTTTACTTTCTGTAGCATCCATTCAATCGAATCAGTAATTATTTGTTGGGCACCTACTGTGTGCTTTCTAGGTCTTGTGCCAGAGGCTAAAAGGATGAGGCCCATGCCTCCCAGAAATCAATTTAGCAGAAAAGGAGAAGAAAATAAATGATAATGATTCAACATCATGAGTGTTTAATGAAGATAGAAACAAGTTTAGTGGGAGCCAACAAAAGAAAGAGTGGAGGGAATCTGGAAGAGTTTACATTGTGTCTGGATCCCAATAGGTGGTAGGAGTTGTCTAGGGAAGGTGCTGGTTGTTCCACATTGAAGGAACAGCATACACACATGGCACAAAGGTCACATTCAGAGGACCCCTACATGTTCTGAGGGAAGATGGGAATGTTTAGAAAGGTTTCACTGAGGCTGGATTGTGAATATACCCTACTAGGGAGGAGAAATCATCTGGCCTTTAATGGTAGAAATGATTTCATCTAACTTACATTTTGCAAAAGCGACTTTGGAGTTGTGAGGAGGTGGGGTTGCAAAAAGGAATGAGGAAATTTTAGACCATTGGAGTGGCACAGGCCAAAACAAAACAAAAACCCCAAAACTCATAAAATGAAATGTGCCTGAACAGATGGCCTGGAGGAAAGAGAAGAGATCTGTACAGAGCCATTTCAGGGGGAGGATCAGTAGCATTGGTCACCAAGTGGATGGTGGTATGGAAGGAGAAGCTTAGATGTCTAGAGGATGATCAGGCTTTTAACTGAGTTAGGGAGTAAGTAAGAGCAGACTTAAGAAAGATGGAGAATTTTTATTTTGAACAACCAAATGAAAATGTTCAGTAGGCACTTTTATTTTCACATGTAATTTCTTCATTTCTGGTGCCCACCTTCTGCTGATCTCATTTCCCTTCATTTCTGAGACTGTGTAAAGCTGCTTTTAGAGAAGAAGGAGAGATAATAACAGGAAGTTGTTTCTACCTTTATCCCCAAAAGTGATACTATGAACTCAGTTATTTGAACTACTACTAGTGGTAACAGGGATAATAATGATAATATCTAACATTTATTCAGTGCTTACTACATACTGAGCACAAGGAAGTTAGAACTGTACATGGTTTATCACATCTGATCTTCCCACTAACCTTATGAGGCAGGCACTGTTGTTATTCTCAGATGACTGACAAGAAAACCAAGGCAAAGAGAGGATACCGTACGTAGGTCACACAGTTTGTAAGAAGTGCACCTAGAATTGAAGCCCAGGCTCTGACCAGCATTCTGAATTACCAACATGAATTAATGCATTAAAATAATTATTTTTTATCCTGGAATATGTTTTTGCCCTAGGTTTGGATATTTGTGGCTGACGCCATAAAAGAGAACTAGACTGAGATAGGAGTCCTGGCTTTTGACTGGGCTCTACACCTGATTTGCTGTGTAATGTTTGCAGTGTCACATCCCTTCTCAGGCTTTTGTTATTTTAAATCTGTATATTCATGGAACAAGAGATTGGTTAGATGCTCTCTAGGGAGTCTTGACATTCTGAAGTCTTGCTGTTTGCTTTCTCAAATTCTCTGCTACTGGAACCATTGGTTCGGGTTAAGGTCGTACCTGTCTGATCACTTAGAGCATAGAAATACTTCAAAGAGGATTAACACAAATGGTGGCTTCTCCTTAATAGCTTGGTGTGAACTGATCCATTTTACAGAGCTAATGGGAGTGCCTGAGGTTGGGGAAGCTTGCTTCTGGAAGGACAACCCTGCCTGCGTGGGCACTAAAGTAGAGGAATCTCCATTGTCACTTACCAGTTTCTTTTCTTTAGACATGTTACTTTAACTCTACCAGAGTTTCCTGGGGCAATTAATGCACATATTGTGAGATTGTTGTGAGGATTGAAGCAGGTACTATAAACCAGGCACTAGCACAAGTACGTCTCAGTGAAGGTGCTCAGGAAATGGAGGTCCCACCCTTTGCCCCTAGGGTAAACTACATGTAGAGAGGGAAAGGTAGAGTGTTTCTGAAGACAAAGTTTCCTACTTCATAGTTTTGATAGGGGCCACCTCTTAGTTGAGTATCATCTATTTATCTAAGAAAGAAATGTATGTTGGTAATATAAAAACACACAGCACATTACATAACTTTCAAAATGTGCGTCTCTCAAGTATTCATTAATGGGTTACCTTCTCAGAGATAGAGAAGCGTCAACATTCCCACAACACAGAGTTTTCAATTCTTCTTTTGCCAGCTTATAAGGAGGCCAATATTGCTGTAAATAAAGAAATAGTAATGCCATGGTTGGTCATACTGGATTCTATTATTATGGCATAGAATAGAGAGGGGACAGAATGATTTTCTGTTGTGTGTGTGTCTGTGCACAGATATGTGCTTTGTCTTCCTGAAGCGTTTTCTGCCTCTGCCTATAAAGTGTTCACTGTTCTTGTGTCTTTTCGCTTGTTACCAACTCCAGGTGTCATATATTGTAAGTTAAATTAATTAGTTGAGGAATATTTTTAAAGATAGAAGCAGCTTTAAACTCAACGGAAACTTCAACAATCCCTTAAAAATGAATGACCATGAATGGTACTTTCCAGAAGTTAAAGAAATGCTTCCAAATACAGATCAAACTCCCTGCAGTTCAAAATGCCCACAGAAAAATTTTTTTTATAGTATGGATGGAAACAGCCTTATTTTCATATCTGATCTTCTATACTCAACTTACTGTAAGACCAGCGATGAAATTTGGGGATCCTAAGCTTTGGAATGTATGCATAAAAAGATGTTGTAATGGTAGCTATTGGACCAAAAAAAAAAGTATTATTTTAGAACTAGGTCCTAGATTTTATTACTGTTTCCTTAGTTCTTTGTGGGAATAATTGCTTTATTATATCATGTAATTGAGATTTGCCTGTTCCAAAATATTATAATTTCTTTGAAGCCATAGGCCGTGCCTTAATACTTCTCAGACAGTGTTGGGAATGAAGTATAAAGAGCACGGACTTGGCATGAAAAAGCCTGGATCTCAATCCTGGTGCTGTCATTTCCCTGCTATGTGACCTTGAGCTTCCCATTGACCTAACAGTCATAGGAGCTGGCATTTGTTGAATGCTGCCCCTGTTCCAGATGCTTTGCTCAGCATGCTACATACGTTATCTCATTTAATCCTTACAACAACTCCACGAGGTGGGTATTATCATCACTATTTACAGAAGAGCACACCCTTAGGATCAGGGGGAATAAACCACTCAGTGCTGGGTCTCCGAGTTGTAGTTTTCTTATCTGTACAATTAGGAAAATAATACTGAATCTCCCCACTTTACAGAGGTGTGAGGGTGACGTACTGAGAGTTTGTGAAAGTGCACGGAAAAATGGAATGCTTTGCACAGATGTTGAGGATGATTGTCACAGTAGGGACCTACTAATAACAAGAAATCAATTATAGGTGGGCCTGGTATAGTACCATGGCTGTGAGAAGAAAGATGTCCAAGTGCATATAAAATACATTTATATAATGCATTAAGAATGTTGTATTTCCTTGCCCTGTTCTTTGGTACAAATAGATTGTTTTTTTCAGGGGTAACTTATTTGTTGTCAGTACCAGTGTGGGTCAGGTCAGGCCAGGGCTGATCAGGACATGGAACTGGGTCCAGCTGGTGAAGGGGGAAGGAGACTGTGGTTTGAAGAGGAGAGGTACTGCCAGGGGGGTGTTTTCGTATAAACAGAGAAGGGTGAAAGTCAAAGCCAAGGTCGAGGAAAGGATAGGCATGATGTGGAGTGCAAGAAGGAGTCATCATCAGGATTTACATCAAGTGTGAGTGACAGGCAGGACATGGAGTTTGTTCATGAAGACTAGGAATATTTTCCAGTGTCTGCTGAGGCCTGTCCACTCAGCAGGAAAACTAGGGACCCTCTGCCCTGAAGTTTTAATTTTTTTTTTTCTTGGACATATGTGCTTTCTAGAAAAACTTTGGAAAACACAGGAAAGTATAAAAAGAGAATTAAAATAACATATTACCATGAACAATTGACAATAACTCTAAACATTTTGATGTACTTTTCAATTTTTATATGCGTATTTTTATAGAAATGGAATTATAACTGTGTACAGAATTTTGCACTCTGTGCATTTTACTGAAAATTTTAAATAACTTTCATATGAGGCCAATAATCTTTTTGAATATTTTTCTCATTAGCTGCATAGCATTTCCATGCATAATTTTGTCATAATTCATTTACACTTTCCCCCACTGTTGAACATTCAGATCCTTCCCAATTATTTAAAATATCATATATACTACTTTGATAAACATCTTTGAGCACAAATTTTTTCTATGTTTTGGATTATTTTCTTAGGAAAGATTGTTAGAAGTGGAACTATTGGCTCAAACAGACCTTCTTAAGGCTTTCCCTGTATACTGACATTGCCTTTAACTGTTTTTTTAGCAAGTTATATCATGAACATTCCCACAAGCAATGAGGGAAGAAAGCAGATGTCACCTCTGTCCTTCTTGTAAGCACTCTTTTTGGTGAAGATAAGGGCTGAATGGTGTTAGTGCTTTCCAGAGATAGACCCTGCCCTGGAAATATTCATGCCTAACAATTGGTTCAAGGAAGTTAGGCTTTCTTTTAGGGAGTTGAGGATGAGTGGGTGGGGATCTGGTAGATTCAACATACATGAGTGTTTGTAGGAAAGTTGATTTCTGTGGATGGCTTGTCTCCTGATATTTCTGTTATCAGCGGCCTGGCCCATGGATATAGCAGCCTCAGTGAGAGACCTGACTGCTGACAGCTGTCATCGCAGCCTGCTGATCTGCTAACGCACACTTACGCTAAGTAGAATAGAACCAACTCTGCTTATGTGAGAACTGCTTCAGTATCCTTCTTCTGGCTTCTCAGTTCAACAAAAACAGTTTTTAAATCCTGAAAAGTTATCCTGAAAAATATTGACAGCAAATATGGGCACTTATTTACATTAGTTCTGTTGTTGCTTTAGTTGGTTTTGACTGGCTCACCTTCTGTTTTCGGGCAAGCTTCAGACAGGCAGATCTTTGTTCACCTTCTTCTCACTGAGACACAATGCAGAGAAAACCGTTTTGAATAAATAACTGAGATAACCAGTTGGAATCTTCTTAAAAATCACGTAAATGGTCATTTTTCTAATTTGATGACTATTCCAATTAGTCTTTTCCAAGAAAAAAAGGCTTTACATTTACTATTAGGCTACCATATCAATTTTAGTATTTTGATTATATTGACCAATTTGTTGAAGTAAACAGCCAATTTGGATTATCTTCCCCCATAAATGTGTCTAAAAGTCAGGCTAGATTAATTTAATTGATAATTTATTTTGACTTCTGTAACTATTGAAGCTAAAAGCCCAGTATCTGGCTGAGACAAATCAATGCTCAGTTTAGACTTCTCTTATGAGGTTTAATAACTTATCAAGAAAGAAATTATTTATTTGATTACAGATCTCAGCACCTGAATTTTGAAATAACAGTGTAAATTCAGATAAATTAATGGTGGTTCAAACAAATTTTATTTGCTCAACAGCAAAATTTCTTAGCCTTGACAAGTGAAAACTAATAATTTGTGAATATGTTAATTTTGTCCTGCTGTGGAGATTAATATTTATTTGATCTTTTGTGATATACAAGCAACTATTTATTTTAAAAAGTGTCAAATTTTGGTCAGGAAACGTATTTAGCAACTGGCATATCACAAAATGTGTTTATTTGGTAGCTTTTATTTTCTTATTTCTCTGTCTCTTGGTGACTTCTGTTCTGCCCATTACACTTCAAAATTTGACAAGGTAAACAAAAAAAATTTGACAAGGTGACATTTAGGTGATGCTCTGAATTGAAATACTTGCTCAGTCAGATTTTCAAACGCTGACCTTCTGACCTTGTGTCTAAGTGCCACAACACATGGACACGGTGGGAATTCTTGGCTTGCACCCTGGATGCTGGTTTGGTTTCAGCCTCCTGAGATATTGTGGGTGGGGAGAGGAGATTTCCTTCCCATTCTGTTTGTAATCACACTGGGAGTTCAGTGTCTTTCGTTTTGGAAGGTTAAGAGGGCTATCATAGCCCCTACATTTATGCAGACTGATTTGGAAGGACCAGCTCCAGGTGGAGGTGAGATGGAATGGTAAACCTGAAGAGCTTCCTGTGGCTCCCCTGGATCTAACTTGCCTTCATCGAGCCAACAAACACTTCCTGCAGGCTGTAGGAAAACTGCTCAAATAATTAAAGTGGAAACTAGGGACATTAAGATAGTTAGAATGGCTCTAGATGGGCTCACTTATGTTCTAGTGTAATTTTCAATAGCTTACATGGGACATGGGGCAGTCCACAGTGTCCTTGTGGGGAGACCTAGGTGAGCGGTTTCCCCTGTGCTCCTTCCTACCAGACAGCTCCCAGGAAGCCATATGGCAAGCACTGAAGGGAATGACCACTTATGATTCACAGAATGATCTTCAGGGTCTCTAAAAGTGGAATCTGCAAACATGGCAGCTCCTCATAATGCTTTCAGTTGTTCCTTAAAATAGCCTTTAAAATCTTATGCTTATACAAAGATGACTGTTTATCCAAAGACTTTTGTCTTAGGTGATAAAGATTAAACATATGCCATGCTTTTGGTGCTTTTTACCCTTCACTTAGCTTCTTCCTCTTAGCTCAACCTTTATGATGTCCTCACAACCACCCCTGGCTATTGTCTTACAGTTCAAGCCAAGATGTGATACTATGAGAAGGTTATTTTATCTGAGTAAAATTAGAAATATCTTAATGGATATTCATGAAAACTAATCCTAGGTATTTTTCTGACAGTATAACTTTCAAGGGCATATCTTATAGGAAAGAAAATCCAAAGAATAATGCAGGTTAGAGACCTTTACCTAACTGGTGTTTGGGACCCATTTCCGTATATCTGGGAGCTAGACATGGTGGATTTCCCAACAGACCCCAACAGCACTCCTCCTGCCCCATTTCCAAAAACACAATCCCAGATCATGGCAGCATCCTCCCTTTCACTGTTTAGGGACTTTACCTTTAGCCTCTGTTTTCATTCTTCTTCTCTTACCTCTCTCAATGATCCTAGGGCTTGAAAACAAAGAGATATTATTCCTCTTCCACAAAAAAGGGGAGTGGTATTCAGATGGCAGAATATATACACGTAGCTAAAAGATATTAAATTTAATATCCTTTAATATTAAATTAATATTATTTTTAATATTAAAGAATGTATTACTCATTTGAGGCCAGTTGATGAGAATCTAACCTTGGTTCTTTATCTAGAAATGGTTCTTTATCTAGAAATGGTTCATAATCTAGTTTGGTGAGAGCTTATCTTTAAGATAACAGTTTTTTTTTTTCCCCAAGTGTTTTTTACTCAGTTTTTATTATTCCTTTTTGGATCAACCAGTCCTTTGAGTGATTTTCCAAAGTATCAAAATTATGCCTCTTCTTGCTTTTAGATTTTTCCTATTGAGATAGTTATATTCAGCCTTTATAGTATCCTAATCATTGCTTAAACACACCATTCCTATACCTCTTTCTTTATCTTAGGGTTGGTTTATGCTAATATCAAGATGAAGTTATTCTAAAATTGTAGGGTTTCTGTCATTCATATCTATTGTCAATCACGGCAATGTAAATGCTATCAAATATATGCATTTCTTTTCCTAGTTGCAAATTGACTTTTTATGGCTACTTATTAGAGAACCCCAGGAGGCCAATAGTAATAATTGAGACACAGCTGCAAGAGACCAGATATTACTTCTTCAGCTTCCTATTCTAACAAATAATGAACCACCAAGTTGTTTATAAATAAATCAAAAGTCTTTGTAACAAATAACAACCTAAGAAGCAAATGCATACAATTTTCAGATATGACGAGTTATAGAAGTGCTAGATATAATAATAATCAGAGTAAGAATTGTTTTACTAATGCGAACCAATTTAGAAAACACTGCAACTATATAAAATTATAATTGGATTTTCTCCCATCTCTGTTTCTTGAAATTCAAGTCTTTCTTCAAATTCCATCTCTTTTATATTTCTTCAATTCCTGAGCCCTCAGAAGACCCATCAGTCTTTGCTGAACCTACATTTATGGCACATCCATAGATAACCTATGTATCTTATTCACTGATATATTTCATTAATTCATTTCTCTCTACTTATGAATCAGGTGTGCTGACCACTAGGGTATAAAAACCAGTAAGACATAATCCTCATCTTTAGGGAAATTAGAGTTCAGTAGACTTTAAGTTTCTTACTTGTTTACCTACACCTCCCTGTAGACAGTAAGTGCCCCAAGGGTAAAGACTGAGCCTACTCAGTCTACATTCATCACTATGGCCCCTGCTACACTCATCACTATGACTTGCATATGGCGGGCACTCAGTCAGTGGTAAAATGAACTGACTATCCATCATATTTATTCTAAGTAATTCAGAAACACAAACTTGAAGATATCAACACCTTCAAATGTCTTTAAAGCCTTTGTTCTCTTCACACAATTATTATAAAAACAAGTGGTCAAGTGCAGTGGCTTACGCCTGTAATCCCAGCACTTTGGGAGACCGAGATGGGCGGATCACGAGGTCAGGAGATCGAGACCATCCTGGCTAACACGGTGAAACCCCATCTCTACTAAAACTACAAAAAAATTAGCTGGGCGTGGTGGCGGGCACCTGTAGTCTCAGCTACTCGGGAGGTTGAGGCAGGAGAATGGCGTGAACCCGGGAGGCGGAGCTTGCAGTAAGTTGAGATCGTGCCACTGTACTTCATCCTGGGCGACAGAGCGAGACTCCGTCTCAAAAAAAAAAAAAAAAAAAGAAAAGGAAAACAAGTAACTCTACATGATAAATTTGTCTAATTTCATTTTGCGTGGGTGAATAAGTCTCTTTTCTCCAGAATATGACCTAGTACCACATCTCTGTGACATAACAAAGCACCAGATATGATTGAGAGCAGTGTCTGAATTTTTTATAGGCAGTCGTATTAAGTGCTTCTTTTGTCTGAAACTCAAATTATTTTGAAATGCTTCTGTTTTGGTAAGAGAGCACATTCTTTCCTCTTTTGTGGAACTTGGATACAAAGCAACTGAACAGGAATAATTGTGGATATTTATTGAGGATCTATTAAGCACCAAACACTGGCTAAGGACCCCACATGTTATCACATATTGTCCTCTCGACAAATCTGTGAGGTAAGTTCTGTTTTCATCCTGCTGTTCTTTAGATGAGGAGACTGAGGCTCAGGAAGGTTGAGTTACTCTCCTATAATTATACTGGTAGTAAGTGGGAAGCCCAGACTCACCAATGGTCTCTTTGTCACCACAGCCCACCATTCCTTGTCAAAGTGGGATTTGTAAAGGCATTTGTGGGACCTAGTTTATAATGAATAATACTGATGCCTGGTTTTGGTGCCTAAATTTATGTTTTTTATTTGCAATCCAGTTGGTCCAATGCTATTTTAGTGGCCGTGGGCTTATGGGAATGAACAATGGACTTATGTAATTTGCCTCAAGTGAAGGCTATATGACTGCATGGCACACTGGTCCAGTATGTTTAGTTTTGCTGTGGATAAAGAAATGTGGCCGGGCGCGGTGGCTCACGCCTGTAATCCCAGCACTTTGGGAGGCTGAGGCAGGCAGATCACAAGGTCAGGAGATCAAGACCATCCTGCCCAACATGGTAAAACCCCATCTTTACTAAAAATACAAAAATTAACCAGGTGTGGAGGTGAGCACCTGTAGTCCCAGCTACTCGGGAGGCTGAGGCAGGAGAATTGCTTGAACCTGGGAGGCGAAGGCTGCAGTGAGCTAAGATCACGCCACTGCACTCCACACTGGGCAACAGAGCGAGACTCTATCTCAAAAAAAAAGAAGAAAAATGTGAGACAGACCCTACTGCGTAGTGGGTGGTGGGAGCATTCTGAACCCCAAGACACCTATGTTGAGGATTTCAGTTTCATAGCCATAATGAAAATGGAGGGTTACTTTTAGGAAAACATCATCATCTGAATATTAAGTAAATGTTCATTTGAATGGAATTGGTGTTATACTTTTGTTGGTATTTGGTTAAAACTTTTAGTTGGCATTTGATGGTTTTAGAGGAGCTGAAACTATAAGAATTAAGTTTTATGTTTGTATATATTTAAGTGTCATTACAATAAAAGCCATGTAAGTCAAAATTGGGAAAGGAAGCATTCTAAATTGTTCTTCCTGAAAAGGATGCTCTGTACTCAGTTTTTCAAAATTGAGCATACTGAATTATTCTGCAATATCTAATGAAAATCTTCGATGCAAAAAATGATTTCACACCCATCAGAGGTCTGATCTGCCCACTATAAGTCTTTCTTGAGAGATGAGTCATTGACATTTTCTTTGAACCTGTAAATATTATCTGGGACAGTAAAGGTCTGACCTTGGATGAAACTCTCCATTGCTGTGATTCTCTAATGCACCTTCAGTTGGCCCTGTCTGTCAAGATGCTTGTAGATTCTTTGTCACCCTTTGTCCCGATTCTGATAACTCACAGTTGTTTATGCACATCGCCAATTGTTTGTAATCATTTTCTTATCACTACCATAAAGATTTGTGAATTTTGGCTAGGAAGTAGTACCAGCTTCACCTAAGCGGAGAAGATCATGACAATGTACTGCAATTTTAAAAACTTCTGGCTTAAAAGATCTCTCAGTCTGTCCAAAATGACTACATTAGTTACTTTTGAGTAAAGAAAAAGAAAGTCCCTGTTAAATGCAGACACGGGGAGAGGAGGTAGTATCTGACAGCATATTTATCCTTAGTTTTTTGGTGTTGCTTATGACGAATTTCCAGTAAGACTTTGGAGCACTAGAATGGAGGACAGTGAGTTCTGATAGAAAGGGAGGAGAAGCTCATTGTATAGCATGTGGACATGGACATGTGATGGGACTTATGAGTGAAGGAGGTGGAAACCAGGAAGGAAAGGCTAGCTTAAGAGCAGTGCCAATCTTGGGTAGCCCAGGGCCATATTGTAAAAGAGGGGATTTTTTTTTCTTTTCTGTGCATAATGTACTGTTCTTCTGTTATTCACAATTTCAATAAAGGTTTTCTGTTTTAATAAAATGTGTAGAAATGTGTTATAGGTGTTTGTTGTTTTTCTTATATCACTATCATTCTTATTATTATTTCCCAGCAGCCTGCGTGGTAGAGAGAGATTATCACTGGGTGCACAGAGTGGGAAATTCAAAGAGCTGGGCTTTTGTCCTAGATGGGCTGTGATTTTCTTGTGAGAGATTGGGCTTTCCCTTAGTAACATTTTGGCCTCAGTTTTCTAGTTTAGGTCATTAAAGTATTGGGCAAAATGATCACCAGAGTTGCTGCCAGCTCTTTCATTCTTTGTATATTCCAGTCTTTGCAAGAAATCATCATAGCATCCTTGGAATGTTTCATGAAAATGACCAGTGGTAGTTATTATTTTAATGCTCATCTTCCATGCACAGCTATTCTTAAAGACTGTGGGAATACTTACTTTTGTTATCTTTAGTGAGAGAGGTATTCGATAGTTTTTCAGGGAATCCTTAAGGTTGAGCCACCAGCTGATCAAACATTTCCATATACTTTAGAGTTAGCCATTTTATGGTAGGAGCTTTTCTGTTCCTTTCTCTGAGTTTGCTTTTAATTATACTGCCTTCTGCCAGGGCACTTCCATGCTAGAGATGGCAAGATGGATGTGTCCTACATCCTAGCCAGGTCTTCAACTGACAGAGGGGAGAAAAGGATGGCATTGATTTTTGTAGGAATTGGTAACTTGTTATTTTTACACTTTGTTACGACTCTGAGTGTATTGTCTGGCAAATCTCTTTTCAGTAGATAATATTTGTATTAATAGGTAACACTTATCTAGAACTGACTTTGTGCAAGGTATTATTTTAAATCTTTTACTCATAACATGACATCTGATCCTCATAGTATCTGCATCCACATTTGACAGATGAGAAAACTGAGGCACAAAGAGGTTAAATAGCTTGCCAAGGCCCCACGGCTGGTAAGTGGCACAGCTGGAATTCAAAGCCAGGCATCAGCACACAGCATCTGTGGTTTTCATACAATTTGATTCTAGCTTTTATGTGTTACCCAAAAATGTTAGACTCATTTTATCATTTTTATAAATTGAGCCTTGAAGATCTCACCAATAATTTTATCCTAAAAATGGATTAACTCGTATGTTTTGCCCCTGCTTTTCTGCTTTTCACTTTTTATGTCTGGTAAATAAGCTGTTAGAAACCCACAGAGTCCATGTATCGTTACGTACCAGAGTTGGAGAGGGAGAAGGGGAGGATTCTAAAGGACATAGATGAACAGCCAGATGAAGAGTTACATAGAGTGAGGTTTAGAAGGGCCCTAAATGCAGGAGCTTCTGTCCCCCTGCAGTTGAGATGTGCCACCCTCCTGACCCATGGATGTATTCAGCAACCTGGAAGCAATCCAAACTCTGTTCTTTTATGGTTTTTTTTTTGGAGGATTCATCATTCAGATATGATTGATGACATGATTGACCACTGGTGATCAACTCAACCTTCAGTTCCTTTCTTTTCCTTTGAGGTCAGGGAAAGTTTTAACCCTTTAATCACATAGTTGGCTCCCTCTGGCAACCAGCCCCTCATCTTGCAGTTATCTAGGGACTTTCCAAACATCTCCTGACTGAAAGGGGCTTGCAATGAGTAAGAGAAGACACATTCATCTTTCTTGCTCTGTAACTGCTGTGAGCTGTTTAATAAACCTAGGACAAAAGACAAAATATTTTCACAAAGGATATTCCTATTGCTTCTATCACTCTAATCACTTAGGAAATTACAAGGGTTTCTTTCAGGAGCTGTGAGCCAGGAACCTTGGACAAAGACCAAAATATATGTTTCTTTTTATATCATAATATCACAGCATGATACAAAGAACCTTCCACCTTCAGGATTTGATCTAAGAGGGCTGGCACCATGTTTTGTTACTCACCGCTGTGCCCTTCATGACTAAGCATCTTGCATGTAACAAGCACTCATAAAGTATTACTGAAATTTTTGGATAGATTGGATGACCGTTGATAGCATTCTAATTATGTTATTAATACTCAGTGGATTGTTTTTTACCTAACCATAAAAATAATGCTACATAGCTTTATGGATTATTTGTTTCACTTCATGCATGCCAGTTTACCAAAAAATATTGCCTTCATTATTTTGGCCTAGTGGGATGGAAACATCAAGATTCAGGGGCTCTTCATTCTTGTTCTGATTCTGCTGTTCTAGCTATGAGATGTTGAACAACTGAGCCTCAGTTTTCTACTCTGTAAAATGGGAATTGTAATAACTGCCCTGGTGATCTCATAAGGCTTGTGGAGGGTCAGATAACATACTAGCTTAGGTAACAAAAGATGAAAGGCATTTTTATTCCCAGCATCACGCAGTACTGCATTCCCATTATCTACTACCCCTTCCTCACCAGTGTTACTTAGTCCACCTGCATACTCCATCTTTGGCTTCAAATTTTAAAAAACAGTCCATGAGAATGTCTGTTAGATGAATACGGAAAAGAGAAAGAAGACCCATTTTGGGTGATTCATAACATTCCCATTTGACCCTGAAAGCTGTGAGGGCAGGGATCATGATGTTCAATTTGCTTTGTTTTGTTTATCAAGAGCATGGTAGACCCTCCATGATTGTTTCTTGAATGAATAAACATAACTCCTGAGTTCCAGTGTTAGATCATAGAGTCAAGTAGCCATTCTGTGCTCCATGAGAGTGGAAGCAGCAGTCACCATCAGATGCTGGAGAGTACAGCATTTCAACTGCTCTGCTTAACATAATACAGAAACCAACCTGTGTGGAGGGAGAGAAGTGACTATAGAGAAATAATTTCAAGTTGAAGTAGCTAAAGAATGTTGGAATTATAGCTTTTCTGTTGGTTTGGAAAGAACTGAAGCCTTGGAAAATCCTTCTTCACTTCCCTTCAAGTGTCTTGACATTGGAGAAGAGGGTGGAGCAGCTCATCTCCTCACAGCCTGCTCACATCTCCTTTCTGCAATAGGCACTTACCCTCCCTACTCCCTGATTTGCAATGGACATAACAATTCACTGCCTACCTGAAGTTAAAAAGTGGAATTGCTGCTCTGTATGGCCAATAAATTAGCCTAGAGAGCATGACTTTCACCTACCAGAAACTTGCTCAAGTGGGTATTTCTTGAACACAGCAATGGCTTCTGCTGTTGAAGCAGAGGATGGCAACATGCAGCTATTAGAGGATTTCTCCCCTCCCTAACCAATAGTCATAGAGCCCTGAGAATACTGAGTCATGTGCAGAAGACCTCACCTCCAATCTAATTTCCAAGTGACCAGAAATCAACAGCTGGTCATCAGTTTCCCTCTAAGATGTGTGCTGCTGGGTTCCAGAGATGAAATGTGGGCCCAAACTGTGTTCATCCCATGGCAAATGGGGCGCTTTGTCAGAACATGGACTGAAACAGAGGTGAAAGAAATATTTAGAACAAAACTAGTTTGGGCATAATGATATGAAGTGCAAGGGGGCGGTGGGGGCCGGGAGCTGGAATGCTAGAGCCAAGAGCAGCTCTGTACACTCAGGCAGGTTTTGAGATTACTCAAAAATAAATGACACAGATACTTGTCAGGGCTTTCTGAGCATTTTCTGAATATTGCTTTAACGTAAACTTCAATGAAATAAAGGGCTTCTAGATATTAATCTAGACCAAGAGGAAACATCTTCAGAGCTTCTGGGATATTCTTATACAGAAAAATAAAAAAACTCATCTTAATCCAGTATTTCTGAAAAATTGAACAGTGTCACAAAATACTTCAACAAATATTTGGAGATCCACAAAAATGCCTAGAGCAACTTCCTGCTTTAGAAAAAGAATAATGTGAGTAGTAAAACAGTAAGACAATGTTCACCTCGAAAAGATAAGCCTTGACTTTCCCCTTAGAGTACAGTCGGGCATTGGTGTATCATTTTTCTATGCCACCTGTTGCTTATGTTTCTTTCCCAGCTATTCACCCCCTAATTGTGTTCAATTTATATTTTGTTCCTACTCTTTGGAACTACACTTTTGGAGGCATTGGAACTCCAATCTGGAGATCAAAGTTATTTCTTAGTCTTCAGCGTCCCTAATTTTCACAAAGCAATGATTGCAAAGGATTTCTTCCTTTCCCAAAACCCACTCAGTATGCTTTTGTGAGGACATTTGTCCTAATTCTCCCACTTCTCTATCCTTACCTGTCTCTTCCTTTCCAAACCTACCATCACTCACTTCTTGCAGAACCTTGTTGATGGCTGCTTAGGTGGTCTTCTAGTCATATGCCCTTCTCCAACTCTTAACTAAGTTGCTAGGGAATTTTGTTAATATTTATTATGATATTAATAGCACTCTGTTGCTTCAACAATATTCCTCATTCCTGGCCTTTACTGAGCTAGAAACAGATTTTATGTCATGAAAGGTACGTGGCAATATGGCTTCCCTCTGCCTCCCGCCTGCCCCATGTGTCAGTCTGGACTCCTGTAGTTCTTTTAATGTGCTGTAAGCTCTCCCTTCTCTATATATTTGCTCAAGATTTTTCCTCAGCCTGGAATGTCCTTTCCACCCCCCAACTACCTCCCACCACCCTTTCTCTAAATGTCTGCTGCATTCCTTTCTACCTATTCTCCAATTCTGCCTGTTCCTGAATCATTGCCTGATTCTCTCTCCAGCTAAATCCCTTTCCCCTTTGAGTCCCGAGAGCTCTGCCTATTCTGGTCTTCTTCTGATGTCCACCTCCATTCTGGGTCGGGGTGTCCCTGCATAATCACAGGGCTCTCCTCTACCACCCACTCAGGATGAGTCCTTCTGTCCAACTCTGAATCATCTAAGAGGAATCAAGACAGTTTGCGCACAGCAGCTTCTCAATATATTATTTTAAAGAGAAATATGTGAGTTTATATGTAAGATTCAAAAGTTAAAATACTATCTCTGTTTTATAAATGTACCCTCATTTCTTTCCTGAGAGTTTATATGAAGAGTGCCCCTAAAGAATAAAATTACAGAGGAAAATGGTTTAATATCCATGGATATTATTCAGACCTGAATGATCACCAGCAGCCTTTCCCTTATCCACAGTCAAAATACGTCATTGATTTAGCTAACCATTATCAGGTTAAAAAAATCCCAAGTTAGTTTTGGATAATATGTAGTTTTCTCGATGAAAATACTACCGAGGTCATAAACCTGCTGAGCATATACTGGACTAGCTTTGCCATTGATGTGTTTTATATGCTACTGTTATTCACATTTGGTTCCTGATGGTAATGGTAGACTCTAGTCTATTACAATTCTGATATTTTATTGGTTATTTGTAGATAATTGTTGTTAAAAGAGAACAACAACAAAAAAGCACAGACAGCCAGTTAAACAATTCAGTTCACTAGACATTTACTGAATGCCTCTTATATGCTAGGTATGAGATAGGGGTGTGTGTTTATGTGTGCATGTCTCTGTATGTGTGTGATGGCATTCTTGATATTAAGAAGCTATAAGGTAGGGTCATAATTGATTATCATGGAGGATGAAACAGTATGCCGTAAAATATTATATATGGCAAAAGAAAGGAGAGAAAAGTACTGGTAAGCTTTAAGAGTTTGCAAATTAAGAGAATGCATAAATGTGTGTATGCACATTTAAACATGATTTGTAGAAACAGACAGACATACGTGCATATACTTAATCAAACTGTCCTGAAATATGACTTCTAAGAGTTCAGGGCTGTGGACCCCAGGGAAATCACATTGTCACTTAAATTAAAAACTACAGTTATCTGGAAAACAAGATTTGGAGCTTAAGTTTGGTACTCTGAGTTAGTCCCATGAATGGACTTTTTCTCCCTCTGGGCTACTAGAAGCCAACCTAAGTAGCTCTTCTCAGGGTGTAAATCCCTAGATCTTGTTACTTCAGAAAAAGTTCCAGTGTTCCTGTACTCTCTTTCCCAGTCTGATTGACTTAACTCAGTTGGTATGTCCTCCAAGTTCCTTCTTCTTTCAAGACTTACATGTCTTAGAATCTAAGACTAAGACTGAGTGTTGATTCCCCAGTCATTCAAGAAATTCCACTTAGTCTGTATTAGATACCCGGTACAATGTTGAGTTCTAGAGATATAATGTGAACAAGGTAGACAATCTGCATTTGCAGGTTGGGAAGAGAGGCAACTACACAATTATAGTACAGCAAGGGAAGGGCTATGATTGAGAAAGATAGCATCATTGGGGATTTATCTTGGAGTTAAACATCTACACTGTCCTCTCCATTGCCTGACTGAGCACAGGGGAATGCGGTGGGGAGAGTCACAGAGAGATTTGACAGAGACTAAACTAACACAGGCACTACAAAGGGACTATTGCTCAACTTTATTAGTTGGGTACCTACAATATAGCTATATGTTACAGACCATTGCTATTAAAAGGAAGTCCTAATACATCCATCTTTAGAATTTATATGTGTGCTTTTATGTCTGGAGACAATCTGTAGCCTTTTGAATGTGGGTGTCGATTACATTGTTTGGAATTTGGGATATATTTTCCTAGAGAAGCATCATGAATTATGACCAGATCCCCAGGCTAGCCCAAAAACCTGTTATATGCGTAATGGACTTGATGTAAAGTACAGGAGTGTTGATTTGAGAGATCTTAAAAGCTATGTTGTGGTGGAAAAATATTCAGAATTCCAGGTTGGAATACAAGCAAGATTATTTTCCCCTCTGTAGCCTTTAGAGTGAGAACAAGGTTTCCTGTTCCCCACCCACTTCCTTACAGAACAGTGTGAGGAAGAATTCCATTAGGTGCAGGTCGCTGAGTCCTAGGATAGGTGCTCTAGGGGAGGTAGGGGCTAGCAGGTGGTAAGAGGCAAGGGGGACCGTGTGAGTGTTTGTGTGTGTGTGTGTGCGTGTGCACACCTAGTTGACTGTTGAAGAAGGTTCATATACCCTATTTTAAGCACTTTACACGTGTTATCTAATTGAATCCCTATAACATACCCCCATGCAGTGGTACCATTATTATTCCCCTAAAATGGTGGTGTGTGTCAGGGCTCAGGCCTTAGACTTCTTCTCTCACTAGACTCACTCATCCAGTCCCATGGCTGTAAGTGTCATCTATTTTATTCCCCTCTCCCCTGAACTCTGAACTCATGGCACCAACTGCTCATTACTTAGAGGAATAATAGGACTCTTCATGACATGTCCTAAACTGGACTTCTGATTTCATCCCTCTGAACTTGCTCCTGCCATAGTCTACTCCATCTTAGCAAATGGCAGTTTTGTGCTTCTAGGTGTTCAGGCCAAAACCTTGGTATTACTCTTCAATCTTCTCCTACTTTATATCCGGTCCATCAGCAAATACCATGTGTACATTAAAAACACCCAGACTCAAGTTCCTACTGATTCTCACTGTTTCTACTGCCACCTCTTTGGTCTGTATCACCATCATCTATCTGCTACCTAGATTACTGTGATTGTTTCTTAGTAGGTTCCCTACTTCTGTCATTGTTCCATTGGTCTATTCTCCAGATAACAGCCAAATAAATTATTTTAAAACGTAAGTCAGTTCTTGAAATTCCTCTGTTCAGACTCTTCTAGTGGCTTCCCATCTCAGGGTAAAATCAAAAAGTCCTCTCCAAGGCCTGTAAGGCTCTGCATGTCCTGGCCACCTGCTTTCCCTCTGAACCCATTTTGTACAGTCTTTCTTTTTTACTAGCCTCACCTTCTTCCTTATTGATCAGAGACATATTCCTGACCACCCCTACATAAAGTATATAAAATAGCAAATGCTCTATACCACAGCCACACTACACAGGTTTTGATAGGTGGGTAGAAATACTCTGAAGGGTGTCTGTGCCTTCTGGTGGAGTGGTGAATGAGGTGAATGAGGAGAGGTGAATTCACCACAAGAAAAATGAACAAAGACTGAGCCGTGCACGGTGAAGGCAGACTTCATCCTCGACACATCTAAGCCACGGGCAAACCACGTTTATGTGATCAATTAAACTTGTTTTCTTGTTAAGACTCCTGCCCTTATTACATTTTTAGGTGTTTCATATTTAGTATTTGAGGTAATTGTACATTGTAAGTGAAAAAAACAATAGTTCTGTTGGGAGGAAGGAAAATAATAAAACCCATTTTAAGAAATATAAAAAATGAGAAAAGTAAATGAACTGGTAGAGAGAGGGTACACAGAAAACTGGTTTGACTTATTTAATGACCATTTTTGTATGTGTCACTGACATCTGAAAGGTGGAGCTATTAAGTAACTATATAAAGAGACAAAGAGCAATAGTTCCTCAAAAAGACAAGCAAGCCTAATATAATGTTTCTCATCTTAAATATCACCCCATTCCTGGTACTGAACTAGGTTTTATAAATCCAGTGGTGAACACTGATCTCTGACATCTTAATATGGCACTTCAATGTTGTTGGCTGTTTTTCCAGTTCTACATATGGGATGGTGCTAGGATTGGTTAGAAGAGCAGGAAGGTAAAGGGGGTCCTAGTTCTCTCCTCTAATGTAAAGAGCTTCCATTGGTCTTGCTGGAATTCCAGATGGGCCCCTCATAATGTTCTAGTTGTATTTGTCAGGAGTCTGTAGGCTGTACTATCGAAGCCATTGTCTTGACTATCATGGTGTCTATTATGATGGTTTCAGTTCATTAAAGTTGTTTTCGTTCATTTTGTGCTGCTATAACAAAATATCTGAGACTGGGCAATTTAAAAAGAAGAGAAATTAATTTTCTCACAGTTCTGAAGGCTGGGAAGTCTAAGATCAAGGTGTCAAAGATCAAGGAAGTCCAAGATTGAGGTTTGGTGGTCTGAAGAGGGTGGCTCTGTGCTTCCAAGATGGTGCCTTATTGCTGTATCCTCCACAAGGAAGGAATGCTGTGTCCCCACACGGTGAAAGGGCAAGCTAGCTGAATGCTACATGAAGCCTCTTTTGTAAGTACCTTAATCCCATTAATGAGGGGAGAAGCCCTTATGACCTAATTACTTCTTAAAGTCCCCACCTCTGAATACCATCGCATTGGCCATTAAGTTTCAATATCTAAATTTAGGAGGCGACACATCCATACCATAGCACAAGCATTCCACCAACTCTTTTGGACAAGTAGAAGGACGGTATACATCCTCTTCCCACTTCATTTCTAGAATGGTCTTTGTTGTAAAGCAGTGTGGAGGCCAGGACAGTTAAGTTACGAGTTCTTAAAAGGTGGATTATCAACTAAATCACCTAGCTGTTCCTACTTGTGTCCTCTACTGGCTCAATTTCTTCCCCCAAATGCTTTGTGGGTTTTCTCCAGAAACCTTACTACCAAGACTGGTTCCATCCTCCACGAGCCCTAGCCCCTGATCAGTTGCTGGAGTGGGTGAGGGATGTGGTGAACGGGTCCCAATTGCAGCAGGCCAGAAAGGACTTTATGAAGGTTTCAGTTTGTTCTTTTTTTTAGGTTAGAATCTGGGTCAGCTCTTTCTTGTAAACAACACATGGCACTAGAAGTGGGAGACTAATTATGGATCATCTTGAATTGTGACTTTCTGACAATAGCGAGAGAAACTGGAAGTTATTTCCACAACTACCCAGCCCTGTGTCAGTGTTTCAGTTGTGGCCCTTGGCTGAACAGGCCAAGGGCAGACAGCTCCATCTAGATGGGAGGTGGCAATGCAGAAGTCCAGTCAGCCCCGGGTTCTGTAGGAACCTGAGGGTATTACAATTGTAGACTTGAGAGAGAAAGAGAGGTATGATAGAAACCGTCTTCAGCAAATGGATATAGAAAGAAGGGAAGGGTTTTAAAAGTGACCTGAAGCAGCTGGGGGCAGTGGTTTACTTTCAGATCAAGAGCAAATTGTGCTAACAAGGAAAGTTAAGGAGGAGAGAATGAAAACATTCAGCCTTCCGGATTTAACACAGCTGGAGACAATGAGAATCTGTGAGAATCAGGAAGTCACTCAAGTTGAGAAAGTGCTGATTAAAGGTGAGCAAGGCTCTGGAACATCTACTAGTAGAGAGAGAGAGAGAGAGAGAAAGAAAGAGAGAGAGAAGAGCAGGGAGAGAGAAGAGAGGGGAGAGAGGGAGTCTGGGGGTATTACATTCCATTTGTCTCACCAGCACGGCAGATCAGGAGCCATGCTGGGAGCCAGCATTATAGGAAGAAGCAAGTATGCTCAACATATGGAAGGAGATGTAAAAATGTCAATAAATGGGTTTGCTTTGCCAAATGTTGTAAATAACAACACATGTGCAGATGGGAAGACAGAAAGGAGGAGCTGGGCAGCCCTCCCAGGATGGGGGCTGCTTTGCTGGCGTTGGAGCGGCTGCAGTGGTGTTGGGCCTCACTGTGAAGTACCCTGGAGACTCTGGTAAGCCCTGACAGCGTTTTTATCTAAGTTGGAAAATGGTGATTAAAGAAAAGAGAAGGGTAAGTAAGACTATAAGATTGAAGCAGAGAATTTGTATTAGGAAGCAAAGTACTTCAGGTCCCGTTTTAGTTGAAGATGACCTGATAAAACTGAAAGGTTTAGAACAATGGTCCATATTCTTATCCTAAACTCAAGTCAAACTCTGGGCCTAACACAAATATTGCCTTTCTTGGAAAGCAAAACAATTAAGGGAGAACAGATTAAGTAAAGATGCAATTGGCAGTTAGATTAACTTGTGTAAGCAATTATAGCAAATGCTAATATTTCATGAGTGATTATAGCTGCTGGGCCCTGGGCTAAATTCTTTACTAGGATTATCTCATTTGGACCTCTCAATAGTCCCAATTTATAGCTGTGGAAACTGAGGCCTAGTGAGCAGAACTAACTTGCATAAAATCATGAAGTAAAATTGTTGTAGAAAGAGGATTCAGACTCCAGGGCCAGCCACTACCGTCAGTCCATCTTCTCCTAATTGATAATCATGAATGCTGAGGAGCTGGGATTTCAGTCTGGGTCTGTCTGACTTCAGTGTTCTTCCATTTTTCACTGTGGAAGCACAATCTCTTCTGAAGAGCTGAAAAACAGAGTACCCACCAGAATTTTTGAGATTTTGGAGTAGGTGAGAGGGAGAAGAATGGTAAGATGTGTAACGTTTAATCCAAGGAACAACCCAATGAAGTAGGTACTACTGTGGTTCCCACATTGCATACAGTGCCCAGAGATGTTCAGCAACATGTCCAAGGTCACACAGCTAGAACGTGGCAGTGCCAAAGTTCAAGACCAACTTCAAAGTTCACACTTAACCAACTGTACTCCTTCTGTACATGTAAAAAGACCCATGACTCTAGGAAAGAGAGGAAGAGCTCCTGTGTCATATGAGACAGAAGGTTGCTCTGCTGAGAACTTAAGATGATTAACACTTATAATAGTTAACACTTAGTGAACACTCACGGTGCGTCCCAGTCATTGTTCTAAGTGCCTTACGTGCATTAGGTATTAAATCTTCAACACAGCCCTATAAAACGCATATACTCCTGTCATCTTTACAGATGAGGAAAAAACACAGAGATTAAGTGATTTGTCCAAGGTCACACAGCCAGTAAGGTGGACAGCTGAAAGTCAAATTCAGAGTTCTTTGAATTCCATTCAATTCAAGAAATGTCAGAAGTTACCTTCCAAGTGCAAGATCCTGTTTAGTAGCTACAAGAGTTATGCAGGTAGGTAAGATACAGCACCTGTGCTCAACATTGGGTGGAAGATAAGAATAAGTAAGTGTCCTGAGAGGTGCAAGCGCAGGACAATAGCAGTCAGAGACAGGGGAATCTTATCTAGTACAGGCTGGACTCAGAGCAGGGTATGAAGACAGTGACCCCAGACGTGACTTTGAAGATGAGTGGAATGTTGATGGGGGGAATGAGGGATAGCAGGAGAAAATCTTAAGGAAAGCTTGAGGAAATTGGTCAAAGCTACACAGCTATTTAATATTTATAAGTTTGTTACAGATAAAGCCCTTAGAAGAAAGTAAGCACTCAATGATTGTCGCTGCTTCTGCTGCTATTGTTATGGACTGAGCTGGAACTTGATGCTGAGACTTGTGATTTCTTTTCACCATTGATGAGGCAGTTGATAAGTCTAGATAGGAAGTCTGTCATCTTGTGGCTGTCTTGGTTTGCTGGGCTGAAGCGCTTTTTTATTTAATTGGATAGGTCCTGGGGAGTTACGGAAGATTTTTAATGTGGAAATAACATGAATATTTAGCTGTATTGTGGGAAAAATAGCATACTGTCTGCTGGGTACTGAGATAGAGATTTTTCTTCCCCCTACCTTTCCTCCTTGTGTTGAAAAGACTTACTTTCAAGCTCTTCATTACCTGCTAATGTTGTGGAGGGGAGTGTGACCTGCCTCCTTGGACTTCTAGTGAGTTCTGTCCAGCTCTCCACTCCCCAGGCAGCCTTCTAGTCCATCTTTTCTGAATAACTCAACCCTTCTTGACTGGATTTTTCTCAAAGCTGCAGTATCTGTCACTCCCTGCTTTCTTTCCTTTTCGCTCTATTTCTCTCCAGCACTCCATGCCCCATCTGAAGGCCAAAGGTGAAAGATGACAGGAGACATCTTACTTTGGCTACTATAGCAATATTCTTGTGCTTTGCTGCCCACTTTTGAAGTGTTGCCCTCCTGTGAAAAGTTATTTTGCATAACATTGCTTTGCTCTTCCAGAGGCTTTGGGCTTTCTTTAAGCTTCTTCTAAGCAATCATGAGAGGATGGTCTTCTGTCTCCAGGTGGGGCGTCTGAACACATCTTCCCCAGTGGTGCTCTACTATATACAGAGCCACTCGTTCCCTGTTCACTTTTTTGTTTCTAAGAAAAATGCAGTCAGAGATGATGAATCTTCAATTATATTACATAAGCCCTGGTGTGAGCCATCGATTTACAAATGACTCAGCTGTACATTTTCAAAATTTAAAGTGCTATTGAAATTAACCTATAAAATTTCTAGGCTACTCCCCATTTATGAAGGCTGTGTTTGTTATCTTCACTTGATCCCAGAGATCCTCTCTCCAACCTTTTCCCTCTGCACTGCACCCTGTGGCCCAGAGCCTGACCTATGTATTCCACCTCCATGGCCCCCTTGCCCTCTGATTTCCAGGTGGGTTTGACCAATGGGAGGTACCAGCAGGAGATCAGAGAAAGAGAGCAAGTTGGGGATATTTATTTCTCTGGCACTCTCTTTGTGGTGCTACTGTGGATTGACCACATCCCGCAGTGGAAGATGCGTCAGGGGGGCATCTCCACACAGCCCTCTGTTCTCTCCAGAATATCTTCAGGTTCTGGAAACCCCTCCCCTCCTCTCACCTCTTCAAGTCTGGGGAGAGTGCTAGACCAGGGTTTTGTACTATCTGTCGTGGTTTTCCTATACCCTGCCCATGCCTGTAAATAGTCCCTTCGTTGTACTCTTTTCAAATTATCCAATTTGAACATGCTGTCTGTTTCCTGCTGAGACCTTGACTAATACAATGTCCAAAACTCTTTTGCTTTGTGTGAGTGCTCCAATATTGCTTGTTTTGTTTAACAAATCTATAATTCACTGTAACTCATTCTTTGTAGTCACAGGTTTTTCTGTCTTGAAGAACAACTTTCTCACCCTCATACCTCATAAAAGATGCTGTTTCCTCTGACCCTGTTCTTTTGCAGGAAACCTGTTTGAAATACCTTTTCTTAATGATGTTATTAGGTTTGTGGGAATGGAATACAAATGCCCTATTTGCTTGTCCCATCTAACCTTGGGTAAATTTGAGGGTCTTCCTCCCCTTTTTATTATGTTCATTGAAAGAATATGCAAGAGCTGCAAATTTTGTGAGACCATGGGCATTAAAATCCTACAGGTGTACACATCTGGTGCAAAAGGAGGATGCTGGAAACAACTTGCTTTTTTTTTTTTAACACTTCATAAAAATTCATAAGCTGCTGCTTCCACAGGGAATTGAATTAATTGAATTATTGCCCATTGGGAGCTTAAGGTGGAACAGTGGCTCCAGAAGGTGTCCTGAAGAGAACCATAAATGAGGAATGTGGATGATTTCCTTTGAAAACTGTGAGTTGGAAACTGCATGTTCCTGATTCTTTCAAGACTGATCCCAAATGATATCAAGAATAGCATGAGGTTCACATAGCTCAGCAGGTGTGAAATTCTGCAGCTGAATTAAATAGGTTCCATTATATTTCAGAAAGAGTTCTAATGGGTTTCTATGAAGCACAGCCTAAGAATATCATGTCTCTCCTTTGTATCTCAGGATGGCTGGCTTGGTTTATTGTTACTAATATTATACTTCAATCTCCCTGTAAAATGGACAAAAACGAGCAAAAGGCCTGTCTAATCCCTAGGAGGATCTAGATATTAAAACACCAAAAGGGGAAGTCAAAAAGATCCCACTTACAAGGCCAGACCAAAAATGAATGCTGAGGATATAATTTAATTGTAAATTTAATATTCTTATTATTCATATAAATATTTTCTTCTAATGAGCTCATTTTGTCCTGGATATTATTGAGGAGTCATTTGGTTTTAGAGATGAAGGGATTTTAAACACTGCAAAACTTTAAGTTTCTATTCTTTAAAAATCTGAACTGGGCTCATTTAAGCTTACATTCAGTTGAAAAATAGCTATAGATATTTCTTTTCTATTACTTATTAATGCAACATTGTATTCCCAGTTTTTGTTATTAATATTTAAGCTGACATTGTTATCTTTAAGTTCTTGCAAACTAACAAATCTCCCATCATTCATTTACTTGTTTTTCAATCAAAACTGAATTTGAAGTCAGAATGAATCATTCGTTAATCATTTCCATGTATTCTATTTCCTTATTTATCCTCCTTAGCTGGCCATGACATGGAATCAAGGCATATTTTTTTATTTGTTGCCCTTATTGCAAAAGTTTTGTATTTCTGTCCTTAATTTCAGAAGCAGTTGAGGTGAATCTTTAACATTCTTTTTGTCTAAGAAAAACCAAATTTAAACTTAAGTTGCTTTTTGTATGTCTTGCTTATTTTTATCCTTTTATGGATCATTTTCTATTGAAAAATTCTTGCTTTTTAGTTTGAGTCACCTGGAAGAGAAAAAATATAGACAGGTTATTTATGAGCATCCAAATTTAACATTTAAACTCTAGAGAAAGCTTTTGTTAAAGGCTATATGTTCGCCTTTCTTGAGCATGTTTAATCCCAGAGATAAAAAGATGTCTCTTCTCTTATGTATTTTTTTCCAATCATGGTAAGATAAAAATCTCAAATTGAGGAAAATCCTTAAAGGAAATGTCAGGCAATCATCACCCTGTTCCTTGGATTCCCTGTTTGACATTCTGCTAAATGAATGGCACCTGCTCAATGAAACGTACTCACTGAATATCACCACTACAAGGAATTCACTAAGACATAAGGCAGGACATACTGTTCTAACCCAAATTGTTAAAAGATCCGTGGCTCCTTGTATAAAATTAAACTCTTTCTCCCTGGTTTGACTTCGGTTTTTGTATACAAAAATTGTATTTGCTGTTTTAGAATTTGAAGGCAACTGGGCTTTAACTCAAACCTTATTTTCTATGCTTCTTATGCTTTTTCTTACCATGCACCTGTCTCTTAGATAACATAACTTGACTGAATAGTTTCCTTTGAAGGACTTTCAGTGTTTCTGTAGTGGGCAGTACCCAGAATTGGCCATGATCTCTCCAGATTGCCGAGACTCTAGATGAGATTATCACCACCCAACCCCTTCTGGTCACACATCACAATACTGACTGATTTTACTTGATGGGAAAGCTAGTATAAGCATCTCCATGAATGTTTATCATTTTTCTGTGGCTCCCAAGTTGTTCTCATGGACTTACTTGTGGTTAACTTCCCTCTCATTTTATATTTGAAGGCTTTCTAGATCAGAATTCCTATGGGCAAATGCATGGCTCTGCACTCTCATGAGTTACACCCAATTCCTAGAAAAGTATATTTTTTTAGAATTCTGCAATTAAGACATCTGAATCTCATGCATGTTGGTAACTTTGTGACAATAATGATATCCAGCAGAACCAGATGTCTTCTAAAGGTCTCTTCCCCTGGGTTTAATCATACGTATAAACATTTGTCAGGAAAGAAATTAGACAGTTTTGGAAAGATTAATTCCTTGTGTAGAAAGCCAGTAATGTCTCTAACATCCAAATTTATCGGGCGAAAGGAAATTTTTTCACTTATTCATACAACAAACATTTATTAAATGGCTACTTCTGTGTAACAGATGTTGAACAGATATCTTCATGTTTTAGGTGGCTAGTCTTTAAGGTAGGAAACATATTGTCTTTATTTTAGGTATTTTAATATTTAATTAATAAGTGCTATCAGGTTATTTGAAAATCTTGGATGAAAATTATTTCCACGTTTGCGAAATAATGATATGGTCACAAACCCTCTTTTCTCCAGGCTTCCTTCTTCGTTAAAATGAGTCAAATGCCATTGTCTATGTTTTCATTGCCATTAACTTTCTAACATTTAAATAAACTGTCATCTTGTTGTTGGTGATGTTTTCTCGGGGGGGAAAGGTTGGTTGTTTTTTGTTTTAATTAATTTATTTTGCCTTACAAATATCTCTTCCTCCTAATGGGGTCTTCATCCAAACTCATACCAAATATTCAAGCTGCACTGGTGCTTGTTTCTCATTGTAATGATATGAACTTTACCCTCATGGACATACACTGGAGGTTTGAAACTCATTTACACACTTAACAGTAGAAAATGATGGCCGCTTCTGAAGTGCGAACTTCCAAGCCAAGAGCATTGGCTTGCTCTTGATAAGCCTAACAGTAGTAATAAATAGCTTTCATTCACATGTTATTGGTGGAGGGGGGGCCTTCAAAAGACTTTCATGTAGATCTGTAAGGTAGACAAGGCCATGTTCCTTCTCCATTCTGCTGTCAAGAAAGTCACAGCTGGCCGGGCATGGTGGCTCATGCCTGTAATCTCAACACTTTGGGAGGCCGAGACAGGCTGATCACCTGAGGTCGGGAGTTCAAGATCAGGCTGATCAACATGGAGAAACCCCTTCTCTGCTAAAAAGACATTAGCTGGGCATGGTGGCGCATGCCTGTAATCCCAGCTACTCAGGAAGTTGAGAATGGAGAATCACTTGAACCCGGGAGGGGGAGGTTGCAGTGAGCCGAGATCGCGCCATTGCCCTCCAGTCTGGGCAACAAGAGTGAAACTCTGTCTCAAAGAAAATAAAAAATAAAAAGAAAGCCACAACCCAGAAGGCCTCCTATTTACCGCTTGAGATGGGCGTGAAGGTATTCCCTTGGGGCTCCTTCCAGTATTTCATAAAGATGTCTCTTCTCTTTAAATAAGTTTTGAGATTCTCCCATGAGAAGATTTACATTTTAATAGTGGATAGTGGTTTTTCTTTTCCACATGGGTATGGTGATGGAAACTTACGCTTTCCAAATGTTAAACAACAGAAGAGTGATTAAATTATGACAGATTCATACACTGGGATACAATGTGGCTATTAAAATTACTGTTTTGAGGAATATATAATCACACAGGGAACTGCTCTTGATTATATCAGTGTTGCAGGAAAGGAGTGGTACACTAAACAGCAGGATCCCCATTTTGTTTAAAAATTTTACATGTGAAAAAAAAACACTGGAATGAATTATACCAAAATGTTAGCAGGAGTTTTCTCTGGATAGTAGGATTCTGGTTTACTTTTATTTTCTTCTTTATAGCTTTTTGAATTTTCCAGTTTTTCCTCAGTTGACTCATATAATTAAAAAACATAAATGTTATTTCTGCTATTCTCCACAGATTATTAAATTTTAGCTGGAGGAATCCTTTGAGTCTGGCTCTTTTTGAGTGATTCTTGCCATCTTTCATTTGTAAAATTACATTTTAGAATCAAACCTTAAATTGAAATGAGAGGATTGTTTTCATTATTAGTGTAGACATTTGAAATAGTATATCATTAGTGTAGACATTTTAAGTTGGCCATTATAACCCACTTGCTGGTCTGTTATTTCCAAAAAGTGACTCTTTTTTATATAATTCATTAATTCAGCCAAGCATTATTTTGAGGGCTTTCTATATTTGCCTGTAGATACATGAATGGAGACAACCCAGCCTCTGCTTTCAGGAAATACCAGTCTGGGTTGAGATACACACTAGTAAAGCAGTAATCACAACCATCGTTACACTGGAGGACGATTTCATGAGAAAAGGCTGTGCAGGGTGCTCAGGGGGCTCTGAGAAAGGACACTACATTCATCCCAGCCTGGGTGAGGTTGGAAAGCCCTCCTGGAAAATGGCCTCCTAGCTGAAGGAAGCTCTTCTCCTTTGGATGGCCAACCTACGTCAATCTTGGTAGACAATCGTTGCCTCAAAGGTTTCTTACAATGATTAAGAGTTTGATATTAATTTAAAAAGACAAACCAGGCTGGGCACAGTGGCTGACATCTGTAATCCCAGCACTTTGTGAGACTGAAATGGGAGGACTATTTGAGGCTAGGGGTTGGAGACCAGTCTGGGCAACATAGCAAGATCTCATCTCTACAAAAAATAAAAACAGAAGGAGCCAGGAATGGTGGCGCATGCCTGTAGTCCCAGCCACCCATGAGGCTGAGGTGGGAGGCTCAGTTTGGACCCAGGAGTTGGAGGTTGCAGTGAGTTATGGTTGTGCTGCTGCACTCCAGCTTGGGCAACAGAGCAAGAGCCTCTCTGAAAAAGTGGAAAAGAAAGAAGAGGAAACAAAGACAAACCAGTTAACTTGGGCTGTGGGACCTTTATATTTCTTTATTGGGAAGTTCTCTTAATCTTCAGAATTTCTCTTTCTGTTTATTCGGGCAGTACTAAAGCATAATTGCCTTACTCTGAAATTATCACAATGATGTGTTTTTACTGCATAATTCATGCAGTAAAAATTGCAAAACTGTATATTACAGTATTGCAATACTGCATATTACGTATTCTTTTATGTAGTGGTTAATACTGATTTTGATCACGTCTTCCACTCCTGTTTCATTCTCCTGCCTCCCCTTACTCTGCAGAAGGAGGCAGTTTGATGTCTTTTTGTTGTTCTTTTACAAGGATAAACTGAGTTCCAGAATGATCACTTGGCTTCTCCAAATTATGGAATGAGTTAGTAATGAAACTAGAAAGAGAAATTAGAATTTCTTTGTTCAGAGCTCTGACTTCTAAAGTATTTCTCCATATAAGTAAAGTAGGTTGTTTGCCAAAAATTTATTCACCCTTTAAATCTTTACTGAAAGTAATGAGCTTAAAATAAAGTCTCATGAAGATAATATTGTTACAGCTTAGGATAGAAATTAAGGCTATTTGAGTAGGTTAAAATGTGTCCTGAGTGAAGCTTAAAATTTGTCTATTTAATTAATTTGTTCGGCAATGGATTTTAGATTTTTTTGGAAAAATAATAATTGAAACATTCTTACAACACATCTAAGTGTTTTATGATGTTTTGATTCACTTAAAATATTTTAAATAAGAGGGATGAGATTAAAAATAAAATAAGAATTGACACAGTATCTATTTGTATGCTACTGAATGATTATGATTTCATTATCAAAAGAATTTCCTGGCTGGGTGCGGTGGCTCATGCCTGTAATCCCAATACTTTGGGAGGCCAAGGCGGATGGATCACCTGAGGTCAGGAGTTCGAAACCAGCCTGGCCAACATGGCAAAACCCTGTGTCTACTAAAAGTACAAAAACTAACCGGGTGTGGTAGCACGCGCTGGTAATCTCAGCTACTCGGGAGGCCCAGGCTTTGGCAGGAGAATCACTTGAACCCAGGAGGTGGAAGTTGCAGCGAGCCAAGATTACACCATTGTGCTCCAGCCTGAGCAACAAGAGCGAAACTCCATCACACACACACACACACACACACACACACACACACACACACATACACAGAGTTTTCCTATAAACTATTAATGAAAATACTACTGTTTACTGCTGTTTCAATGATGCTTTTAGTAAGTATTTTTACTATTAAAATAATTGATACTCTAATAAATGATGTTCATTAGGTGTTTTATGCTAAAATACTCAAGGAACAGTATAAATAAATATGAAAGAAAATGCATGTACATGTTTCATTGAAGGTGCTAGCAGTTGAATTCCCTTTATATTAATGTTATTACATGTTTTTCCTTCTAGTTAAAAGTGTTCATCTATTTTAGATTATTTAATAAAATGTACCATATTTTTATTTAAAATAAGTATTTTGTTGATTTAAATATAGAAAATGTTGCACTAATTGGAGTTTGAAGAACTTTGTAGTACAAGAATTGTTTTATTATATTTTATATAGAAATTTTTATTTACTACAATTTTGGCGATTTGATTTTAGAGATATCACCTCATACTATTTAATTTTTGGCTCCTACCTCAACCGGGCTTAAGATTTTATATGTAATGCATTATTGCCAGAAAATGCTGCTTATCAACTCTCATTGGGGCTTTTCTAGGAAAAATGAAAATAAAAAACATAACCATCACTATGAGGTTCAAGGGTTTATTTCAGAGTTCAAGAGAGATATAAGCAGAAACTGATATTTTGTCTGGGGATCTAGAATTTGTATCTAACTAAACTTCATGAGAGCAGAGTGATGTTCAGTGGTACCCACCTTTCTGTCCTTTGCTCTGAGCATCTGTGATGATGGGATTGAAGAACATGGAGCTTCCTGAAGATGATTCAGTAGCCATGTCATAATTTTCAGCTAGTCTTACTTGTGTAACCATGGGCAAGTTATTTCACATTCTGAGCCTCTTAACTATTTAGCTTTGAGCAGAGTAGTATCACAGGCATGAAAATAGGTACAAAAGAAGAACGTAGATCCCATCCTTGGACTATATGGGGATACTGACCTAATCCACTAAATTATATACCAGTATCAAAAAATGCAAAAACTCTGCAGTTAGGCAAACTACAAATATAGGGGGTGAGAAAATAACAGAAGGGTTAAACACAGGTAGGTGAAATCAATACTGGAAAGCTTTAGGGGGCAAGGAGGGAGGGGGACCTATGCACCACGGATTGGCCAAGCTAATGCTGATTTTTTAGGATCTGGACCTGGTTCACAAATGACTTGAAGTAATTATCTTAGAAGAGGAAATATGTGTGTGTGTGTGTGCGCGCGCGCACGCACGCTTACTCTCAATGTGGATTAACTATTACCTATTAAGAGTTATCATGATCAGGATTCAGGTGCTGATGAAGTAGATCGTACTTCCTTAAATATAGGCTTCTACTTATTTTGATCTGCTTCATTCCTGTGGCATAGGAGAGTAAGCTCTGGCGCCAGTTTCCCTGAGTTTGAATCCTAGCCCTGCCATATTGTCAGTGGTCTTGTAAAAGTTACTTAATTACTTTGTTCCTCTGTTTTCCCATCTGTAAGATGGGGATAATATTGATACAAACCTTATAGACTATTGTAGAGATTAAATAGGGTAGTTAATGTATGTAATTGATGTTCTAAATGCATATAAATCATTTAGAATAGTGCCTGGAACTCAATACGTGATAGGCATTAGTAGTAGTGGTGGTGGTGGTGATCTCCATTTCCTATACCTGCTTGTTTGTCTTAAAAAACCATAGTATTGACTCAGTTCTTGCCCCAAAGCAGAGCTGTATGGGAAATTCTGATTCACGGATCAAGGGAACCATGCAAACTCGCAGATCTTCTCCCTTCCAATATCCCCTGCCTCTCCTCCTAATCGTACTCTACTGTTCTGCCCCTGACAATCCAAAACTGTGACCCGAAAACTGAGTTTTAAGGAATTTGTTCTTCAGTAACACATGCTCGTCTTTGTATCCCCAGGAATGAGGGGAGAATCATACTTCATCGGAATGAGGAGCCCGGGACAACAGGGACACATCCCTGAAGATGGAGGACTTTTCTTACTGTGTTGCATAGACAGGGACTGGGCTGTCACTCGTTGTTTTGCAGAAGAAGCCTTTCAAGCAATCACTGACTTCAATGACCTCCCCAACTCGTTGTTTGCGTGCAATGTTCACCAGTCAGTATTTGAAGGAGAAGACAGCAAGGTAAGACGCCTTTTTCTGTTCCTGAAACATGGGGAGATGTGGCATTATCTCAAAGTAATCCTGTTGTTCATTTGTGGTTGGTGTTTTGAAGGTTTTGAAAATGTTTACTTGGCTCTATTTTTGGCATGTGTACCAGGATAAGAAAATCCCGTTCTATTATCAACTAACTTTAGAGGTGCATCTGACAGGTTTGTAGATGAAAATATGTTGAATCAAATTGAGTCCTCTGTGACTAATAGGTCTGTCTAGCAAAACAAGTGGTGTTAATGTGGATGGTAGGAAATGCCCCTTAGGCTAGGAAGCAGATGTCTTAAACTCCTAAATGTTTCCTTTTCCCCTACTCTGCCATAAATATAATTTGCCTTTCTCAAAACAGTATAAACTCCATTTTACCTCTAACCTTCCTGCAGCTTGATGAATGTTCTAAAAAAGCCTTCTTAAACTGTGCGCCAAGTCTCACAGTAGATATTAGAGAAGGTAAGTTGGTTGGCATCTGAGTCCTTCTTTGCTCACTGATACCATGGTGGTATTGCCATGTGTGTGTTGTGAGAATTTGAATGAAGCAGTAACTCCTCAATTTGAAATGATTGGGGAATGAGGTTTTCTATGTATTAACATTTTCCATCTTCCCATTTTAAGAAACAGACTTAACTTAGTGTAAATGTTTTTGGCAATCACAGTAAATATTCCATTTGGAAACCTTTCCAAAGTTTATTTCAGATTTCTCTGACCTTTAAATGGGGTATCTAAATGGATTAAACCTTCCCTTGTGGATGTAGATTCTTAGTTATAAAAGCCACTATTATACTACTGAAACATGGACAAAATATTTTGGATAAAGGGCCTTTTTTTCTTTTTTCTTTTGTTTTGTTTGAGACGGATTCTTGCTCTGTTGCCCAGGCTGGAGTGCAGTGGCCTGATCTTGGTGCACTGCAAGCTCTGCCTCCTGGGTTCAGGCCTTTCTCCTGCCTCAGCCTCCCCAGTAGCTGAGACTACAGGCGACCGCCACCATGCCCGGCTAATTTTTTGTATTTTTAGTAGAGACGGGTTTCATCATGTTAGTAAGGACGGTCTTGATCTCCTGACCTCGTGATCCGCCCGCCTCCGCCTCTCAAAGTGCTGGAATTACGGGCGTGAGCCACCGCGCCCAGCCGGGCCTTTTTGTTTTTCTAAACTAAAGTATATGACTCTGTGTGAGATATAAGAGTAGGCTTTATGATTGCTGTTTCACAAACTTTTGCTCTTTGTGCCCATTGCTGAAGTCTGTGTCTGGCACAATTACTGGAAGTCTGATTTATGGATATGATTGATTTTGTAGACAATCCTGATAGCCACAGAGAAAACCATCCAAGAGGATTAGGAGTTATTTTAAGCCATTTAAAGATATTTTTATAATGATATCAGTTTGGAGTTGAACTGTTGAAATTTTGGGCTGAAAATAGATTGAAATGCAAGGAATTATATATAATTAGAATCTCCAGTGCAATGATCATCAGACTATTTAAAGTAAGAAAGTGGCATATGCCAATTTCTTCTTTGAAAGAAACTGGGAATTTTGTTCTTGGATTATAACCAGATTATCACAAATGATAATTTACTCAGGGCAAGTAGTTTCCTCTGAAATATACCTGCCATAAACTGTAAAGCAATAGTCTATGTATTCACATTATATCATCAATTTCTGTAAATATCACAATTAGAAGGATTTTCCTTAGAGATTTAATTGGGGTTTTGATTCTTTCCTTTTAAAATACTTCCCAGTAGATTGAAACAATGAGACCTAGGAAGGTGCTAATGTCATTTAGCAGTGCTGCTCAAGAATGGCTGATTAACTGAATTAGAACTGAGGACATAGAAGGACAAGGGCTGGTGGGGGGAGTTCATGAGAGTCTGCACACATCTATTTTGATATTCTGCTTTGTGACTGAATAATGGATTACAAGATTTTCTCATCTAATGTGTATATGAAGTTTGTGCATAGCAGTTTGGGAAATAGTATTTGGTTTTAGGATGACCTTGATAAAATTTTGAGGCAAAATAAACAAGAATATAGTTAATCGCACTCAGTTTCAAATGATTTAGATCACAATTTTACAACCATGGAGGTGAATTTTATAATTGGCCAAAGTCTATGCAATTCAGCTTACTAAATCAGAAAGTCTTCTACCTCGGGAAGATTTTTTTATTTTACTCTTCCTTTTGTGGACAGTCTTTAGGATACCAAATAATCTGACATGGATTTAGTTTTGATTTAATTATATCTATATGGTTGAAGGTGACAAAACAAGATAATCAGATACCAGATAAGTTGACAGTAGCCAGAAGGCATGATCACTGGGACTCCAGAAAAAAAAAGTGGAGAGTATTGTGGCATCTCATTTTCACTGCCATATTTTTCTTCCAGACCCAGAAATTCATATTGCTTTCCTTTAACCTCCTTTTAAACTATTATAATAAAATCACTTATTTTAAGACATTAAGTATCATACACCATTCTGTCAGAATATTCTTTCCACAAGGTTTAGATTTCGTGAATCTGAGCCGTCAAGTCTGATGATGGGTACTTTTCCCAAAGGGTGGACATTTTAGGCACTGTGATAAGTTGGTGGGGAGATATTTTTAGGCAGGGGTAAGAGAAGCCAAAAGCATTTCCAGCACTCCTTGTATTTGCCTATGGGCAAGGCTGGCCATAGTAATTGTTTTTATATTTGGCTTTGGGAAGATGTATTCAGCAGCCTGGAATTATAGCAGTGGGTGGAGACATCAGAAATGATGCTTAGCCTTCATTTCCAAGGTTTAGGAGGGTAGGTGGTTTCATATGTAATTTGTTTTGGCAGAGTCCTTTCTTTTTTGGCAAAGCCTGCTTCTGAAATCCTTGTGTCTTGATATTGACGGATTTGGGTTTAGCCTTTGTCCTACAATTATTTTAAAGTATATATTTAACTTCCATAGTTGGGTAGGAATTAAACCTTTTGCTTTCTGTCACAAATGAGTCTTGCAGCATTCTCTTCTCTATTTTCCCACGTCTGAAATACCTTTTCATTTTTGAGGAAATTTATGGGGTACTAAATGGAACTTCTGGTAATATAGGTAGCAGCACAGGATATGATCTGGATCTGTTTATTTCTGTATCACTTTGTTCTATTCAAAGTGATAAATATTCTGATATGCTCATTTCTGTTGTCCTATTTACATTCTAAGTTCTGACACCTAAAGCACATGTTAAAAAACAGCTTTGTGTTGTCCGTGATGTTCATTCCAATTTTCAGTTAGGCAGAATTCTGTGAGATTGTATTTTGATTTGATGCTTTTGCAATGAGTGAGCACATACTTCATTGAGGCTTGTTGTGGTCCAGATGGTTGAGATTTGTTTATATAACACAAAGGAGAACTGGAGCTGGAGGAAATTGGCATCTGAAACCAATAAATGCAGATTGCTATTTGCGTGCTACAGCTTGAAGTATAAATATTTTTGTATGAAACACATTTAAAACTGTGATCTTCACAGTATCCAACACCTGAAAATTACTAGGGTACATTTCTCTTTAGAGCGCTCCCCTGGGTTCATCTTTTGGGATCCAGCTGGGCTGCAGAAGTCATCCTGAGGAAGGTGAGGCTGGGAAGGTTGTCCTTTGAGCAGCCTTGTGTCTGTACTAAAGACAGATAAGGGTCTGCTGGGTTGGATGTTGGAATGCACTGCTTGCTAAAGGGGAACAGTGAAGCAATGACTATGAAATGTTTAGCCAAATTCAACTGAATAAGGAGAAACCTGAAAGGTGACTTTTTAAAAAAAATTATTGTACTTTAAGTTCTGGAATACATGTGCAGAACATGCAGGTTTGTTACATAGGTACACACGTGCCATGGTGGTTTGCTGCACCCTTCAACCCGTCACCTACATTAGATATTTCTCTAAAATATGAATTTATTCAATTTATTAATAATTATAGCAGCAGCAAATACCTGTATAGCATTTGGCATGGTGCCAGGTGGTTTACATGAGTCCTTTAGTTGTCATGACAACCCTATGAGGGTAGTATCTTTCTGTAACTCTGCTTCCTGGGTGCATGTCAGGATTGTATTCCCTGCACCCTACTGGCTGTTTCTGCCCGATGTGTAAGCAGAAGTGACTTGTGTCATTTCTAGGCCAAGAATTTAATGTACCAATCCTGAAGAATGTTCCTTTTGCTCTGTTAGGGAAACTGGCATTGTGCCAAGTAGTGCTGGCTTGGGCAGTTTGGGTCCTGGAGTAAGGATAGTGATGATACAGGGTAGAATCCTAGCTAACCTATGATGAACATGTAATGCAACAAGAAAAGTAAACAAATAAGAATTTTTGTTGGTTGAGGCCACTGGATTTTGGGGTTTGTTATTATAGTATAAATTAATCCATCTAGATTGATATAATAAGTATCATTATCCCTATTTTTCAGGAGAGGACACTAGAGAGCAGAGACTTTGCCCATGGTCTAAGGTAGTAGTGGCCAAGGCAGGATTCAAATCTAGGCTGCCAGGCTACAGAGTTCATGCTTTTAAACATTATGCACTACTGCCTCCTGATATACAGATATTTATTGAAAGCAGGTATGATATTTGGCTCTGGGGATGCAATGGTAAACAAGATGGGCTTAAATTTAATTTATGATGTACCAAGAGAGGTCTATTCAAAATAAGCAAACAAATAATAGACATAACAAATGCTGATGGTGATGCCAAAACAAAAGGACATTTAGCATATTTTCAACTACATTCATTCCCTTACACACACAGACAGACATACACACATCACACATGAACATACACAGTTTTTTAAAAATAAGGGGGTAATTCTGCCAGCCATTAAAGAGTATGTTCTACTAGAATGAGCATGTGGTGAGAGACCTGGCTCTACTGTTCTCTTAGTCTTTGTGTGTCTTGTAAATAGATCATTGCAATGCATTGCAAGTAGCTAGAGTGATTCTAATATTCAAAGATGTGCGTTTTCATTCAGCATATCCACTAAATCTGAACCAATTTCTTCTTCTTGAGTTCAGCTGACAAAACGCTGAGCTAGTCTAACATTGCAGGCATTATGAGAGCATCCTAAAGGATTTTCAAAGCTAAATCTGATTATTTGTGGTTTTTGCTTTATTCTAGAGGAGTTTTAACTAGAGGAACTCTCACTCTAGTTTGTAGGAGAATGTCGATGTTTACTTTAAACTTTACAACTGCAGGTCCACAATCTCTTGTCTATAGTAGTGAAATCTGAAAATTTGAAAACTGAGACTTTTTTTCACAGTCCATTTTGAGACAAAACATCACTTCATTAAAATCTGACCTGAACTGATAAGAAGCTACTTGTAGTGTGACTAGTCAGCTATTTCTCTGTAGAAATATTCCTGCCTTTAATTACTAGGGGCTGCCCCAGACATTGTTGGGACATTACACAGTATGAACCCTGTGCCCAGTATTACATATCCAAATCCCCCAATTCAGAATGCCAAACATATCACTCTTCAAGAGTTTCAGACAGTAGGTTGTAGATCTATAAAACATAAAAATGAATCTACATTCCATTTTCAAAACGAAGAATGGATTCATCATGGAAATCTGAAATGCCATAAAGTGAACAATTAAATGTATTTTGCCCATAAGATGCTCATGTCTATTTTCTTAATTTTTAAATAATTTATTTTTAATTGATTAACAAAAATTATATATACATTTATTATATACAATATGATGTTTTGAAATATGTATGCATTATGTAATGACTAACGAGCTAATTAATGTATACATTATCTCACATACTTATTACTTCTTTGTGGGGAGAATGTATAAAATCTACCTTCCTAGTGATTTTAAAAGTACAATAGATTATTTTTAACTAAAGTCACCATGTTGTAGAATAGATCTTTTGAACTCATTCCTCCTGTCCAGCTGAAATTTTGTAGCCTTTATTCAACAACTCCCCAGCCCCTGGTAAGTACCATTCTACTCTTGGTTTCTGTGTGTCTGACATTTTTATAATTCACATGTAGGTGAGATTATGTAATATTTGTCTTTCTGTACCTGGCTTATTTCACTTAACATACTGTCCTTCATTTTCATCCATGTTGTGCAAAGACAGGATTTCCTTCTTGTTTAAGGCTGACTAGTATTTCATATATACCACATTTTCTTTATCTATTCATCTATTGATGAACACTTAGGTTAAGTCCATATCTTGGCAATTATAAATAATGCTGCAGTGAATGATGGAGAGCAGATATCTCTTCAACACACCAATTTCATTTTATTTAGATGTATACCCAGTAGTGGGATTGTTGGATCAAATGGTGGTTCTATTTTTAGTTTTTGAAGGAAACTCCATACTGTTTTCCATAATAACTGTACCAATGTAAATTCCCACTAACAATGTGTAATAGTTTCCGTTTCCTGACATCATCACCAACACTTTCACCTTTTTTACATTAGCCATCCTAACAGGTGTGAGGTGATATTTCATTGTGGTATTAATTTGCATTTCCCTGATCATTAGTAATGTTGAGCACTTTTTAATATACCTATTGGTCATTTGTATGTCTTCTTTTGAGAAATGTCAATTCAGCTCCTTTGCCTATTTTTAAATCAGGTTATTTGTTTTCTTGCTATTGAGTTGTTTGAGTTCCTTATGTATTTTTGGCTGCTAAGTCCTTGTCAGATTTACAAATATTTTCTCTCTTTGCAAATATTTTCTCCATTAATTGTTTCCTTTACTGTACAAAAGACTTTTAGTTTAATGTAATCCCATTTATTTTTGCTTTTGTTGGCTGTGCTTTTGTGATCATATCCAAAAAGTCATTACCCAGACCAAAGTCAACAATTCTTTTCATACATTTTCTTCTAGTAGTTTTACAGTTTTAAGTCTTATGTAAGTCTATTTCATTTTGAATTTATTTTTGCTTATGGCATGAGCTAAAGTTCTGATTTCATTCTTCTGCATGTGGATATCCAGTTGTCCCAACATTATTTATTAAAGAGACTGTTTTTCTTCTTTGTGTGTTCTTGGCACCTTTGTGGAAAATCAATTGACTATAAATGCATGGATTTATTTCTGGGCTTTCTATTCTGTTCCATTGGTCCATGTGCCGGTTTTTATGTTAGTACCATGATGTTTTGATTACTATAGCTTGGTAGTATATTTTGAAGTCAGCTTTTTTCTTTTTACTCAAGATCGTTTTGGCTATTCAGAGTCCTTTGTGGTTCCATATACATTTTAGGATTGTTTTTTCTATTTCTGTGAAAAAATGTTTTTGGAATTTTGTTACAGATTGCATTGAATCTATATATTGCTGTCTGTAGTATGAATGTTTTAATAATAGTAATTCTTCTAGCCACTGAAGATAGAATGTCTTTTCATTTATTGTGTCTTCTTCAGATTCCTTCATTATGTTTTATAGTTTTCAGTGTACAGGTCTTTCACTTCCTTGGTTAAATTTAATTCTAAGTATTTGATTTTTCTTAGCTTTTGTAATTTGGTTGGTTGTTTTAGTTTCTTTTCCAGGTAGTTCTTTGTTAGTATATAGAAATGTTACTGATTTTTGTATTTTGGTTTTGTATCCTACAACTGTACTGAATTTGTTTATTATTCTAACAGTTGTTTGACAGAGTGTTTAGGGTTTTCTATGTATAAGGTCATGTAATCTGCAGATAGGGACAATTTAACTTCTTCCTTTCCAGTTTGGATGCCTTTTATTTCTTTCTCTTGCCTAATTACTTTGGCTAGAATTTACAGTATTATGTTGAATAAAATTGGTGAGAGTGGGCTTCCTTGTCTTGTTCCTAATCTTAGAGGAAAATCTTCCACCTTTTCAATGTTAAGTATGGTGTCAGTTGTGAGTTTGTTATATATGGCCTTTGCTATTTCGAGGTGCATTCCTTTGACAACTAATTTGTTGAGAAATTTTATTATGAAAGAGTGTTGAATTTTGTCAAATGCTTTTTCTGTTTCTATTGAGATGACCATATGTTTTTTATCCTTCATTCTGTTAATGTTGTGTATCACATTTACAGATTTGCATTTCTTGAATTATTCATGCTTTTCTGTGATAAATCTCACATGATTGTGGTGAACAATCATTTTAATGTGCTGTTGAATTTAGTTTACAGGTATTATGTGGATGCTTTTTGTATCTGTGTTCGTTAGGGATACTGGTCTATAATTTTCTTGTCTTTGTGGTATAGTTGTCTGACTTTGGTATCGGGATAACACAGGCTTTGTAAAATACGTTTGGAAGTATTCCTTTTTCAATTTTTTGGGAAAAGTTTGATAATAACTGGTTTCAGTTCTTTAGATGTTTGTTAAAATTCAGTAATAAAGTGATTGTGTTCTGGGCTTTTCTTTGGTAGGAGACATTTAATTACTGATTTGATCTTTTTACTTGTTATTGGTCTGTTCATGTTTTCTTTTTCTTCATGATTCAGTCTTGGTAGGTTTTATGTCTCTAGGAATTTATCCATTTCTTCTAAGTTATCCAACTGTTGGCATATAATTATTCATAGTAATTTCCTATGATCCTTTGTATTCCTGTGGTATCAATTCTAATGTCTCCTCTTTCATTTCTGATTTTATGTGAGTCTCTCAGATTTTTTTTTATTAATCTAGCTTAAGGGTTGTTGATTTTGTTTATCTTTTTAAAAGGCCAATTCAGTTGTATCGATCATTTCTACTATTTTTCTAGTCTATTCATTTATTTTCTGATATTTATTATTTTCTTTATTCTACTAACTTTGGGCTTAGTTTGCTCTTTTCTTTTTAATTCCTTGTTGTATGATGTTATGTTTTTTGTTTGAAATCTTCTTTTTCGATGTAGGCATGTATTGCTATAAGTTTTTTTCTTAGATATATTTTGCTGTATCTCATAGTATGCTAGTAGGTTTTAGTATTTTGTGTGTCCATTTGCATTTGTCTCAAGATATTTTTAAATTCTTTTTTGACTTATTGGTTGTTCAGGAGCATCTTGTTAAATTTTTATGTATTTGTAAATTTTCTGGAATTCTTTCTGTTATTGTTCTCTAGTTTTATATACCATGGTGGTTTAAAAAGATATTTGATATGATTTTAATCTTTTAAAATTTGTTAAGACATTTTTGTGGTCTAATATGATCTATCCTGGAGAATATTATGTGTACACTTGAAAAGAATGTATATGTATCCTGATACTATTGGATTGGATCTTTTGTATATGTCTGTTAGGTTTATTTGGTCTAATGTGCAGTTTAAGTCTGATGTTTCCTTACTGATATTCTGTCTGGATTATCTATCCTTTGCTGAAAGTGGAGTATGGAAGTCCTCTACCATTAATGTGTTATAGTCTCTCTCTCTCTCTCTAGATCTATTAATATTTGCTTTATATTTTTAGATGCTCCAGTGTTGGGCACATGTGTATTTACAACTGTTATTTCTTAACAAATTAATCATTTTATCTTATATAATGACTTTCTTTGTCTTGTTCTACTTTTTTAATGTAAATTCTATTTTATCTAATATAAATAGCTACTCCTGCTCTTATTTGGTTAGCATTTACATGGAATATCTTTTTCCCTCCCTTTCCTTTTAGTATATACGTGAAGTGTGTCTATTGTAGGCAGTGTATAGTTAGGTCTTTTTTAAAAAGCCCGTTCAGTCATTCAGTCATTCTTGTCTTTTGGTTGGAAAATTGAATCAATTTACACTCAAAGAAATAATTGATAGGTAAGGATTCATTAGTACAATTTTGTTAATTGTTTTTGGTTGTTTTGTAGATGTGTTGTTCCTTTCTTTCTCTCTTACTGTGAGAGAAATTGTAATTAGATGATTTTCTTTAGTGGTATGCTTTGATTCCTTACTTTTTATGGTTTGTGCATCAACTAAAGGATTTTGGTTTGTGGTTATCATTAGGCTTACATAAAATATCTTATAATTAAAATTGACTTTTTTATGCTGACAATTTGTTCACATGAAAAAACTCAATAATTTTACTCCACTTTCTGCATTTTATGTTTTTGATGCCACAATTTACATTGTTTTATATTGTATATCCCTTAACAAATTATAGTAGCTATCATTATTTTTATAATTTAGTCTTTGAACCTTCATACAAAAGATGTAAGTGGCTTACGTAGAACCATTATAGTAGTGGAATATTCTGAATTTGACCGTGTACTGATTTTTACCAAGAAATTTTTTACTTTCCTATGCTTGACTGTATTACTAATTAGCATCCTCCTTTTCTTTGAGATTGAAGAAATCCCATTAGCATTTCTTGTAAAATAGGTCTGGTGATGATAAACTGTCAGCTTTGTTTGTCTGGGAAAGTATTTTTCTCTCCATTTCTGAAGGATAGATTTGCTGGGTCAAGAATTCTTGGTTGGCAGTCCCCACCACCCCCACCCCACCCTGCCTCCATGTTATCACTTTGAATATATTATCCCACTCTCTTCTGGCCTGTAAGATTTATGTAAAAAAGTCTATTGTTAGCCCTATTGGAACATCATTACATGTAAAATGCTTCTTTCTTTCTTTTTTTTCTTGCTTTTAGGATCCTCTTTTAATCTTTGATTTTTGACAGTTTGATTATAATATGTCTTATTTTAATCTCGTTTCCTCTGAATTTTAGTGGAGACCTTCCTGTACCTGGATATTTGTATATCTTTCCAGATTTGAAATTTTTCTGCTATTATTTCTTTAACGATTTCCTAGCCCTTTATTGTTCTACTCTTACTTTTTAACTCCAATAATTTGAATACTTGCTTATGATGCTGTCCTATAAATCCCATAAGCTTCCTTTATGCATTTTCATTCACTTTAATATTTTTCATCTGACTATATATTTTCAAATAACCTGTCTCCAAGTTCACAGGCTTTCTTTTGCTTCACCAGTTCTGCTATTGACACCCTCTATTGTATCTTTAACTTTGTTCATTGCATTTTTCAGCTCCAGAATCTTTTAAATAATTCAATCTCTCATATTCTGGTTGCTTATTGTTCTTCTGATTTTGTTAAAATGTTTCTCTCTATTTTACTATATTTTTGTGAGGTTTCTTAAAGCAATTATTTTGTCAGGCAGTTTACAAATCTTTATTTTGAGGGTGGTCATTGGTGCTTTGTTTTATTCCTTTATTGGTGTCATGTTTCCCTGATTGTTTCTAATTTTTGTGACTGTGTATTAGTTTCTATGCATTTGAAGAAGTAGGGACTTATTCTAGTCTTTTTGGACTGGCTTTGTCTGGGGGAAGTCCTCTACTAGTCAGCTCATCCAGAGATTCTCAGCAGCTTGTCTGGCATGGTCCATGGGTGAACTTGCTGCTTGAGTCCTTGGACAGCCTATCCTGGTGCCTGGGTCAGCAGGTGGGCAGGCCTGGTGTTTGAGTCCATAGGGTTAGGCCTGGAGCCTGGATCTACTGAGATAAACCTGTTGATTGGGTCTATGGGAGTGTACGTAGGGCTTTTATCCATAAGGACAGGCCTAGAGCCTGAGTCTATAGAAGCTGGCCTGAAGCCTGGGTTTATAGAGGCTGACCTGGTACAGGGGTGCTCTTTGAGTCTGAGTCTGCAGGGGCTGGCTAGATGCTGGTATGGACCTGATTTCTAGGTACACTGGGACTTTCCTGAAGTCTGAGTCCACAGGGACTGGCTTGGCACTGTAGTAGGCCTGGAGCCTGTGTCAACTGCAGCCTGGGGACACTGGAACTGGCCAAGGGCCTAGGGATGGCCTGTTGCTAGGACAAGTGTGGAACCTGGGACAAGTGTGGAGCCTGGGGGCTGGATATGGATGTGTTGGCCTGGAGGCTAGGTACATGAGGGGAGGCCTGGGTCTTGGGGTTGCAGGTGCTGTCCTGGTACCTGGGTCCACAGGGGTGGTCCTGGAGCCTAGCTCTGTGTGTAGAAGCCCAGCAGTGAGGTCTACTGGGATATACCTAGCCCCTGGGTCTGCTGGAACAGGTCTGGCCCATGAATATGCTGGAGCATGAAGCTGCAGGGACTGGCATGGAAAATGAAGCTGTAGGGACTGGCTTGGCATTGGGCAGGCTCTTGGAACCTGTGTCTTTGAGTGTTAGCCTGGTAACTGATGCCAGGGTTGCCAACCTGGCAAAGGGGCAGGTCTAAAGCCTGGGACTTTGTGGGCTGACCTGGGGGCTGGGGCCATAGGAGTTTGCCTGGCATCTTTGAGTCCATGGGTACCAGTACAATGACTAGAGCTGTGAAGGGGCTCATGTCTTTTGGAAATAAAGGATACATTCAAGCTAGGGTGAGCATTGTATATAAATACTGTCTGTGTAACCCTCCCCAAGCCAAACTCTGACACTCACTGAGTCTTTCTTTGAATATCTATAGATTAAAGCCTTTGGCCTTGACCTGCTTGTGCAGCCCACATCCCTTCATTCTAGCTCCTCACTAATGGTCTGGTCTGGGTCTATAGGAGAGACTCTTAGCCCATGAAACAGATAGTTACTGCTCCATGCACTTGACTCAGGGAGCTTAAATTGTAAAATATTTTATATCAACTACCCAGACATATTTTCCTTTTCTTCATTTACATTTTCTTCTCTAAACCCTGAAGCCCTTCAAGGCAGACATAATTTATATTTTTGTCTTCTTTGTATTTCTAGTGCCTTGCAAAGGGCCTGACACAGAGTAGGTGCTCAGTCAATATTGAATTGACACTCTTCTTAAACAGTGACCAAATTAAGACATAGAGAGATGAATTTGCCAGAAATCAGCTGATTATTTGGGGAGATAAAAAAGAGTGAGGCTTTCTGACTTTTAAGTCCAATTCATTACCCACTGTGCATCACTGTCTGAATTGTACTGTGGAAAGCAGGTTCTAAAAACAAAGTTGGCTATACATCAGCACAAACTTCCATGTAGAAGAATGTAAGGCAGAAAGAACTCAGGCGATTCAGAAGCAATGCTCAAGCCAAATGTAAATGTACTGAATCCAAATCACTCTTGTAGTTAAGATTTGACGTTCATAAAGAAACTTGCTATATACGTCAATTTATATTTATGTAATGTTCAAAATTTTTAGAGGGGACTGACTCATTTAGTAAGCCAAGTGAATAAAAAATTAGAAGTGTCTTAAGCACATTTATTTTTATAACTACATCGAGGAGAAGAAAAGGGAGATGGGTAAAAAGAGAGTAGCAATAAAAGCAATAAATAAAATAAATATTTATATTATTATGTTTATATTATTACAATAAATAAATAAGTTTAAAAAGATAACAATAAAAGCAAAATCTGGTGCTTTGGAAGACCCTAGAAAACATTAAGGCTGGTTGGAAAATTCATGCCAGGGATCTGTAACAAAGGATAAACATGAAGATAATAATTCATTATGGTTTCAGTATCACTGAATATATATTGTAAAAATAAAACAGAAGTGAACTATGGGAACTTGAGGGTGGGAAAATGGATCACCAAATACTAGTTTTAAATATGAAAGCAGGTAACAGTTAAATTAGACATAAAATATTTGAGGAATACTTAGGAGTTTCACTGTTTTTCTTGTGTTGTTCATTCGTTATAGGTAAAAGTGACATTTATAGTTATGTTTGTTGTCTTAAGGAATATTTAAATTGTTGAAAGGGCATATCATTGTACTCAGGAGGTTAAATCTGTTTTTGTTTTCTTGTTTTCCCCGAACAGTGACTGAGACCCATGATTAGTTACTGCTAATCACTTGGGGGCACCTGCCAGATGAGAGGCCCAGTGTGGGGCAGATTTGAAAGCTACTGTAGGACATTTTTTGAAACTTTAACCTTTCTTAAAGTGACTAAAATATTCCAGAGGCATATTTAGTGTCTTGCTTCTCCACAGTACTGAGTGACCCCCTAGGGCTCAAGAGCCTGACAAGCTATTCTAAAAGTCCCACTTAACTACCTGAAAATAATTGAGACAGTGGAGAGAATTAAACCTGATGGATACAGAGTTGAGAGTATTTGGATTCTGTGCCAAAGAGTGGGTAAACATATATTCTTGATGACACTTGGTGAAAGATGACTGCCATGTTCCATTTAGTCTGGTATGATATTAAAGAGGGACATGGAGCTTTTTGTTCCCCCTATTTGCAAAAATGGGTACTTGGAACCCATTTCATATGGTTTCCATTAGAGCTGCTTCTAGTCTATAGAGTGACTGTGAATTATTAAAATGAGCAGAAGCAGTCTTAAGGCATACTGCCTGGGGAAAGGAAGGTGACTTTGTAAAAATAGTGTCTTTCCCTCTAGGCTGATGGAGTGCGTGCAACCCTGAACAGAGTGCCTTGGTGGCAGTGGGGTGCATAGGCTAGATTTCATCCACCACTCGCTTCCTGGGCCAGGAGCCCCTGCGAAGTACACAAAGACATAACCGTCATAGGAGCCATGAAAATTTCAAAGTACTTCAAATTTTAAAAGATATATAAATTCAAAGGTAACTATTGAGTTCTGTTGTCTAAGAACATTACTTTTTTCAGAGGCAATTTCAGAGCTAGAACCCAGGGGTAAGATGAGCTTTATCATTATTATTTTCTTTAGTCTCAACAGCTGAGGATGTCGTGGGCTTCATCCTTCATGTCTTGACTTCCTTGAATTTAGTCCTCAGTTTGGTGGGCATGAAATTCTTGATCGCCTCAGTGAGAACCAAAGAAAGTCAGAGTTTTGATGTCAACTTTAAAACTCTTCCAAGGTGACCATTGCAGCAGGCCTGGCATTTAGCTCAATGGATGGGATCGGTGTGATATAGATGGGCTGAGTGCCAGTTCCATTAATACCCTGTGCTGTTTTCTCTGTGAGAGTAGGGTTATTGGTGTGCTGTGCTGTATAGACTTCCTTATTACCTGTTCATTGATAATTTTATGCTTACGGTGTTCAACCATATGCCCCTGCCCCTTTTAGCAAAATGGGCATGTATAGAAACAGAACATGTATAGTTTTTTTTTTAGTTTTATCAGTTTCTGCTAATGTTCTATTTTACTGGGAATCTTGTATCATATAGCCTGACCATTATTTTAAACATAAATACCATAATCTCATCAGTGTTTTAAGAGAGAGACTTGCTGATCAGGTACATGATAGTTAGGGTTTTTAATCAACCATATTCAAATATCATGCCTCATACTTTGTTCAAAACCTGCCCTTCCCCCAAAAAAATTTTTGGCTATTATTAACTCCAAATTATTTAGTATAATGTATTATTTATAGATAGAATGCTCTGTGTCATATGATGGTCTAGTCTTTACATTCCAGCTGGGTGTTTGTAAGTGTCTTGAGGTTGGAAGAGCAACCTCCTCATTCTTAGGGTGTCCCAGATGTTGAATACAGCTCTGTAGACATGATTTGAGTGTTGGATTCAGAAGCATTTGGGTCCAAATCCTGCCTTGACAATGTAGTAGTTATTTCATCTTTGCCAACTTAAAAATATCTTTGAAACTCAGTTCCATTTTTTATAAAATGGTGTTGACAATACCTTGTTTATTGGCTTGTTATATGATTAAATGAGATAAAGTAGACAGAGGAGGTAGCCTAATACTAGACCTTCTTGGTAATCATGTTCCCTTCCTCACTATTCTTCATTCCCCTCCCTACTACCCAGATCTGTGACTGTCTATCTCTGGTTCAAGGAAGGAAGGAGGTTTTCTAATAACCAGGTGTTTTTCTAAAAATATGTAGACCTACAGAGCACATGTCTATGGAATCTGGAAGAAAGACTTAGGCAGATCCTTGCAGAATTATAACAAAGTTGTGCTTTTATATCATAGCCTTGAATTTTAAGGAAGGTTAATCTCTGTTTCCACATGGAAACTGTTTCTTCAATTGTTTTAGGACACTTTTTGTTCACTGTTTCCCATATAAGGTTCATGGGATACTTTTCTTTTAGAACTATTTCCAGAAAGACTTAGTTTACTCTAGGGAACTGGTATTTTTTCTCAATAGGAGGATTATGTGATTTATGTGTTTTTCTTTTTCTCTGGCTTCTAGGAAACTCAAATTAAAAATTAGTATTCAGTCATAGCAACTCTCTTTTTTCTTATTTATCCTGATATTTTATTTCTTATATATTAACCTAATTATGTATATATGTAATAGAAGATATTTTTCTGAATTAACTCTTCAAACTTTGTTCACATTTTAATGAATACTTTAACAATCATCTTTTAACATGCAAAGATGTCCAGTGATCATTAAGGATGTATTTTGCAGATGTTTTAAATTCCATTGTGAATAGAAAAATAATCACCTAAGTTAATATGATATTTTTAGAGTAACAGGCACACAAACTTTTTTTTTTTTTGCTGTGACTCATATGGTTTAGAAAAATAGTTTTTAAACATCTTCAAGGAAAAAAATGTAACTTGGCAATCACAATTGACAACAACATCTTCCAGGAACATGTGCCATCTAGGTCCACATGGTTTTAGAAAAGCACTGGGTAATTTAACTATCTTTAAGTTTTACTCTTAAATGTGATCATTATTCTAATATTGATTCATGAGGAAATGAACACTTATAAAGCATTTGAGGATATGTGTATTCAAGTTTGTCCTCATCATAAATCAGTCTGATTTTGAACTCTAAAGGCTTAGAGACACATTATTTCATGGGAAGATGCTGTAGTTTCAATGTCTGATGCTTGAGAGTTTTATTCTTTCCCTCAGATGATTTTTTGTTGATATTACGATCTGTCAAGTTGTGGAACTTGGAACAGAAGTCCACTTAAAACTTACCATTGTGCAGCTTAAGTTCAAGTCTTTGCAAGGGGCACATGAGAGGAAAGTTGTTTTACTCTTCAACTAGCCTCATTAGAAATTTTCAGGGAATGAGAGTCTTCAGTGTCATAAATGTGGCAGTGATAATCATCTTTTATTACACATGCTTTTTATATGTAGACTTGTTCTAAATATGGGAGTAGGGAGGGTAGGGACCTGATAATTTAGAAAGAGGAGGAAAAAGTGAGTATACATTTGGTTACCTAGTCCTACCTTTGCCCAGCCTCCTTGACAGCCAGGTTTTCAACTCCGGTGGGGCTGTCTTTCCCCCACAAACATGTCTGAGTTCACATACCTAACTATGGTCCCTTTCAAAGCGATTCCTCTTTAGGCACCACTCCCTGATTGCTCATTTTTTGCGATATCTTGAGAGGTGCAAAACGTATGTATTTAGAGTGAATTGGAATTGGTGGAAGCAAGTCATTTAGAATTAACTATGGTGACTCATGTGAGTAACCAACCCAGGTAAAAATAATTTCTATTTAAACACAACATGCACATAAACCATAATAAGAAATAGCTACAAAACACCAGGAATGATTTCCTTTTGGAACTTTTGAACTGATATTTGGGAATTTCAGAAATGCACAATGAAAGCATTGCTGCAACAAGTTCACCTTTTTGAATACGAAAGACTCAGTTGTACATGTAAAATTTAGTGTCTTATACATCAGGTACATTTTAAAATTATACTTTATAATGCATCCAGCCTTGACTCTCAGACCCCATGTTTCTTGCTGAACAGAGCAAGCCTTAAGAACAAAGAAATGGGCTCTGTAGTGTGAGGAACATCCTGTCTTCAAGTGTCTCCTACAGTGGTCTAGAGTCTTTCAAAACCTAAAGGCTGTTTTCTGATTAAGAATCTTCTTTTTAATGAACATAACCCTGAAAGATATTATATTCTAAGATACATCTAAGATATGTCCTAAGATACTCTAAGATATACAATGTAAGTACCCAGGGAAGAACAGTAACTTACAAATACACTAACAAAGCGAAAGAGCACTGCAGCTATCAGTCAATCAGCCATCAATTATTTAATAATTATTCAAACTGTACCACATCCCAAGTATTGCTCTTGGCACTGGGAATACCAAGATGAATGAAATGCAAGACCTCATGAAGCTTCGTGTTTACTGAGATCTGAAAAGTATAGTACAAGTTAGGTGAAGTGAGAGATGGAGGCAGAAGGAGCGTATTGTAAGAGCTCAGGGTATGGGCACTAAGAGAGAAGAGGGAAGGCTCTGGAATATTTTTTCTATATTTTATCATATATAGAGCAAGGAGGCAGCTCAGTGTATCCTGGGAGCTGCTTCCCTCATGGTGACCAGGGCATTGTTCAGCTCCCCTCACCCCCGCTTGGCATGGCTATGTGTCCCCACCCTTTTCTTGGTGAACCTGACAGTCCTATTGTCCTTGGAGACCTTGAGCTCCATGATCTGTCACTCCTATGGGGTGAAGCCGCACACTGCTTGGATCATATCCTGCTTGAACTCTGAGTGCTTGGTGAGGTGCCTGCGGTGGCAGCTGTGCCTCAGCTTACTCACGCTCTTGGTCATCTTGTGGCCCTGCTGAGTCCTATGGCCATGGGATAGCACGGAGCCATGGCTGCCATGCTTCGGTGGCTGTTGTCACAGAGAGTCTCGCTGTGTCACCCAGGCTGGAGTGCAGTGGTGCCATCTTGGCTCACTGCAAGCTCCACCTCCCAAGTTCACACCATTCTCCTGCCTCAGCCTCCCTAGTAGTTGGGACTACAGGCACCCGCCACCATGCCTGGCTAATTTTTTGTATTTTTTTAGGAGAGACGGGGTTTCACTGTGTTGGCCAGAATGGTCTTGATCTCCTGACCTCGTGATCCACCCGCCTCAGCCTCCCAAAGTGCTGGGATTACAGGCATGAGTCAGAAATGTTTTTATTCTGTTTTAAGCTATACCTTGCACCTGTACAAGAGTCTCCAAATGGACCCATCCCATGCCATAAAATGTGCTGGCTGTCAGGACTTTTCAGGCCCTCCTCTTGTGTAATCAGCATTGTTGTCCTGTCACACAGGACCTTTTTTGAAAGGATGACTGATGAGTGGAGGTGACAGGGAAAGAGTGGCCTTTGACTCTGGCCAGGGCTGCTTCTCCAAGTAAACCCAGCCACAGTGACAGGTGAGGTGGGGAAGAAGCATTTTATTTGTGACCCATGTGTCCTAATTTTCTCCTTAGTGTGTGCAAGTTTTGCTTTCCTTGGAAGGTGAGCTGTGAGCTTGCTTATTTTAAAAATTGCAACCTGTGAGGAGAGAGGGTGTTCTTTGACAACATTACATCATTGAAGCCTCTAGGTGTTGAGTCATCATTATTTTTAGGCAGCTCCATGCTTTTTTTGGTTGTTCTAAGAATAGCCCCTGTGTCTGGACTCTACAGAAAGTCACCACAGTAAAGATTCTGTCACCACTCAGCAGTTGGGATAGGATGCCTTCTTAATTTTCAAGCTCAAGGCATACTTTTTAGAATTTTACTTGCAAACATTCTGCCTTTTTAGGTTTTTCCTGACATGATTGACTTTGTCAGAAACTGTCACTTGAAATTGTTCAACCCTTTTTCAAAAGTACTTATAGCTGGAAACAGCAGCTATAACAACAACAAAGTTTCAAGTCCTCCCTAGTAAAAGCTTCCTTATTATCTGCACTCAATGTACATTTGGTTTGTGAACACCTTAGTCAGTGACTTTCCCCAATTTTTAAACATTTCAAGACATATTTTCATGGCTTGCATTTTATAAATTAAGCGACTATAGATCCCTTATGTTAGGATATGGGGTGGTAGTGATGCTCTTGGAATTTATGCAGGATCTGCTAAAAGCAGCCAAAACACATGTTATTATACCCTGTTAAACTAAATAAGCATCTAAACTGTAAACTGTATTGGAACTTGATGAGAAGGCATTAAAAAGGATTGGGCAAGCCCAGAAATGGAACGTTGTGGGTCAGTGTGGAGGCTGGTTTTCCTATTGCCTGTTCAGGGCATACACCCAAATAGGATCAATTTATTTTATGTGGCACTTTCAAGTCCACAAGAGTACTAATGGCTTCTGAGTATAACCAAATACTTTTCCAACTGCAGCATAAATGGAAGCATCTGCTTGGAACAAAATGAGGCAGTTGTTTAATATTATAGTACATCTTTTGTGTCTGGAGATGACAGAGAACAGTCACAGAATCTGTATCTACATATGACAGAAGACATTGGTGCCTGCTGGGAAGACTGAACTTTCTTTTGAGTTACTGGTGTACTCTGGAGGGGTTGGTTCTGTTTTTATTATCTAAGAACTCAAGCCTCATCCCCACATGGGTCATTCTGTCTCTAATTAGGAAATGATGTAGCAGAGTGATTGAGAGAGAGAGCGCCGTAGCATCTATCAGTCTAAGTCCAAAACCAAATTCCAATGTTTATTAGTTATGTGACCATAGGCAGTTTATTTAACCTTTCTAAACATCAGTTTCCTCACCTGTAAAACAGCACCAAGTAACAGTATTTACCTCATAGGGTTCCTGTGAGGATATAAGTGATATGGTCCATGGTGCCTTGATCATAGTTAACTGTAACTATTGACTAGCAATAATAATTGTTTCTGCCCATCAGTCTGATCTGCATCTTGCATCATTTAAAATTCATGGGACTCTGGGCCCAGCGCAGTGGCTCATGCTGGTAATCCCAGCAGTTTGGGAGGCCGAGGTGGGTGGATCACCTGAGGTCAGGAGTTCGAAACCAGCCTGACCAACATGGGGAAACCCTGTTTCTACTAAAAGTACAAAAAAATTAGCCGGGCATGCTGGCACGCACCTGTAATCCCAGCTACTTGGGAGGCTGAGGCAGGAGAATTGCTTGAACCCAGGAGGTAGAGGTTGCAGCGGGCCAAGATTGCACCACTGCACTCCAGCCTAGGCAACAAGAGCAAAATTCCATCTCAAGAAAATCCCCCAAAAACCTCATGGGACTCTTGCTTCCCTTGCCTGTGGTTGCTGCACAACACACCGAAGAGCAACTTTGGTCAACTCCCATTGTCTAGTCTCACTACCATCAGAAGAACTTCTAAATCAAGATGGGGGAGCAGTAAGCCAGATGAGTACTTTCTGAAATCTGAACACATATGTTTATTCACAAGAACTAGCCCAGAAGAAAGTGCATTTGCTATCTCCCCTGCAAATAGAGTCTTGAACAGCTACACATCTCCTTACTGTACCAATAAATTGCCTGTCTTTTGTCTTCATATCTCCAGTGCTAGCTAGAAAGTTCCATCTTCCTTTATGTTGAATGTACAGTTAAAGTAGATGCAGTCACTTGGCAATTCCATTCATATGCCTCCACGTGAAGCCTGATAAGTGTTCGACGTGTAGTCGGTACAGCATCTTTAGAAGTTTTCTGAAAAGACAAGTCAGTTTTGCCTTCCTATTTTGCTTTCCATTCTATCATTGCATCATTTCCTAAAGAAAACTGGATTGGTTGACCAAGCCTTCTTTGTGAGTAATTAAAGGCATTTCAAATTTTAATTTCAGGAAACAAAAGTCTACTGAATAGAAGATACATTCCTCTGCGGGTGTTTCATTCTTGCTAATGGCAAATTTTGAGTATGCGTTAATTGTGATTGGCAATTTAAGCAGGTCCAATTACTTTAGAAGGAATTAACATTTACATTAGAAAGAGAAGGTAAATGAGAACAGAGCCCTTTAAAATCTGAATATGATTTTTTAAATATATTCATTAAGTACTTTGAGAATTTTACTTGGAAGACTTCACTTAATCCAAGCACATTTTTTTTCTGAAGAAAATAGCGCAGGAACATCTTAGCAAAATAGCCACATGAAAAGTGATGGTTCTCTGGAAGAGAAACATCATTATAAAGAGAATTGGAATTCATATGAATGACTTTATTACGCATAATGTTTTATATGATTGAAGGAGTTATTTCAAAAATAATTCTTTAGGGAATCCTATATAATCAGTGTAGACAGAATGATAGCCAATAGCATACATGGTAACCTTTTAAAAATCTCTTTTGGCACAGGTTGTCATTTGTGTAACACTAATTATTGCTGGGCACAAAGTGGGAGGATTTATATTACAATCTATGTAGAAATGTCATCGTGAATAAATAATGCATTGCAACAACATATTTAATTGTCAGAGACTTTGTTGCCAGAAATATAACTAATATGGGAGGCGCACAACTTCTAATGGCACAATCTCATTCAGGATTTCTCCACTTCAGAATTACTGATGTTTCAGACTGAGAATTCTTTGTGCGGGGGCTTCCCTGTGCCATGCAGGATGCTTAGTAGCATCCCTGGCCTCTACCCACTGGCTAACAGTATGCCGTTCCCCATTATGAATACCCAAAATGTCCCCAGACATTGCCAGATGTCCCCTGGGGGGCAAAATCACCTTGCTTGAGAATCACTGGCCCAGTTTATGATTTGAAACTACAGATGAGAGGAGTTGCCTGGGCATTTCTCAATAATCTGTTCTAGGACCTCATCTTACTAGATAGGAATCTCCTGGGGTGGGTCTCTAGCAGCAGCATGAAAAAAAGAAAGTTATAATCCCATTCTCTACATCTCAGTCTGAGTTCTTTTCTTTCCTCCATTCTAAATGAGGAGGCTGCAGTTCTTCAAGTCCTCTCTTTATGAGCTGCTTTGGGGCAGTCTCGGCTTAGTGACGTGGAGGCTCCCATAAGCAGCCCTCCAAATATTCCTTCCTCATTCCCAAAAAACTGTCTTGTAAGGTCTCCCCAGAGTGTTTCTGAGTGGGCCCCAGGAGATCTGTCCCTGAGCCGGCTTCACAGACACCTCTCCCTCAGCTGCCACCGTTACTGCACCCAGTCTCAGGACACCAGAAATTGTGGGATTCAGACCAAGGAAAATTTTTGTTTTGAGAGAATTAGTTCATGGAGTTACCATTGGATCAGGTACCCAGATGGTTGGGCTCAGCACTTTTATCACTGTGGTAATATTCAGTATCCCAGGAAAAGCAACTATCTTTGTGAGGCACATAGTGTGAATGGGACCTAAAGCAAGGTGACACAGGGATACTGGGGAATCAGCACATTGGTCAGAGGGAGTAAAGTTTAGTGTACCAATGATAAATTAATTACCATATCAAATCACATGAAAGTCTTGTGACAGGTTTGTATAGGTAGTCTGTGTTATTGGTGCCATTTTATGGTTATACCCAGTAATATGCTGAAGTGGGCACTTACCTGCACCACCAATTATGTGCAAAATTTAACAACATGGATTAAATTGGCCATGGGAGTACTGACAACATGGAAATGAATAAACTATAAATCAGGCTTGTTTGTTTACCTAGAGGATTAGTTTCCTATTACTCTTATAGCAATTTACCACAGGCTTAGTGTTTGAAAGCAATGCAAATGTGTTATCGTAGAGTTCTGAAGGTCAGAAGTCCTAAAATCTAGGTGTCAGCAGTCATGTATTCCTTCTGGAGGCTCTTGGGAAGAATCCATTTCCTTGTCTTTCCAGCTTCTAGAGGTTGCCTGCTTTCCTTGACTTGTAGCCCCTTCCTCCAACTTCAAAGCCAACACTGTAAATCTTAATCTTTCACTACCCCTCTCTTTGACTTCTGCTTCCAATAGGACACCTCCTTCTCTGAGTCTGACTCTCCTGCCTCCCTCTTACAGCCTTGTGTTACTTTAAGCCCACCTGGATAATCCAGGATAATCTTCTCATTTTAAAGTCCTTAATGTAATCACATCTGCAGTATTTCTTTTTGCCTTGTAAAGTAACATATTCACAGGTTTCAGAGTTTAGGGCATGGATATCCTTGGTGGGACTCGGGTAGGAGTGAGGGTAGATTGTATTATTCTGTGTAACACCCCCTGAGAGCTGCTAACCAGCGTACCACTGGCACGATACTGTATATTGCAGTTTCTCTGAATTTGGGAATATTGGCCCAGCTGAGGACCATACACAGACCATACCTTTTCTCGTCTACAGTTTACTCCCTACCACCTGATTTTCAGCATTCTAAAAAGGTTCACTAAAATTTCATATTTTATTCCTGATTATTATTGTTGTTAACATAATTTCTTATGACACATAGAGGTAAAAAAGTTATTCAGCCAAAGCCATGCAGAGATGCTCGTAAGTTTTTCATTGGTGAGCCAAGGTAAGGCTCCCCGCTTCCAAAAAAAGTAAAATAGTAATATACTTAAAGATTCAGGAATGATTGTGTTAAAAATGTTTCCAAAAACCTACTTATGTTTTCAGGTTTATAGTGAATGTGCTTCTTGACTATTGCAAAATGGCATATACCCCACTTTCTGGAGTCAGATGTGCTACCATTGTGCCACGAGATCACATATATACCACCTTCTTATTATTAAATTGTGAATCCTCAAAATCAGAGGAGCCCCCTCCCTCAGCTAAGTTGCTTATCATCACAAATAGGGATTTTTGAGTTGCTAATATCTTCAGCACATACCTAATTATGATGCAAGTTGAGAGTCAGTGAACACGGCCAAGTCTGCTGGTAACTGGTTATTTTCATGTTTCATGTTTAGAAACAGCATTGCTTCTAAAGATATTGATGACTTTTGATGAAGCACACAAAATAAATACTATAGAAAACTAAAGATAGGCTGGCGCGCAGTGACTCACACCTGTAATCCCAGCACTTTGGGAAGCCAAGGCAGGCAAATCACCTGAGGTCAGGAGTTCAAGACCAGCCTGACCAACATGGAGAAACCCCGTCTCTACTAAAAATACAAAATTAGCCAGGCATGGTGGCACATGCCTGTAATCCCAGCTACTCGGGAGACTGAGGCAAGAGAATCGTTTGAACCAGGGAGGTGGAGGTTGCGGTAAGCCGAGCCGAGATCACACTTTTGCACACCAGCCTGGGCAGCAAGAGCAAAATTCCATCTCAAAACAGACAAACAAACAAACAAACAAACAAAAAACCCAAAAAACACTAAAGCTTACACAAAATAGTTATTATGGTAAATTAAAGCTTTATAAGCTGATACTAAGTGCAGTTAAAGCTTGTAACTACAACTTATAAATCATCTTAAAGAACATTGTGTAATTCATTAGTAGGAAAATAGGGTAACAAAGTAATGAAGATAATTTATTGTAAGCCTTCTAGCTTAGTCACAACATTTTTGTCTCCATGTTTGATCTTCAGCATATCCAATTTTGAATGGAATTGTCATGCTTTTGACATATAAATATACAGATGTAGTTTCTAATACAAAGTCAATACATATCAGGGCCTCTTCTCCCTATTTGAATTTGAAATGAAGTGAAATTATTCGGATACTGGGAAAACAGAAATCCCTAATCCCATTGTTAATCATCAGATAATATACTGGGCTTCATAAACCAATGGACACTCTACAGCATGATTTTTTTCTTTCTAACTTTAACTTTTGAATAAATATTGGGTTAAAGTGAAAGGAAGGCAGCCAATAAATGTTTTGTTGTTTTATTTATGTGAGGACTTTTATGTGTGCACTTCCTGTGGATTTAGAGAACAATTTTTGGTGTCACATAAGCCACTTGGATCATCTCTAGGAACAAATATCTGAGTTGTCTGAATACCTGTGAGTGCCATGGAGGCATTAGAATCACCTCTAGCATTCATTGTTGTTGAGTGCTGACCAAAACAAGGAGTGGACTTCTATTGTCTTTCCCTGGATGAATTTATTGAGGATTATGTGTTAGATAATGACCTTGGCATGTTATTTTCTCTCTAGAGGTTTTCATTAACATTTAAAAGCAAGTCGGGGCCAGGCATGCGGCTCACACCTATAATCCCAGCACTTTGGGAGGCCGAGGTGGGAGGATTGCTGGAGCCCAGAAGGTGGAGGCTGCGTGAGCCATGATTGTGCCACTGCACTCCAGCCTCAGCAACAGAGCCAAGACCTTGTCTCAAAAACAAAGTTAGTTTTTTTTTTTAATAGAAATCTTCCATGATATATTAAATTCAACCAGGAAAATGAAAGTGTCTACACACACACATACACATGCACACAGGCATACACGCATATATGCCCACACAACGCTAGGAAGATAATCAATGAGAACAAAATCGTTTGGCTGTTACTTGAACTTTCCAGCAGAAAGTTCTTCCAAGAGCGCCTCCTGCTTCCATATTCTGCTTCTGTCTTCATTCATTAATTATTTACACCAGCCATATTCTTCTCTGCCAGAGATCATTTTCCTGATTGATGGCATCTGGGGTTCTCTGTGCAAAAGTATTTTAAAAGCTGTTACAGGGAAAATCTTTTTTTTTCTTATTCCTCCTCTCTCAATTTTTAATAACTCTTAGAACCTACAGCTAATAGCCTCCCTTAGTTCCCTGTCTGTTGTTTCCTATTTTGTATTCTTGATACATATGTGCTGGGAATTTGCTATTGTACATACCTTGGAAGAAACCAATTTGCTGTTGTACATACCTTTGAAGAAAACAATCTTTTATTTATCGGTGAGAATATATAAAAGTGAAATCACACCTATGGAAAATCCACATTTCCCATGAGAAAGCAAATCTTAAACAAAATTGGGAGGACTAGGAGGATTGAATTAAACTGTAAAAGTGAGTGCATTTTCACTCATATATTCCTCTTATTTCCCTCTTGATTCTCCTTCTAAGCAATCTCATCCAAACCTTTAATTGCCACCTGTACACTAACAACTATGAACATTCTACCCCGATCCAAGCAGCCTCTCTGAGGTAGGTAACTAACATCTCCTCTTGATGTCTCATGATACAGAAAGTCATCCGTTAACCAGGTCTCCTTCCAGTATTTCTTCTATTCCTGAACCAAACCACCCTACATCCAGTTTTTCCAGTCAGAAGCTCTCCTTCTCCCTCACCCAATCATTCTGTTGTGAATTCTGATGATGTTACCTCCGAAATATCTCTCCTATTTGACAACTCACTTTTATCCCTACTCCAAGCGTCAGGCATCTCTCATCATGACTATTGCAGTTGCCTCTGTCTTGGTCGGCAACTGGTCCTCTCTTGCTGTTCTTCAATCCATTTCACTTTGAAGTTTGAAGTGCTTTGGTTTTTTGGTTTCAAAGCTCAAATATGGTATGTATAAAACCCACCCAAAGCTTCCCATTCCTTTCAGGATGAAGGTCAGTATTCTTAGCCTGGCCTTCAAGGTCGACCTACCTCAAAGCTTTTCCTTCACCTAGTTGCCTCTGGGCCTTCTGTCTCCAGCCATGCTAACCTTCTGCATTTCTTTGAGTTTAAAACTGTTGTCATGTTCCCAGGGTCTTTGCATGTGCTGATTTATCTGACAGCATCTACCATATACACTCCCAGCCCCATCCCTCCTGTGCCAGTGCAAGACCTTGTTAGGTCCTCTGGGATACACTTTTAGAGTTCTGTACTTCTTTCCTTCAGAGTGCTTATCTCAGCATGAGTGATCCATTTCTTTATGTGATTGTTAACTAACATCTTCACATTAGACCGTAGGGTCCATAAGGGCAGGAACATACCTGCCTTAATGACCATTCTCTAGCACCTGGCACAGTGCCTGGCGTGTAATTTGTTGAAAAAAAAAATGAATACAATACCTTTTAGGGATTCCTTCAGGTTCTGCTTGTACTGATAGAGACATTTCATATGGAACCTATTTCTCTCAGAAATTAAAACGTTGATAACTCTCAAGATAGTATTTTCCTTCTTCAGTATAATAACCAAGAAAACTGAAGAGTACTCTGCAGTCCACCAAGAAGCTTGTGAGTTATTTGACCCTTACAGCAAATGTACAAGGTAAAAGATACAGAGTTCTATAGTAATTTGCTGATATTCACGTAGATCCATCATAAGTGGGACTTGAACCCATATCTTTTGGCTTCGAGTTTAAATGCCTCTGTTGTGCAAATGTAACACACCTTTTAAAGAAGTAATCAGTCAGCCGGGTGCAGTGGCTCATGCCTGTAATCCCAGCACTTTGGGAGGTCAGAATTTCGAGACCAGCCTGACAGACATGGTGTACTTACTAAAAATACAAAAACTAGCTGGGCGTGGTGGTGGGTGCCTGTAGGCCTAGCTACTCGGTAGGCTGAGGCGGGAGAATCGCTTGAACCCGGGAGCCAAGATTGTGCCACTGCACTCCAGCCTGGGTGACAGGGTGAGATTCTGTCTCAAAAAAGAAAAAAAAAAAAAAAAAATTGGTCTCTATCTGAACAGACTTCCAGAGTTAAAGCTATTGCTAAGTGAACCACTGAGAAATAGTTAATATATAATTGTAATTGAGAAGTAAATTTTATCTCATAAGTATGGCTGAGCTTCTGAAGATCAAGAATTAAGGTTTTGATATATGCTGGTTTTTTTTTTAAGGTAAGTAGGCACATAAATTATAACTCAAGGAACTAATCATAGGTATTCACACTTTATGTAGTTCCAAACTGTAATTTATTTTTTTCAGCTTCTGATTGTAGAAAATGAGCAAGAAGACATCAGCAGCGATGGGAGCATAAATTAAAATATCTTTTAAAAAAATTCTGGCATCAGTCTAAATATATCTTCACTAGAATACAGTTACCAAAGAATAGTCTGATAATTCCTGGGGGTTACTAAGATCCTTTTGGGGATCTGTGAGGTTAACCACAATATTAAAAGTGGTAAAATGTTACCACTTTTTAGGTACAAGGATGTTTTTGCCTTTTTCACTCATATTCTCACAGGTACACAGTGGAGTTTTCTAGAGGCTGCATGATGTGTGATGATGTCATTGCTCTGAGGACTAATGGAATGGGCTTTTGTGCATTCCTGTGCTTTAAAACTGCTCAAATTTTTAATACAGTAAATACACACTGATATGATCCACATAAATGAAAGACCTTTGGTGTCCTCAATCATTTCTAAAAGCATAATGGATCTCTAAGAACACCAAGTTTCAGAGCCACTGTTCTAGAATAAGATCACTCTTGACGGATGAGGGGATCATCTTGCAAGTGTTGCTGACATCCAGCCTGTTGAAGAAGGGGGACCACATGCATGCCTGAGAAGTCTAATTTTCTTTGTCAAGATCATTACTTGATATGTATAATACAATTATTTGTTCCTGGCTGGAACAAAAGCTCCATGAGGGTAAGGGCTTTTTGACTGCTTTGTTCACCACTCTATGCCCAGGGCTTATAACAGCATCCAGCATGCCCCCAGTCTGCATTTGTTTAAATTTGAAAGCATTGATTAAAATCTAAGACATTGAAATATTTAACTGTTTACTATGTGCTAACCTTGTTATATATATTATCTATGATATTCCCAGAATCCCTGGGTGGAAGATATGTTATTTCCATTGTGTTTAAGGAAGTGAAGTAACTTGTCCCAGGTCACACATTCTGTCAGGGGCAGCCTAAGGACTCACACATTACCGCCTCTGCTCCATTGGCTTCTTGAGGCCAGATAAGTAGGGTTGTGTGCCAGATATCACAGATCTGAGGAGTTCGGTACAGAGGGGTCAGCTCTTCCAGAAGAAAATAACAATGCATTCTAGGGATAGGTGCAGGCAGGCAGAATCTGATGCCAAGGAGGTCAGGGTCAGAGAAGAAGCACTGGAGGATGGGTTGGTAAACTGAGTCCAGGACAAAGGCAGGTCACTTTCTGACTTGTTTTATGCCCTTTGCTTCAGAGGCAGGACATCCTAGTGATTAAGATGGGAAGACGGGAGTTTGTCTGCTGAGATTTGAGTCCCAGTTCTTCCACTTGCTTGCTATATAATGTCTGGTTAGTTGCTTAAGCTTTCTGTGCTTCAGTTTTCTGGTGTGTAACATGAATGTGATGATAATATTCCCACTTACCTTGTGGAATTGTTTTGAAATTAAGTGAATTGATAATATTTGGATAGTCCTTAAAATGGTGCCTTGCTCTTACTAAGTTCTATATATGTCTATGTAAGTGCGAGCAGTTAGTTTTTTGGAAATTGTCAGGGGCTCATGAAACTTCATTGTGAGTAAGAGGGATGAACCAGGTTTCAGTGGAGTCAGAAGCAAGGCTGCTGGGATGGTGGTACAGAGTGGTTAGCTCGCAGGTTCGGGAACCAGACTTTTGCCACTGTGCCACTTTTAGCTGTGTGTTCTTGGATTAGTTACCTAACCTTTTTGTGCCTTAGCTTCCTTCTATGTAAAATAGAGAAGATAAGAGTGCTGATGTCATTGAATTATTTAAGTAGTAAGTTAGTGAATATAAACTGTTTAGAGAAGTACCTGGACCATGGTATGTGGTACACTCAATGTAGTTCTTACTGCATAATCAGATTATGCCTTCAGTAATTGGAAAAGGAAGTTCAGTCTAATCTCAGAAATCAAAGATGTGGAAAAAATTGTAACTATCTAAGAAAATAGGATTTAAAATACGATCAATCACAACAAAAACAATGAGATAATAAGGTACCCATAATTAAATTACAAAATGTATAAGGAAATAGGTTAATGATTTATACAAGTAGATTAAAAAAAGTCTACCGAAGGTGAAACCCTAAGTATTGATTTCAGAGAAGCGTCAATATTCTCGAGCTAAGAAGTCCATACTACACCAAGGAAGAGGAAAGAGCTCTCCAGAGTTGTGGGTAGGAATCAACCTTCAAGAAGGAGAAGAGATAGCTTGGTCTCATCTTGTCTCTTTTCCTTTCTGTCCTGCTTTTTTCTTTGTTCTATCCTCTACAATATTGAAAAGTGTAAAACACAAACACTATAGGATTGGCCATCTAGAGACCTCAGTTTTAGACTTGATCTGGTCTGCTGTAACCAACAGTGTGATCTTAGACCATCCACTTGGCCTCCTGGGACTCCAGTCTCCTGATTTGGAAATAAGAAGGCAAATTTTCTTAAGAGTCCTTTCTTAGGCTGATTCTGGGAATCACCTAAATAATCCAGAAATACTAGGACTTCCAAGAATAAAATTAGGAATCCAAATGGTTTAATACTAGTGCTTAGAGCCACTCCTTCATCAAGGCACTAGATACCCCAAATGAAACACTTGGACATCCCCAGGAACCAAGGTCCTCTGGATCCTCTGGCCTGACAGTCACAGGAGGACAGCCTGAGATAAGTCTATCTGGTCCTAAAGTAATGCATACTTGACAAGAAGTTGGTTATCATGATGTATCATTATTCCTTGTGAAAAATGCCCTTGAGAGCTTCATTTATCCTCTTCACCTCCTCATCAGTAGTACTGTGCTAACATTTCTGTTATTCATCATGTTTTAAAATTAGCTTCTTAATCCTCTTAATATTTTCGACTTCTCTGCCTTGAGATATGTGCCCAGCCTGATCTTGGTTTTGTGCAGCCTTTGTACAGCATATAAATAACAAGAATAGATTGTTCCCATAGCCTTGGCTTCTTCACGAAATTAACTACATTTACTCATTGCTCTTATTTTTGTTCTTGGTGGAATAAACCTAAATTTTCTCAACTAAATTTGGCTTTGAAATTCTGTGGTATGTTCTTTATCTCCATTCACTTTGATGTTGGTAGCTTTTTAAATCTGTTTGGAACACGTCTTCCTTTGTTTTTAAAAGCATCCCTTTTCTATGAGGCTTTGGCTTATTTTCTTTTTCTTTTACTAGTTTCTTTTTCTTTTCTACTCCCTGTCTTGTCCATTTGTGTTACCATAAAGGAGTACCTGAGGTTGGGTAATTGATAGAGAAAAGAGGTTTATTCATTGTTCTGCGGGCTGTATAGGAAACATGGTGCCAGCATCCGCTTCTGGTGAGGGCTTCAGGCTGCTTCCACTCTTCTTTGGCAGAAGACAAAGGAGTACAGAGATCACAAGGCTAGAAAGGAGGTCAGAGAGGGTTGGGCCAGGGAGATGCCAGTCTCTTTTTTACAACCAGCTCTCAGGGGAACTCTCGTAAGAACTAACAGGTGAGAACTCACTCAGTCCCCAGCACCCACGGAGGATATTAATCTATTAGTGATTAATTAATCATGACCCCAACACCTCCCATTAAGCCCCACCTCCAACACTGGGGATCAGATTTCAAAATGAGATTTGGAGGAGTCAAACAAAGCAAACTACAGCACTCCCTAAGGAATCTATTCTTATGATCCTATACTTAGCTCACTTCTTATTTCTAAATAATTATCTTCCTTGGAAATTATATTTACTAACAGCTTTCTATCTCCTTTAAGCAGATGATGTGTATGTTTTGATATTTTTTTATCGGCTGGTTACTTTCATCATTCATTAGCCATTTGTTGAGTACCTATTATGAATGATACACTGTGCTGGTACTAACGATATAAAGATCAGGGACTTTCTCTACCTTCAAAGAGTTCTAATGGAGTCTCATTGAAGTGACAGACACAGAGTTAGATAATGCCAACCCAATATAACATGCTAAACTAGGGTATTAAACAAACTGCTTTTGGAACCTAGAGAAGTGAATGACTGACCTCTGAGGGCTATCAAGGAAAGGCTTCCTGGAAGAAAGGACACTGGCAGTGGGTATTAAAGGTTAAGTAAGAGTTTGTGAGTTGTGACGTCTCCCAACTTCCTTCTGCTCTGTTCACTCTGATGTTCCACTGTCACCTTCAATTTAACATGTCAAAAGTGAAATTCTTTAACTTTCACCCTAAATTACTTCATTCACTTGAGTTTCCTATTACATTATTCTCCAAAGCATCCTTTTGGCATTTTTGTCTCTTTCCTCTCTGTTGTCTTGCTGTCAGCCACAAAGTCATCTACATGCTTTCTTCATGTTTTCATTCAGTTATTCCCACTGCCCCAGACATTTCATACTCTGCCACCTCCTGTCTGGGTTGTTACGATGGACTCCTAGCTGATTAATCTACCTAAGTTTACTTTCCCCATTTAATCTGTTTTGTACATCATTGCCCATTGCTCTTCTTTTGAGTATCAGTTTGATTTTGTCACTCGTCTCTTTAGAAATAATGGCAAACTGACACTTGCTCAATGCTTAGATGGTTTGTGAAGTACTTTTAAAAAATGTTATCTCATTTCATTATCAAAACAACTTTGTGAAATAAATACTGGATGGTACCTTACTGAATATCCTCTAAATTTAGAATTCAGTAGTCTTTGAGCTCCTGGAACCAGGGATGACATCATGTTAATCTCAGCCTCCTTAGTGCCTAGCACAGTGCTGATTCATAAATGACGTTAAAAAAATATTATGGATTCACTCCTGCCTAGTGTCTGTGCATCTTTATGTGCCCAGTTAAAAATAATTGATCAGGCTGGGTGCGGTGGCTCATGTCTGTAATCCCAGCTCTTTGGGAGGCTGAGGAGGGTGGATCACCTGAGGTCAAGAGTTCAAGACCCGCCTGGCCAACATGATAAAATCCCATCTCTACTAAAAATACAAAAAAGTAGCCAGGCGTGATGGTGGGTGCCTGTAATCCCAGCTACTTGGGAGGCTGAGGCAGGAGAATCACTTGAACCCAGGAGGGGAGGTTGCAGTGAGCTGAGATCACACCATTGCTCTCTAGCCTGGGCGACAGAGTGAGATACCATCTCAAAAAAAAGTTAATCAGAAGACATTGAAATGACATTATAAAAAATGACAGTTTTCCCAATATTTCCAGTGCTGATTCCACACCCTGCTCAGCAATCAGAGAATCACTTCTCCATGCTGTGATTACTGCTGTTGCTGAACCTCTCTTGAGCCTCAAGATTCCTAATGGATTCTTAACAGGCAGTGCTATGTAGATACAGAACCACGCTCTCCTTAATGATGCAACCAAGACACACGGTAGTCTGTATTATTCTTAAAATCAGACTCAATTTAATTGTCTTGCGTGGATTTTAGTGATGCGATGATAACTAAAGCATTTGTTTAAATGCTGTAGTCTTTTGGTTTTTTTTTTTTTTTTTTATGTGAGAGTTCTGTGGCTTATCATCTGTACTCTATCTGCCTGTCTTAACTTCTGAATTTATAGGAAAACTGGTAGTAGAAAGGATAGTATTAAATATACTTAAAATATTAATGAGGTAAAATAATTTAAGTCTTGTCTGCGAGATTTGAAATTTTTAAGTCTGACAACGCAGTGAAAAGGATCTGTCTGCTCTTGTCTGGCATGAACCAATTTGCGTAAAAAGACTACATGATTTTTTTGGTTAATGTTTTTATGAAATCATAGAACATAATCCATACTGAATTTTGAAAGGCAGTTTGCCAACACAAAGAATAAATGAACCAGCAAACTATTTAGAAATGTACTTGACTTATTTATGTTCTTTCTCAGCCAAAATGGTTTGAAGACGTGAGACTTTCTTTCCAAGAGTCCCTGCTGCCATCTGCTGTTCTTCATTAGTCAGCAGCCAACTTCTAAATGGAGACTGGATGACATGGTTCCATGAGATATGATTTTCAGGGGAAAAATATTTTGTGAATTTATTATATTTTAATCATAGAAGTAAATACTAAAATGAGATTAAATAAACAAATAATCTGCTTAGAACAATTTATTTTTATAAAATCTTGGCCATAAATTTGAAACAGGATCCCAGGGAAAGTCATCTTTCTCATACCACATGTACCTTCCGTGGGTGAAATCTGGTGATTTGAAGCTGTGATACATCGGATTTGAAGTGAAGCAAGCTCCAAACTCAGGTACTCTGTGTGTGGATGAGGAAGAAGTTGAAATATTGGGAGAGGAGGATACTAGGCCTTCTAAACCAGTGGTTCTCAAGCTCTAGCAGCATCAGAATCTCTTGGAAGGCCTGTTTGAGAAAAGGTTGTTGGGCCTTATCCAGTGGTACACTAGTAAATGCTTCACGACTGGCTTATTGGTTTAAAGACCCTGATGTGTAGCATTTGCTGACTTCTATGGTGTAAATGCTCCCTCTGTGGCTGATTTAAAACTTTCCACATGGTATCACTAAATGTAGAGTTGAGAAGAGATGTACTGTAGCTCACCATTATGTCGCATTTTCACCATATGCCTACAGTAGATGCACATGGCCTCAAGAGTACAGATTATAGCCAAATTATGTTATTTTCTTTTTTCTTTTGGGCTTTTTTTGTGATCTCGGCTCACTGCAGCCTCCGCCTCCTGAGTAGCTGGAACTACAGGCGTGCGCTGCCATGCCCAGCTAATTTTTGTATTTTTAGTAAAGATGGGGTTTCACCATGTTGGCCAGGATGGTCTTGATCTCCTGATCTCATGATCTGCCCACCTCGGCCTCCCAAAGTGCTGGGATTACAGGCATGAGCCACCGTGCCCAGCCAATCATGTTATTTTCTAAAGAAGCATTGAATTTTGAATATTATTTTTCTTTTAATCCATTTACCTGCAACTATATATGTGTGTGTGTGTGTGTGTATATATATATATATATATGCATTACTAGTTCCACCTGTAGAATGTATGGGTGGGTCACTGGGTCCGGGAACACTGAGACTGGTCAGACGAGAATGACAGAAAGATCCATGTAGTCATTAAAGGGTACTTGCAAGACACTGATTGTAATGGAGGTGGGGGGGATATGAAATCCAAATTTTGTAAGGAATTGAGGACGTGGATCTAGTTACTTTGATTCTGGATGGTGGAAAAGTGGGGGAGCCTTCGTGATTAGAGGGCTGAATGAAGTGGAAGAATTTTTGGAAGGGTCAGAGAGGAATATTTGAAGTGCTAATTATTTCCATTTTAATTTATTAACTTGCAAGTTTATATAATTTAGTTTTTAGTGATGGCTTTAGAGTTTTAAAGTGTTTGCTTTAAAAATTCAGGTTATTTGTCTCTGAGCTTATGATGGACGTTAGATACCTAAGGTATATGATATTTTGTTAAGATATCTTATTGTATCTTAATGTTATATTACTATATTATCATAATTTTCCTTTCTTGAAGTTCAAATAAGGATAGTGATAATAATCTCGTATATGATTAATGTCAAATGAGGTAGAAAACAAGGGTGGGATTTGTGTGAGAGAACACTGGCATTTGCACCAGACAGCTAGATTCAAGTTTCAGATTATTCAGTTAATAGCTGTGTGACTCTGAGCACAGTAAAAATAAAAATAAATAAACAAATCTAAGCCTCAGTTTTCTCATCAGTGAAATAGATCTAATAGCTTCTGCAATTAAGTATTGTAAAAATTAATTGTGTATGTAAATTACCTGCCACAGTGACTGGCTCTTAGGAAATGGCAGCTTTATTTTTATTGTAGTAGCATTAGACCTGTCACACAAATACTTAAGAAAGAGTTTTACTTTGTTTCTCTGAAATACACTACCCCCAAATGAAATTGAATATGTTGGATTATGTCAGTAAAATTATATATAAGAAATTAGAGAAAACTGGAACATCAGTGTTTTACCCCAGCTCCTGTATTGTTTGGGAAACAGACTTCAGAAAATGGCCAGAGGAGTAATGGCAACTGAATGGGAGAGGGATTCTTTCCCTGCAATTCTTGGTTATCATAAATGAAGAGTGTCCTGCTCTTTATACAAATTGATATGTCCCTCTCTTGGTTTTTTAAAACTAAATTTTAATCTGAGTTCATTTGCATAATTTTTCTTCATCAATTTATTTCTCTTTATTGACTTTTTAATCAGGAGGCTTAGAAACCAATTACAGCTCTTAAAGAGTAAATCTTACATGAGAGCTCTTTGAGGTAAGATATGCACATCAAAACAACAGTGAGATATCATTTTTATCTCTCAAATATGCGAAGTGAATGAAGCTAACACTCAGTAGGGGAGAACATGTAGTGAATCCTTCATGAAGGATTGTAAATTGGTACCTTTCTGAAAAAACTATTTGATAATACAGCATAAAAAGAGTCATAAAAATGCCCATGAATTTTGACATAGCATTTTCCATCTATGACACATGTATTCTCCATCTATGCATACACTCAAAGGAAATAGTAAAGCAATATTGGACAAAGATTTAGGAACCAACATATTCATCACAATGAAAATAGCAAAATAAGTATGGAAGAGATAAACTAAAGTCTAGCAATGTGAGAATGGTTTAAAATAATGGCACATTTATGCAATGGTAAATGCTGTAAGATTGATTTTTTTTTGGACAAAAAAATATAAAACTAAATGTTTTGTATAATCTCAGTTCTATAAATAATAAGTACAGAAAAAATTTTGGAATATCTATCAAAACATTAACCATTGCTATTTCAGTATGTTTGAAAATCAGAATCAGGTACAGTGGCTCATGCCTGTAATCCCAGCACTTTGGGACACCAAGGTGGGTGGATGGCTTGAGCCCAGGAGTTCGAGACCAGCCTGGGCAACATGATGAAACCCATCTCTACAAAAAATGAAAACATTAGCTGAGGATGGTGGTACATGTCTGTAGTCCCAAATCCTAGCCTCTCAGAAGGCTGAGGTGGGAGGATTGCTTGAACCTGGGAGGTTGAGGCTGCAGTGAGCCATGATTGTGCCACTGTACTCCAGCATGGGTGACAGAGTAAGACACTGTCTGAAAAAAAGAAAAGAAAGTAAAAGAAAATCAGACAACTTTCATTTTGTTCTTATTTAAAAGCCTCTCTATTTTCCAATATTCTACAGTAACAATTTTTTTATATTAAAAATGAAACTTTAAAGGATGTTAAACTTATTGAGAAAGAAGGCACCATGCTAGATCCTTCCACTTTTGACCCTCTTACTCTTTGCTTCCAGTAATTGAATTTCTGCTATTCCTTCATTATTGGAAATGATTGCTTAGAAGAGATTGGTGCCTTAAATGGTCAACTGCAAAGACCTCTTATTAGCCCTTAGCTCACTTAATTTTTTACATAATCTTACTTAATCTATTGCTTCTTTATTCATTTGTAAATAACAGCTTTCCTGAGAGATAATTCATATAGGGTTATCCCTCAGTATCCATGGGTTCTGAATCCATAGATTGAATCAGTTGTGGTTTGAAAGTATTAAAAATATTGTTGTGTCTACTGAACATGTGCAGACGTTTTTCTTGTCAGTATTCCCTAAACAATACAGCATAACAACAATTTACGTAGCATTTGTATTGCACTAAGTATTATAAGTAATCTACAGTTGACTTAAAGTATCCAAGAGTTTGTTAGTAGTTATATGCAAATATTACATCATTTTATATCAGAGACTGAAGTATCCATAAATTTTAGTATTCAGGGGAGATCCTAGAACAAATCTTGCACGGATATTGAGGGACAAGTGTGTACGAAATTGATTATTTTGAAATGTACAATCATTATTTTGTCCTTTGCATGCTCATCTTTTTGAATTTCTATGACTGGGCATGACCCTGGTTTCTTTATTAATTTTTTTTAAAAAGTCATTGCGTGCCACCTATGTGCTAAGTACTAGTTCCTCTCCTAACTCTCCTTTTTAGTCTTCTTTGCTAAATCCCCTTCCTCTGCCCAGCCCTCAAATATCAACATCCTCCAACTCTATTCTCCTGTTCCTCCATAGTTTGTCTATCCAAATGGTTCTCAGTTCACCTTTGCCCAGGATATCTCCTGAATATGTTCACTCACATGTGCTACTGAGGCCTGAATCCTCACAGGTCTGGAACTATAGCTGAACTTAACACCCTGTGTCCCTGCATACAGCTTCATTCCTGTTTCCTCTTCTGTTTTCCTAATCTCATTTATGGTGTCCCTGTCTTGCAAGCCAATCATTATGGAAGTTTTAGAGACTTGTTTGATTCAGACTGTTTTATTTTTTCTACCCTTGTCCATTCAATCCTCAAATCTTACTGACTCTAAACACTTGATTCTATACTCTGAATCTATTCCTACACCTAGTGACCTGACTTTGCCCTCATCAGATCAGTTTCTCTCATGTAGATAATTCAGTGGTCTCTGGCATCCTGTCTATATCCTCCGCAGTTGCCAGGGCCACCTTCCTAATGGTAGCCATGGTTTTATCATTCTTCTTCTCCAAAACCTTTCTACAGAATAAAACTCAAACCCCTTGGCTCAGTAACCAAAGATATACATGATCTGGCCCCAGTCTACCTTTCCAGGACTATGTACCACTACGGAGTCCTGGGATACGCATACAATCCAGCCACATTAGAGAATTCACAATCCATAGACACATCCTCTTCACTTCTCTATCACAGGGCACTTATTTCCATTGTCCACTCCTCTTTCTCTACTAATTAATATATGGGACATTGTATTAGAGTTATCCAGAGAAACAGAACCAATAGGATAAAATATATATATATATGTGTGTGTGTGTGTGTGTACATATATAGACAGATTTGTTTTAAGGAATTGGCTCATGAGATTGTGGAAGCTGGTAAATCCAAAATCTGCAAGGGAGGCCAGCAGGCTTCAGACCTAGAGAAGAGCTGCAGTTCTAGTCCAGAGGCAGCCTGCTGGCAGAATTCTCTCTCTCCAGGGAGGTTAGTCTTTTTTCTATTAAGACCTTCAACTGATTAGATGAGGGTCACCCACATTACAGAGGGTAATATGCTTTACTCAAAGTCTACTGACTTAAATGTTAATCTCATCTAAAAATACATTCACAAAAACATCTAGAATACTGTTTGACCAAATATCGGAGTACTGTGACCTAGCCAAGTTTGACACATAAGCTTAACCATCATAGCTGTCTTTTGAGACTAGTTCAAATGACCCAACTTCTAAGAAGTCTTCTGTCATTTCTCTAACCACCTCTAACTTTCCTACCTTTGCACTCCCGTAGCCACTGGTCTGAAAACTTCAAGCACTTACCACACTTTACAAGGCCTTTGCAATTTGTGTTTGTCTATCTCCTATTTACACTAATGGCCGCTATTGTGCCTCATTTATATTTGTATAATTCATGATACCTGCATAAGAGTCTATGCAAAATGTGCACTTATTAAATATATTTAGAATATAAAATTAATTTTTAAAGCCCCATTTGGTCAGTCTCCTCACTGGCCAACATATTTGCATTTTGATTTCTAATTTTGTCTCTAATACACAATGTCAAGGGTTCCTACAGATTGGACGATTACTCCCACCTCCTTGCCATCTTTTGTGTCTCTGATAAATCTACACAAGCATTTAATTACCCATTCTGAGAGCCAGATGGCTGGCGCCCCTGGTCTTGCTATCAGAGCCAAACTGATAGGGAAGAAAACTCTAGGAGTGGTCACCAACCTTTGTCTCTGTCCCATTCCTGACTCCATCCTACCAATGATATTAGGTAGCACTACTCTCATTCAAGGAAGCCTCATCTGTCAATCTGTCAGGGGCCGGTTTCCCCCATTCCGTAAGAAGTAGTTCAAACTGTGCGCTCTACTCTGTAATCATGAAGATACTTCATTTCTAAGAAACTTCATGTATCAGCGTCCTCAGCATGTAGTAAAGACAGGAGGCAGGGGTATTTGGTGCTCACCATTGGAGTCAGCTCTTATCTAAGGGATCCATCATCCCATAGTAAATCTTATATTTCTAACATCATATGCTTGTAAAGGCTTATTTTAACCCAAAAAATTTTGTATAAAAAACCTCACATACATGAAATTGCATTTATACTATTGTTTCATCCTAATGATTTCCTTCAACAATATCTTCCAAATGAGCTAGCCCACAAGTATCAAGAGGACTTAACTGCACAACAGAACTGGAGGGAATTTCACCTAAAAAAGTCTTAGGAAATCTTTCAACAGAACTGCCTACAGTTTTTAATTTAATTAGCCTAATTAATAGATTTAATTACCAACTAATTATCTTCATGTTTCCAGGATGTAATTTGTCCTTTAAAAGATGCACACTTCTGTTCTTGTTTTATTTTCATTCAGATTGTCTCTGAGAACCTTTTGTGAAATGCTGCCTCTGGTTTCAAATGCTGCCCCTCTCCTCCTTAGTTGAAAATTTAAAATATAATAAAGTCTCTGTTTCTCTTTCTCTACTTAAGAAATCCTGTGGGTATCAGCGAATGTGCTTTTCTTTAATAAAAGTTAAATCTATAATGCTACCCGCTTATTCATTGCATCTTAATACAGTAACAACTTTGATTAAAGAAATCATATTTAATATGAAGAAAGTGGATTAAGAGTAAACATAAGAACACAAAGTCAAGGGATTGTTTTCTAATTTATTCTTAACTCACGTGGCTCTATGTTAATTAGAAAGTCTAGCAGCCCGATGATATCCTGTTTACCCACGTCCTCTGCCTTCCTCCTCTGGTAAAGGCTATCGTTCTCTCTGCTCCTAGCCGAGGCCCAACAACCCCTCCACTGGGCTCAGAGTCCCAACTCCTCTTGCCTCCCCATCAGGCTTCCCTCCCTGCTCTTCCACTATGACAGCTCTCATCAAAGCAATCCTGACCTTTGTGTTGCCAGACCCAGCAGTCATATTTTTATGTTTTTATCCTTCTTGACCTCTCAAGGACGCTTGATGAAATTGACCCCTACTTCCTTCTCAAAGCTCTTGACTTTTGTGATGTTGCAATCTGTTTCCACCTTCCTCACTACTACTTCTTTTCAGTGTCTTATTCTCCTGTTTTTCCTCTGCTAAACTTGGAGTGCCCCATGGAGAAGTTATTGGCTACCTTCTGTTTTCTATTTATATATCATAGTTGATCTCATTCAGCCCCATAGTTATGAATGCCATCTCAATGCCAATGATGCCCCCCCCCGAGTCTGTACCTCTAGTCTCAACTATACCCCAGAACTCAAGACTCTCAGATTTGTCTACTAAACATTCCCATATAAGTTGGAACTTCTTCTCAAACTTGACAAGGACAAAACAGACTCTAGATATCCCACCAGAAAGCTCATTTTCCTCACCACATCTCAGTAAATGCTGTCAACACCCACTCAGACTCAAGCCAAAAATCTAGGAGACATTCATTATTCCCTTCTTTCCCTCTCTTTAATATATAATACATATACAAGTCTTAGGAGATCTACCTCATAAATCCTGAATCAAATTTCTTCACCCTGTTTCCACCACTATCATTTTAGACCAAGTGGCCATTGTCTCTTTTCCACAGTAATCTCCCTATTTGGTATTCCTGCTTCTACTATTAGACTGTCTGCAATCCAGGCTCTTCACAGCAGCCAGAGAGACCTTTACATAACACAAATCTGATGATTTTGTCAGTTCTTTATTTAAAACCTTCCAATCACTTCCCGTCATACTTAGAATAAAATTCAAACTCTTTACTGTGATCATGGCTGCCAATCTTTCAGACTTTAACCATTCTCCTTGCCCCATTACATTTCTGCGCATAATCTTTCTTGTTTCTTGAACCAACTGGTCTTTCTTCCTGGAATACTCTTGCTCTTAATCTTTATAGGATTAGGTACTTCTTTTAACTGAGATCTCAGCTTCACTGTCTCATCCTTAGAGATCAGACTTACTCTCATATTTCTCTTTTTTCGTTCTCTACTTGGCAATGATCTGAAAAAATATCTGATCTTATTTATTGGTTAGTTGGTTCATTTCTTTATCTCCCAAAACCTCCATGAGAGAAGAACCTTGTCTATACTGTTTTCTTCTCTAGTCCCTATGCATCTAAACATTTTTAATGAATTTATTGTGATAAAAACACATAACATAAAATTTACCATTTTAACCATTTTGAAGTGCACAGTTCCGTGGCATTAACTGCATTCACGTTGTTGTGCAATGATCATAATCACCCATCTCTAGAACTTTTTCATCTTACCAAACTGAAACTCTGTACCCGTTGAACAATAACTCCCCATCCTCCAGGCCCTGTCAATCACTATTCTGTTTCCTGTCTCTCTGAATTTGACTACATTAGGTTCCTCATTGTGTTTGACTTATTTCACTTAGCATAATGTCTTCAAGGTTCATCCATGTTGTAGCATGTGTCAGATTTTCCTTCCTCTGAAGGCTGAATGATATTACATCATAGGTATATGTCACATTTTGCTTATCCATCCCTGAGTGGGCTCTATATACTATATACTATCAGCTAGTCTATATGATCTTCCCAGAAACTGTAAGTTCTTCTCTCACTATTTGATATTTGAGATAAGTGAGCACTTTTGAAGGGTAAGTGCTTATTCAGGGTTGCATGGTGAAGAAATGGGATTGTTGATGGGCAAACTTGGACCTGCCTCCCTCCCAAGCCTGTTCTTTCCCTGCTGTCCACCATGCTGGTGCATGGCAAAAGGCTTTTCAGTCTGTTGTCAGGATAACCATAATCATGGATATAAAAGGGCTTTGAAATGAATAGATAGCTTAATATAATATCATCGTTGTTAACACTGAATATTTTTGAAATAATGTGTTTTTTGAGTAGTTCAAAGAAGATTTGCTGTTATAAGATAGGATTTTTTCACAAAATAAGAAAAGCATATTTTCTGCAGGTTATTCCTATGGGCCAGTTTCTTATCCGGAACCTCGTCTAGACTAGACATTCTGTAAATATTAGAATAGTAACAGGCAAAAGATTTCCATTTTAAGATCTGCTCTGTTTCCAGTAGTTATATAACAATTATTTCTCAGACATGCCTTTTTGCCTTGTGGCCAGAAGGTGGAGACAGACGATGTCAAATTACTTCACATGTTGTTTCCTGCCCTGAATTTTTCTCACCAAATCCTGGTCACCTTTTTTACCATGTCCTAATCTACTTCAAATGTGCGATTGAGAATAGGGTCTATTATTGATATGTGTTAGTCAGTGTTCTCCAGAAAGTCAGAACCAGTAGGAAAGGTAGGTAGGTAGATGGATGGATGAATGAATGGGGATTTATTAAGGAAATTGGCTTATGCAATGATGGAGGCTAAGTCCCATGATGGACGTTCTGCAAACTGGAGACCCTGGGATGCTAGTATCATGGCTCAGTTCAAGTCAGAAGGCCCCAGAACCAGGAAAACCAATGGTATTACTTTTAGTCTAAGTCCAAAGGTCTAAGAACCTGCAGGGTCACTGGTGCAAATACCAGAATTCAAAGGCTGGATAGCTGGAGTTCTGATGTCCAAGGGTAGTAGAAGAAGAGTGTCCCTGCTCCAGGAGAGAGAGAAAAAAAAATCACCTTTCTTTTGCCTTTGTTCTGTCTGACCTCTAGCTGATTGAATGGTACCTGCCCATGTTGGTGACAGCAGATCTTCCTAAGCCCACTGATTTCAAATGCCAATCTCTTCTGGAAACACCCTCACAGTCACAACAAGAAATAATGCCTTTCCAGCTATCTGGACATCCCTTAGTTCAGTTAAATCAACACCTAAAATTATCACATGATATATCTCCTATCAAACTCATATATCAAAACTTTGATCAAAAGTATTTTATGAACTTTTATATACAGAAAAGAATTATAAGAATAGATGAGGGAAGAAATAGTAGAATGTTGGCATAGTTCCTGGCACTCAGCAGGCTCTCTGTTCATTATGTACATAATGAACTAATGAATGAGTGTCGCATTTAAGAGCCTGTTATAGATGAAGAGATATTGGAAAAAGTGATCTTGTATTTTCATGGTTGCAAACTGCGGATACCTTTTTTGGTCTGTACTCTCTTGACAATGTGGAATGAGCATGTAGAGTCTAGTGTATGTATCTATAGTTTATGTATTAGAAATGTGATCCCACAAAAGTCAATTGAAAACATTAATTTAACTGCTGCCCAAATGGATTAAGTGGTATTTAAAGTTCATGAAGGAATTAATAAAACTTTGAAAGGTGAGTAATAATGTAAAAATAAGTTCAGTATTATATTTCTGATTTAGTTATATAACCCTTCCATACTTACAAAATGTGATTTTTAGTTATTGCGTTAATATATACCTGTACAATTTTATATAAAAGAAAAGTTTCTGTGGAACTTGATGGTTAAATGAGAACCTTGGGAAATCATGTTAGACCATTTCCTTTCTTTAAACAGAATTGCTAATATTTATGTCTTCCCCTAAAGACTCCTAGGGGAAAAAAACAACATTATCCTTCAAGTAAATCAGTATATAGGGAATCTATTTTGTTAGTATAATTTAAAAACACATCTTAGATAGTAGCAAATGATCTTGGTTTGGGTTTTTGCAGTTTGATATGTCTCTATGAAATTTATATACCCTAAAATATCTCCTAGGACCCAGCATTTTATTTAATGACTGGCCTTTTCTTAGCTTCTACTTCATTTTCTGACATATAAGAACAATGTATAGGAATAAACAGGATACCTGGCATCCATGGAAGGATTTTTCTTGGCCAAACTATCTCCTGTTGGAAAAATAAAAATAAAAACAAAACAAATAGGAATTTGTGTTTCCTTGCCAAGCTTCTAACCAGTTTTTTTTTTTTTTTCTTTTTTTGTGTTCCTTATTTTCTGGTATTCAAAGTGGTTAGATAACTCAGTCGGATAGAGAACCAAGGCAGAGAGGCCAAGGAGCTGGGTTCCTTCTCCTTGTGGGTTGGCAGCTTTGCTCTGTTTGGGTGGTAGGAATTTGTAGACAAATTTTGGTCAATGCACTAAGTGTCCTAGTGGCCGTGCCTAGCGTCTGTCTTTCACCATTACTAGGAAACAGTAACAATGCTGGGAATATTGCAGTAATGTAAATAATCTTTTATATGTGAAGGGCAGCACATCCAGCTCTTGTTTTACAATACAGAGGGGTCAGGTTAAAGTGCTCAGCTAGTTAGTCCCCAGCATCCAAAGCAGGACAAAGAGAACCCGTGTTGCGGTGTGAGCAGCTCGCCAGCTAGTACCATCTGCAGCAGGTTGCCACAAAGAGCCTGCAGTCATCACAGCTGTTTAGCCTCATATCGGATGGCTCTAAACATGTAAACAGGTACCTGAGCAAAATTATGTAGAGCTGAACAGTGGGAGCCGCCCGCAGGGAAGTAATAGAAGCATTGTTGAAGGACTTTAAAAGGCTGTCTTCTTGAGGTATCTGACAGAGGCAGCCTTGAAAACATAAAATATTCGTGATTCCAGAAGGACTCTGACCAGAAAATCCTCAGAAGTTGTTTTATAAGCAGCTTCCCTCCTGAGGGAATAATCATGGATTTTGTAAATATCCATCTCAACATACTGATGACTTTGAAAAATCAAAGCTGCTGTTTTCCAGATGGACAGTTTCAGTGCTGAATGGCATTTGAACTTCCAGTTACTCATTCTGTTTATAATCCTTTGGGGCATACCAAGTTTTTAATTTTTGTGTAGCACTCAATCAATCGTTTTCTTTTTACTCTTTCTTTTTTTGGAGGCACGCTTCTAAAGGTCTGCTGCTTAGTAAAATCATGCAGTCTCACCTTTAGGCTAAGGTATGGGTTTCCAAACTTGGTTAAATATAAAATTATAAAATCACCTAAATAACTCACCTAAATACATACTTCCTGACCCTGTCGCAAAGTAGGACACTGATGTGTATGAAGTAAAATGATGCACAATTAGCCATTTGGAAATGGATTCCCTTCTCTCGACCCTACCTTATATTTTTACCACCTCATGCTTCAAGACGCACTCCCTCCATAAAGCAGTTGCCCATAGCAAGAGGAGCTCTTTCTTTTTTCCGAAGTATGTATTTTTCTGCTTTTACGACTACTGTTTGAATGTGAACTTTTAAAGATGGGATCTTTGCCTGAGTCTGCTTGGAATTTTCCACGGGGACTTGCGTAAAACAACTGTTTTTAAAAATGTTTACATCATCACTGGCTTTTTCCTGGGAAATCAAGACTTCATTTGTGCTAAGATCTTTGTATGAGTGGTTGCTACCTGCATAGAAAAGATGTGATTTTTAAAAACAGCAGTGTATACTGCTCTTGATGGACTGCATTAGCTTTGTACCTAAATTTAAATTTCATCTAAATTTAGCTCTACCAAAGGTCCTGAAAGGGAACTCTCCCTGTGTTGTGTTTCTGTGTGCTGATTTTTATCTCCTGTGGTGCTTCTCCCTCTTTTCTACTCCCTGCCAGGCTGTATCTCCTTTACCAAACAGTTCAGTGATATGAGTTGACTAGAAAATAGCCCCTGAATGCCTTCCAGGCACTGGGGCACAGTAAGAGTCTCAGTTCCATGCCCTAGGAGCTCAGACTTTGCTTTGGTGTTTTGGAGTCAATTTTAGAAGTCTCTGTCACCTTATTAGACAGAAAAGGTCTGCAGGGACCAGTTTGGGAATATTTGTTACTGAATCGCCCAGCACCTAATTGTGTGCCCAGTCTTCTACTGAAATATTGTAATGTTTATCTTGGGGAAACCATCTGCTACCTGTCTAAGTTTTTGTAACATAAAGTAATGAGAATAAAATATAAAATGTCAGGGATTAAAGGGCTGTTGTTTACACTGAAAGTTCCTTGATAATTTATAGCCAAGCCATTCAAGGAAGTAGCCTCTTTAAGTACAAAATGGGCCTATCAAAGTGTTCACTGCCAATTTATGTTAAAGCAAAGGGTTTCCTAAAAGAAGGACATTGAAACCTGTTTCTGTCTGTGAATTACTTATAAGCATTAAGATAAAAGAGGGCTGACAGAAATATTTGCTTCAGATTACCCTAAAATTCAAATAGTTGTCCTGGGTCTCCCATCAAAATCATTAATGCCTTGAAGGCTGAGTGATCAGTGAGGACTGAACCAAGGATTTATTGCTTTGATAAACACATTTGAAGCCTAAGAAAGAAATGAAAACAGATCAAAAACTAGCTGCCAGAGCTTAATGAGATTTGGAGGAGTGACTTTATTTGGGAAAATTAGGTCATATATATATATTTAGATTTGAGCGTGCATGGAGACACTTTCATCTATGTTTCCCCGACCTGTTATAAGATAGTAGTGTGAGTCTTAGCAGATTACAATTTATCAATGTCATCTTTTATTGCAAAATGGTTTGCATTCACCTGTTGTTTAATCTTCACAGTACGCTTATGAGAACATAATTGGTTTTCTTCAGTACATAGAAGAAGAAATACAAACCTGTGGTGCAGTCATATATGGGTTATTTGCTTTTTCTATAGATTTCCATGGGGAAACTGATTTAGCAATGTGTTAAGAAATCTGCTGAATGTCATATCATTCAGATGTCCTAGACTCTGATCTCCATTTCTCTACCAGGTTAGCCTCTTACTTACTTATTTATTTATTTATTTATTTTAGCAACATTTAGCATCCAGCAATTTGTTTGTATCACATCTAAAAAGAAATTGGTAGACACAAGATCAATATATTTAGCTTATACCAAGAAATATATTTCTAGGCTATATTGAAGATGTATCTAGTTTATGACTTCTATTAAATTTCTAGAATAATTTTTGTTCAAACCCACATTTAAGAACTTAATATATAATGTATTATAAGGTACTCTAGACCTGATTTGAGAATAAATGTTAACAAGAGTGGGATTTTGACAACTTTAAAAAGTTTTCAACAACTTTAATAAGAAGGGCCTCAATAACATGAACAAAAACAGATTTAGGCATTACTTTACCTGTAATAGATTACTTTTGTGTAACAGCATAGATGTAAATACTTGGTGGTTATAAAATTGTAAAGATTAACTTATCAAGCCAGCGTGGTCTGTGATCAAACAAGTACTAATTTCCCTCTTCCAAAATCACCTCTTTTTTTTTTGAGATGGAGTCTCACTCTGTTGCCTAGCCTGGAGTGCAGTGGTGCAGTCTCAGTTCATTGCAACCTCAGCCTCCCGGGTTCAAGCGATTCTCCTGCCTTAGCCTCCTGAGTAGCTGGGACTATAGGCACGCACCACCACACCTGGTTGATTTTTGTATTTTTAGTAGAGATGGGATTTCCCCATGTTGGCCAGGCTGGTCTTGAACTCCTCACCTAAGTGATCCACCCTCCTCAACCTCCCAAAGTGCTGGGATTACAGGCGTGAGCCACCGCGCCTGGCCCCCAAATCACCTCTAACACACCTTTCCACCCCACCTCTTATGACACAGATGAGGGTCCAACCTCACCTCACTGACCCAGAACACGTGCTGTTTCTGGAGCACTCTACCATGATCCAAGGAGTTTTTTATAATTTTTTTTTGTAAAACTTTTTTACTATTAATAACTCACTTTGTGTAGAGACTTATTTTAAACAGCAGGAGCAGGTAGAGCTAGATGAGAATGAAAAATATTTTCTAGATTCTATCCTTTGTTGGTAGATTCTGCTAACCTCATCAAACCAGCAGGTCTTAAAAAGCCTCAATATCTAAGGTCAAGAATCAACCAACAGCTCTGACTTGCAGAATTTTTTTTTTTTTTTTTGAGACAGAGTTTCGCTCTTGTTGCCCAGGCTGGAGTGCAGCGGCGCAGTCTCGGCTCACCACAACCTTCACCTCTCAGGTTCAAGCAATTCTCCTGCCTCAGCCTCCCAAGTAGCTGGGATAGTAGGCATATGCCACCATGCCCAGCTAATTTTGTATTTTTAGCAAAGACAGGGTTTCTCCATGTTGGTCAGGCTGGTCTTGAACTCCTGACCTCAGGTGATCCACCTGCCTCTGCCTCTCAAAGTGCTGGGATTACAGGCGTGAGCCACCGCACCTAGCCACAGAATTTTTAAAAAATCAGATGTAGCATACCAACCTAGTATGTGTGTTGTAGGGGCCAAGGACTTGGCACTCGGAAAGTTTGCTGAAGTATCACCTCACAAAAGGCAGATTGATTGGAGAAAAGGCATACAAACATATTAAACATGTATACACAGGAGCCTTCAGAATAAAGACCCAAAGATATGGGGGGAAATGTTCATTTTTATCCTTAAGTTCAACAAACTATGGCAAGCTGTGTAGAAACATGGTTGGACAATAAGGGTGTGCTGTAATGTTAATAGACAGAATAGGGAAACCCAGCAGGGCTTGTCTGTCTAGACTCCTCTCGGCCTCTCTGAGCAGTGTTCCTTCCTTCTGGGTGTGGGGCAGAACCCTCTCTGGAACGGGAGTCTATGACCTACAGTTAAATAAGGGAGGTCAGATAGTTTTGTTGTGGCCAGTTTTACACAGGAAGGCGGAGACAAACTTAGAGTAATATTTTTAGGTTTTATGGCTGGCTTTGGGGAAAAGGGTTCTGGTTTCTGACTTGCCTTGGGGAAGAGGGATTCTAGTTTCTATGACCAAGCTCAGAGGAGAATGGAACTGAGCAACAGGAAGGTAGGAGGGCAGAGGAGTCTCCTGAGGCTGATCCAGAAGCCTTCATTTTGGGGTATCGTTTTCTGAGCCCCAACAGTGTACACACACAGCACACACATATATACACACGTATATACTTACCTGGACATGCAACATACACACACACATGCACACAAACACACATTTTTAAACAGCACATAAGTGCCCAGTGACTCCATGCCAGTTGGTAAACTGAATCCAGCTCTTTCAGACCTCTTTGTTTCTTAAACTTGCTGCTTTAGCTTTCCAGTTACACACATTCTTAATATTTTATGGAAACCACACATTCTTAATATTTTATGGAAACATTACTTATTTTCCCAAATAAACAAGCACTGTTTTTTATGTCTTCTGCATTTGTCTATATACTTCTACATGCATCTCAGACTCTCGATGGTGTTTTTCCTGCTGACCTGCCATGACATGGGCATTGCATCCAGGGCTGCTTAGGCTGAGATCACAAGCTGTGTGATGGAGCCTCTGCCCTGCCTTTCACAAGTATCCTATTGCAGGGGCTTGATCAGATGGGTCTGGGGAATTCCAGTTAGTCTCCCCCTCATTATGGAGGCAGAAGCTCAGATATCTTACTTTTTTGGGGCTCTCATGGGAACAGAAGGAAGGCACCTGCTTTTACTATTACTGTTTTCAGTGCCCAATGAGTTACTATATCTATGGTTTACAGTTAGTTTGCCACATAACTAAAGATGCACTGGCAATTGTGGAGGATTTAGAAAGCTTCGGGGAAAAGTTAGGGTAGACATTAAATTTAACGCTAGCTACTTCCACTCATATAGTTCACAAATTACTTGGAAACAGACCAGAGTATACTCAAATTGAGGGGCAGCATGGTCAGTCCCCATTATTACATAAATTCAAGCAGGGACACTTTCTTCTGGGGAAGAGGTATGAAGGATCTTTTGCTGTGCCTCTTTCTCTCTGGACATCTCCATGCCTTTGATAATTAGAACTCTAAAGATGGATGGATTTATTTGCACAAAGAATCCAAGGGAAGGCACCTGAATCTCTACCGTCTCCCCCATGTTCATACTGTAGGGGGACCCTTTTTGACCCTGACAAAAGCCCAGGGGTGATCAGTAACAGAGTCCCTAAAGTAAGGCAGAAAGAGACAGGATTGTGGATTGGTCCCTGCCCAGGTTGGAAGGACAGAGGAGGAACAATGATTCTGGGTCCATGAGGTTCTGATCCAAACCTGTTGGCAAACTTGTGCTCCAGGGAAGGGTCTTCTGAGTGAACAGAAGGAGCGGTAACTTCCCCAGCATGTTCAACCCACTGTGGACATTGGGCTCCTCATCTGGGTCTAATTTAACTCCTGGGAACATGGCTGTACTTTGGACTTTCTTGATTATACCAGGCTGGTGGTTCTTAGAATTTAATGTGTATAAGAATCACCGGGAAACTTATTAAAAATGCCAAGACCTGTGTCCTTTCCCAGAGATTCTAATAGACTTTCCTAGAATGAGGCTCAGAAATATGCAGGCTTAACAACTATCACAGGTGTTCCTCATTTGGGTGGTTGGCAGATTTGTCTTTTAAGAAGCACCTTCCCTGCTGTAGGGAATAGCAACCAAGACAGAGACCAGCCATTCTTTTCTTACAAATGTTAGGGCTACAAATGGCACCACCATTTTACCCTGCTGCTGTGGGGCAATGGCCCCCGGCGCTCTGGGCCAGGTCTCTCCCATCTATGGCAAGGTGTGGAAAATACCTTGGAATTTCTGGGCCGGTGGAGGAGAGATGCTGATCCTGGGGAAGGGACAAGAGAAAAAAAGCATCAGCAGCCAGGGAACTAATGAAAGAGATTGATTTCCAGGCAGGGTTGGTCTGCCTTCACTTCTAAGAACAACCAGTTTAGCCTTCACCTCTGAGAACAATCAGTTTAGTTCCCAGTATTAGATCTCTGGTCCAAGATAAATGGTAGTTTGAGGAACTAGGCTGAGGGAGGGTGAGAGGGACCTGGTAATGAACTTTCCAGAAGGCCTGTACCCAGAAGGCTTGATTAACTGCTAAGGAAAGTGGAAGATCATGTCAGTGAGAGAAACTGGTGAAAGCTGGGCAGCCCCCTCACCCTGCAGTAGAAGTGATCATCTGAACAGGCAAGGCAGAGGGGGAATTGCAGTTTGAGGCAGAGTATAGAAATACACTAGAGATGGAAACCAGAGGTGGGATCCAGAGCCTGGAAGAATTTGCAGATGCAGGAGATGTGATTCTGGTTTTCCATGGTCTTAGGTGAGGAGGTAATCTGTGAGACACATGAGAGCTGCGCCACCTCCGGGATTTTTTGTGCAGGAAAGTTCACTTTACAGTTTAGTGGTTTGGGTCATGATAACCCAACAAAAGATATGTCCATCCAGAGCCTGTGAATGTGATCTTGTTTGGGAAAAGGGTCTTTGCAAATATAATTAAGTTAATGATCTCAAGATGAGATCATCCTGGATTAAAGTGATCCTTAAATCCAATGACAAGTGTACTGTCCGGAGACAAGGTGAAAAGAGAAGTGGGAAACACAGAAGAGAAGGTGGTGTGAAAAAAATGAAGGCAGAGATTGGAGTAACTCATCTAGAAGCCAGACGTGGAGAGATTGCTGGCAGCCACCAGCAGGAAGGAGCGAGTAGTGAGACATAAAACAGATGCACCCAAAGGATCTCCAGAGGGAATCAACCCTCCTGACACCTGGATTTTAGCCTTCTAGCCTCCAGCATTGTGAAAGAATACATTTTTGTTGTTTTAAACCACCATATTTGTGGTCATTGGTTAGGCAGTCCAGAGAAACAAATACACCTTGCCTGTAGTTCCCCCTGTTAACAGATTTGGGTTGTAACGGGGGAATTGCCGGCAAGGTGTATTAGTTTTCCTGGCACCCTCCTTTGAAAATGCAAATACCTCACAAAAAATTAAGTGTATATTAGCCATTCAAAGCAGCTTTTATTAATTTAAAATATGTTTTCCTTCTAATGACCTGGGAAATAGAAATAGTTGTGAATTACTTGGGATTGGAGGAAAAAGATCAGAGATCTTGGCATCAGACATGTCTGCTTTGGTCCCATTTTGCTACTAACTTCATCAATGCACTAGATTAAATGACATTTTAGTGCCCAGAAGTTTATGTAGTTTCTGAAGGTACTTTATTAATACTCAGGGAACAGCTATGGTTCTAGAACAGTGTTTCTCAGACTTGAGGAATGTGTAATTCGAAAAGGAAAAAGATTTTTGTAGATTCCAGTTGCTTTAACATTTTTGACAGTATGCTCCTTAAATAAGTATAACACAAAACAAAATAGACACATACTCCCTATTCTTATTGCTTATATATATTGTATATATATACGTGTATATACACACACACATATACATATATGTATACACATATATATGACCAAAACAAATTTACAAATTAAATACAGTAAAAACTATAAATAAACACTGTAAAGCACCCGTTAACCTGGAGCGACTGAAGATCCTCTTTGCTAAAGTTAAATCACTGATCACATTGTGGCCTGGGTACTGAGCTGAGGGATAGTTCTTTAGTTTGACATGTCTGGCATTCACTACTTTCTCTAGTGGAAATTCTGCAAATTTTAATTTGTGCAAGGATCGATGGCTTTTACTAGCCAGAAATATATTGTTACATGTGACTCTGTATTATTTTTTCTCATTGGTCTGTAAGAATTAGAGCAGTAGGGCTTGTTAACCTTGCAGGCATAAAAATAAAAGCAAATATAGGTGGCCATCTTTGTTATGCCTGCTGAGATCATGCAGATGATACAGATCATGTCTATATTACTATGTTAATGTTAGCATCTTAATGAAAACACTAGATCAAAAATTCTCATAGCAATAATAATAATTAACCACTAAGAAATTATCTTTGGACCTCTAGGGGCTCACTCACCAGAGTTTGGAAGAAACACCAGTCTACAAGGAACTTGGTTATAATATATACTTTGCTTTTTCATCTTACATTTATTACAAACATACTAAATATTCACTGTAGACATTTTAAAAAATTTAGATGTTAAAAGAAGAAAAACAATGTTATTTGCCATAACACAGAGAAAAATCACCATTAATATTTAAATATCTGTTCTTTCCCCATGCATACATATATATTCATATACCCTATTTAAATTTGTTTTCACTTAGCAAAACATGAGAGCAGCTTTCGAAATTACTAAGTATTCTTCTGAAATAATATTTTGATTGTCTTCACTTGGCTAATTCTGCATTTCTGTCAAAATGTGGTGAACAAGTCACCTGTTGTCAGTTTTTTGATTGTTTCCAGTTTTCTGCCATGATAAACTATGCTGAGTGTGTCTGTTGTTAGTGCACTTAAATAAGTCTATTTACCTGTAGAATATTTTACTAGTATTAGAATTTCTGTACCAAAGAGAATGCAAAATTTAAAATATTTTTTCACATGTTACTTTTATGAATCACACATGTTAAAAATGAATAAACATGTGGTGATAACTGAGTGAGGCTGCATGGCTTAGGTGACTATCAGAATTTACTCATTCATTATTGACTACTTTGGGATGAGAGCTGACTTACAAAATGAAAAGTTTTTAATATTATAGGGCATTTTTTTTACATGTAAAGGGTCTATTATTATTTTAACTAAATCAATGCATAACTTTTTTCTTTTTAAAAGGTTAAAAAATAATTATAGGTTCATAAAAAGTTGCAGAAATAGTACAGAAAAGTCTCATGTACCCTTCACCAGCTTCCCCCAAAGGTAACATCTTAGTTAACTATAGTACATTATCAAAACCAGGAAATTGACATTAGAATAATGCTCTTAACTAGACTTCAGACCTTACTCAGATTCCACCAACTTTTACAGTCACTGCGTTGTGTGTATATGTGTGTGTGTGTTTCTGTGAAATTTTGTCCCATATGGAGATTTGTGTAACTATCATAATCACAACAGACACAACAGAGAGCTATTCATCACTGCATGGGAACTTCCCTATGGTACCCCCCTTTGTAGTCACCGCTCCCCTGGCAACCACTAATCTATTTCTATCTCTATATTTTGCCCATTTTGGAATGTTACATAAACAGTCATACTAGAGCATATATCGTGAAACACAGTAACTCAGTAACTTCAGACCTATGTTCTAGGTTACGTTTTTTGTTTTTTTTTTTTTTTTTGAGACAGAGTTTTGCACTTGTTGCCCAGGCTGGAGTGAGGTGGCGCAATCTCGGCTCACTGCAACCTCCACCTCCTGGGTTCAAGAGGTTCTCCCATCTCAGCCTCCCTAGTAGCTAGGATTACAGGTGCATGCCACCACACCCAGCTGATTTTTGTATTTTTAACAGAGATGAGGTTTCATCATATTGGTCAGGCTGTTCTTGAACTCCGACCTCAGGTCAGCCTCAGCCTCCGAAAGTGCCGATGATACAGGCCTGAGCCACCGCACCCAGCCAAGGTTACTATTTACTATTTGGATGTCAAGATGGTTGTAATGGGGATGAGAAGGGGTAGATGCTTCTTTGAAATCATTAAAACAAAAAACTTCAAAAGATAGAAATGTATTCTGTTTACTTTAGTATCTGCAAGACCATGGATGATATTCATAACATGTAACAGCATTTATGAAACAAGTACTAACCAATCAGAATAGAAAGCAGCTGCAAATCACCAGCACAGCCATGCCAGTGGGCACAGCTGAATCTCAACCCTGCGTACACCAGATCAAAAGGAGCAGGTATCAAGCATGCATAAACACATCTCAAAGTACATCGCTTAACCCTAGCATGGTGCCAGCGAATGGTAGGGTCAAATACAGGTCTTTTGTATGAATGAGACATATCAACCCTCTTTTATGGTTCCTCTAGCCCTCATCTCCAACTCTGCAGCTCTTCTGTGTGATATTCTCACAGCGAAGTAAGAATAGGCTGTGGGCCCTTCATGATTCTGAACACCTTTCAAACAAACCCTAGGACAAAAGATTTAGGTGTTATGCGCTGGAATAAAGAAATCCAACCTGTGCTTGGTCCCATCACTTCCATGGACCTTAAGCTCTTCTCTTGTCAATAAAAATGATTCTAAAATTGTAGCCAAGATTCAGACCAAAAAATAAGAGCACAGAATTCCTTCAGGTAGGGAAGACATTAGTTGAATCCAGTTGAGGCGTGAAAGAAATTAACTGCAACTCGGTTAAAGATGCAGAATTTGCTCTACTTAAATCAGGTCATAAAATGTTGAAATAAGATTATAATAAAAATAGATTGAAGGCAAAACTTGAAATATGTTCTAGGAAAATGTGTGATACGCAGGGTTGTGAAACTAAACTCCAGCTGGAAGATCTAGGTTTGGGGTACCCTGATGACATAGCACACAGAATTCAACAATCAGAAAGGGATCAGCTTGTTCAGTTAGAATTTGGAGAGAATCAGCTTTGAGATATGTAGTGGCCAGATCTCATATCTTTGTATTAAATTTGACAGGTAAATAAGTATATCTTGATGTGGCTCCACTGATAGAGTAAATGTTTCCTCCTGGATTGGGAAAATGACCGTTACAATCTGTGGAGTAGAGAAGGGATAACATGAGCCAACCCTCTTAGCCTTAATGTTAAGCCTTAATGCTTTTGTGCTAAGTTTAGCAATACATCTCATAATCATTCATTTTATTTGTGGTTATTTATTTTTAAAGATATATTATTGAAACAATCTGACATATTGGAGTATCTGACAAATTAGCCTTGAGATTTTGATTTGAAATGTGTAATTACTATGAGATGTGTTATTTTATTTTGAAAGGAGTAAAAGACTTTGATTATATTTGTGAATTGGTTTAGAACATTTAAGATACCAGTCTTAGACACATGGATCATTCACCCTTTGTTGAAACCTTCTTCATTTGGTTCTTAGGACTCCACCTCCCTTGTGGCTCCTTACTGCTGCTTTGTTGATTTCTGCAACTTCAGGTTAAAATGCCCAGGACTCAGCTTGCGTCTTATCTTTCCTTTCTCTCTTACCCCACCATGTCTCATGCCTTTAAATGCCACAGATGCACTGCGGCTCCCCTAATGCGTGTGTCTTGCCTGAGTTGCACCCTGAATGCCTGACTTGGATATTCATCTGCTACTTGACATGCCTAGGCATTTCAAACTTGACATGTCAGAAGTCAAATTCATGATCTATCCCCAACACCCTATCATGACTCCTGGCAACTTCTCTCAAGTCTTCTCCATCTCAGGAAATAGCAACTCTTCCTTCCAGTTGCTAAGACTGAAAATCTTATAGTGATTTCAGGGGATTCATGTTTTTTTTCTTACAATGTACATCTGCTCCATCAATACATTCGTTTAATGCTTCCTTCAAAATAAAAGATTCCTTTCTCACTATGTCCACTGCTTCCATCTTGTTTGGACTAAACTATTGTCATCTCTTGATTATTGCAAGAGCCTGTGTGTTGGTCTTCTTTCTTTGCCTTGATTCCCACACACCAGTGAGAGGGATCAATGCAATGAGAGGAATCCTGTTAAAAAGGTAAAGCAGGTCCTCCCTCCCCTTTGCTCAAAATGCTCCAATGACTCCCATCTCACTGAGGATAAAAGCAAAAGGCCTTACAGGATATAAAGTCCCATGCAATCTACTTTTTATAGAGAAAATTTAAAAGGCATAGAAAAAAAGAGGGAATGAATTGAAAGTATAGCAGTATCTCGGTCAAGGAAGAATTTCTACTTATATATTAAGACTGGGCCTGCCTTTTGGACCAATTCTTTATCCATTCCACTGTGTTCAGTAATTATAGCATTCTATGCTTTTATTTCTCTAGCATGCCCAGCCACATTTTAAGCTTTTAAGTCGTAAATGTGAAACTAGCATAAGCAGTAATGAAAAGTAATTCAGGAGTTATTCAGCACGTCTTACTTTGTGCAAATGCCAAATCACAGGACTCTGACGTCCCTCAGTTAAGACCTTTGTATTTCAAGCACCTTTGTCTCCAGATTTACTGCTGCTAAAGAATTGAGTTCTTGAATTCTGTCACCTGTCAGGGACTTAAATCTGATCACTGTTAATGACATCACAGTATCATTCCTCTACTAAAGGAGAGAAGCATTCGCTGTAGTTAGAACAATGCATTCTTTTGAGTAGACACTGCTGGGTATTGTCACAGAGGATGAGCTGTGGAGGGCTGATGGCAGCTCAGCTTTCAAACATCGGTCATCTTTCACATTGTTTGAGCTCTCAGACTTGAAGTCACAGGCCTAAGGACATGAATTTCCACAGCATTTGGACACAATCTATTACCTGGTAAAGAAACCGAGCAGCATTTGTTGATATTAATGTCAAAGGTTCTTATCAATTTTAAAAACTTGCTAAGAATGTTGGTCATGTTGGCAGTGGCAGACAGGGCCCAGAGGAGATCAGGAGAAGCAACACCCTTGGTACACCGACAGGCAAGCTGCAGGTGGAGGAGAAAATGGAAGAGCTCCAAGAGTTAAGAGAAAAAGTAATAGGTGATTGGCCCTTCTACAAAGAGGTAGGCGAGTGCCAGAGAAGGCAGGCAATAGATATAGGAGCCTAGGAAAACAAATGAGACAGAAGCAGAGAGAAAACCATCCTTTTGGTAATTAGTCATGACCCTTGTTTGTTTCTCTGGTAATAGGGGGGCACGGTGCAAGTATTACATGCCAAATAATCTATTCTGCTGTTGGAAATCAGAGTATTTAGAAAAGAGTGTGTACTGACATCATTATCCATTAGAAATGCCCCTCACCCCACTGTTTCCTCTGGGATAGAAGATCTGACAAAGGGTGGTGATGGCTATCATTTTTATTGAACACTTACCACACACTACTCACTGCACCAAGTGCTTCAATTGTATTATCTCAGCGAACTCTTGCAACACCATGGATCAGTAATATCATCATCCCCATATCACAGGAACAAAAACCGAGGTTCATAGAAGTTACATAATTTGCCCATAGTTAGGTTTAGCCTCAGCTTTCAATACATAGACACCAACCCCAAAACTACTCACAACAGTATCCTAAACTTTAATAATACATAAACATTTAAAAAATATTAGGAAGACCTTAAAGGTCATGTGGTTCTGTCTTGAAATTCTAGCCTATGGACTATTCCTGGCCAGTAATGAAGTTTTTGATGGTCTGTTGCAAAATTTAAAAAGTAAGACCAATATTAGGAAATTTTATATAACCAAATTCACTTAACCCAAATAACATTTTATTCTGATGTCATTCCTTTATTATAGATCCCTTAAAAATGGCCTTTATATTTTTGAAAAATTTGTTTTCCTTTAATATGCTAGAACTATAAAAATTTGGCAACCTTATGTTGGCACCTACCATTTTAAAAATTTATATTAGTCTATGAGTTCCAAAGCTCTTTAACCATTGATCTAGTTCTATCTCCAATTCATCCATTTTTCACAACTCTCCTAAAAGATGGCCAAGCGGGGTTTGTTTTTAAACATTTCCAGTGACAGAGTTCACTACTTTTTGACTGAGCCCATATTCTGTTGGGAGAAAGTTCTTCCTTTCTTGAATTATTATCTATCTTTAACTCATAGAACAACAAATAATAAGTATATCCCACTAGGTTTTAATGCAAATATGTGAGGACAAACACCAGGTACAGTTCCATCCTTCTCCCGCCGGACATTATTTTCTTTGCTTCCTTGTTATTGATGGTCTTCCCCATCCTCCATTAAGTGTTAGGTTCCAGAGGGCAGCGACCTTACTGCAGTATCTAGGACAGTATCTGGTACAGAACACGTGGACAATCAATATTTGTAAAATGAGTAAATGAGCATTTTGCAAGCAGCAGACATCCAAGAAATATTTCAGTAAGGCTAATTCATCTTCTACATGGCAGTGCTTCAGATATTTAAAAATTTGAAGTCGACTCTTCTGTTTTCAGTAAGACTTCTTTCTTTTTCCATACCAAGACTTATTATTCCCTTGACTTGCTGGCCCTATGATAGAACTTTCAAGCCCTTGCTGGGGTTCTTCCTCTGTATCTACTCCCTAAAACTAAAGACAGGCTTGGCCATGGTCAACCCATCATGAGGCTTGGGCATGGTCCACCCCAGAGGGTCTGTTTCCTCTCTGAATTTAATAGCATGGCTTACATGTACATTTTTAAAGTCACATCACATGGTTGCCTATTAAGCTTGTAATTAATGACATCTCATAAATCTTTGTGGCATTTATTTCTGCCGGACAAAATCTCCGCCATTCAGCAAAACTTGACATTTCTTCCCTCTACAACTCATCCTGATTTTGACCTATCATTTAGCCTATTGACAGCTTTGTAGACCTTGATTTTTCTCTTGTTCATTCCTTCAACCAATAATTACTGAGCATCTACAATGTTCCAGGCCCCATGTGCAAGCCTTTCCTCCCCTCCACCTCAGTGTCTCAGGTGAACACAAACACACCCTGTGCCTTGTCATCTCCCTTCACCTTCATAATCCTCTAAATTAGCATCTTCCACTAATCAATAGTAGAGAATGGTACTTTTATCTTCAATAAAAGATGATTGGTCATTTAATCAGCTATAACTCTTCCAACTTTCACTGTCATAGCCCACAGCAGACTTTAGGATAGAATAAGAGCCATGTTCATGATATTGCTAGTGTTGCTCTCAAGATTTGAAGTGTAGCCCCCAGAAACGCAGAGCAAATTGTCCACTAAAGGAGAAAACAAATGGCAGTGTACTTTGTTCTGCATGTCAGCCTCCTGAGAAAAGACTCTTGCTCTACCTATGTGCAGCTTCCAATAAGCCAAGTGAAGTACCATAACACTTCCCAAACACCCTGAGCTGAACACATCACTCCCATCACCCCAGTTTTAGCCCTGCCCCGTGCCTGTTAGCTGCAGTTAAACAGTCACATATTTTGAGAGCTCGTTATGTGCCAGACTCTTTGCTTTCATGATCTCAGTCTTCACAACAACTGCATGAACTGTAGCAACCGTTATTTTCCCAGTTTCACTTATGAGGAAACTGAGGCACAGGGCAATTGTATAACTTGCCCAAGTCTCAAGAGTTAAAGAAAGTGGAGCTGGGCTATGAGCAAAGCCTCCTGACTCCTCAGAACACACCTCTCCCCTCTGACACAGGAAATGTGTGTTCTAGACAAGCTGAACTTTGCCTCAGCTTCCTTTGTCTTTCCAGGCTGCCCCAAGACTCCCTTTTACCCTTGCCACTCATTTGGCTGCTGTGATACTTAAGTAGTCTACTGGGCACTTTGCATTCATTTTCTCACCCAGTCTCATACGATAGAGTTATTATTATATCTGTTTTGTGTATCAGGAGGCAGAGAGAAAGTAACTTTTCGAAGATCAATATACTTCAAAAATAGCTCTCATTGCTCCAGGTCCCAATATTACTGACCTTGAATAATCTTCCTGCTTCTTGGTTTTCTATGTGAAGTTATTCTAAACACTCTATTTACGACATTCCTTTACAGTCCAGTAATCCTACAGAATGAGGTTAATGTGACTCAACTGGACTTTTGTAAAGAAGTGAAAGTTTGTGGTAATCACAGATGTTCATTTTTTCAATTGATTAATTTTTAATAATAAGAGGTCACTAACTGACAAGAAATGCATTAGGTAAAAAATAACAGAAAAGTTCCAAATGTCACATTCCATAGAGAACCCATCTGGAGTTATGTTTCATGCAGAGCAAAGTAAAAAGACTTTTGACTTTGTATTTGGAAAGGCTAAGCCCTGGGTTTTGGATCTGTATGAAAGAGACGACAAATGCAGTAAGAACAATAGCCTGCTCACATGGTATATTTGGCACTCCATTCATCCATGATGTGTAGACTATTAACAATTGTGAACAAAGTTGTCAGGGGGAACTGGAACAAATGTCACATTACTGAATCGGTGGCACAAAATTTATCTTCTTCCCCCAGCCCAAGTCCTCTTCAAGATTCTTCTGCTTCATGAAAAATAATGCTCTGATATCAACTGCCTTGAAAATGTCCCCTTGTTTTCCTGTGATTTTTCAAACGTCTTGCTTGTGACATCATGCAGACATTTAATGTCAAAATATCTAACCATGATTATTTCCAAAACAGTACCCTGGTCAATTTTCAGGTTTGATTTTTTTTTTTGGTCTCAAATAATAATGTTATATGTTCATTTTTCTTTGTTTTTGTCATTTCATTTGGTAAAGGATCATCACTGAGGTGAGTGTTTGGCAAAATTACTTCTTATTACAGAAGAGAATAATTTTGTCAGCCTACCTTTAGACTTTATTCCAAAAGGCTCTTTGGAAATCTCACTACCTACTTGAAACATTGTTCCGTCAGAACTCAGCAACCTGACTAAAGGCATGACTGTTGACCTAGGTAAAGACAATAGGTGGAGGATCTGAATGAGTCCTGAGCAGCCTCAAGGCCACTACCACTTTATTTTCTTTGTATTCATAAGCCACATAGCATAACCAGCTCCAGAACATCTATATAATAGTCTGACAAACATTTATTGTGCATCAGCAGAGTACTAAGCCCTGATATTACTGGGAGTACAGAGATGACTAGCACATGATCTAGCCCTGGAGGAGCTGATAGGCAAGTGGGGAGGCTGGTACCCCAGCGGGTAATATTGCTGTCACCAGCACTTTGGGAAGCACATGGGCATGGAGTATTGAGAGTGCCTTGAGGTTCTGGGAGCCCTCCCTGAAGGAGATAATTCCTGAGCTGAGTCTGGAAGAATAAATAGAAAGAGAGGAAGGAAACAGTGAGAGGAAACAGTGTAAAGAAAACTGCGGAGTCTGAAACAGCAGGTTGAGTGAGTGCAGGTAGCTGCAAAAAAATTGCTATCAGAATGCAAAGAAAGAGATAGTAGTGATGGGAGATTAAGCTGAAGCTTGCGTCAAACTTCACTTGCCTTTCTCCTATGGAATCTAGACTGTATCCTGTGGTCACAAGAAGCCTCTGAAACTATTTTTTTTTTCTTTTAAATAATTAGGATAGTATTCGTCTGACCGGCCTTCTGGTTTCTTTTGCCTCCAAAGTTGCCCAAAGATTACCATTGAGGTAATTTTCTACCTCATGATATATAGAAAACTTTTGACTTATTTACATGTTTTCATATGTTTTGCATCTCTTCTTTTTAAAAAATTTTTATTTTACTTTAAGTTCTGGGATACACGTGCAGAACATGCAGGTTTGTTACATAGGTATACGCATGCCGTGGTGGTTTGCTGCACCCATCAAACCTGTCATCTAGGTCTTAAGCCCCACATGCATTAGCTATTTGTCCTGATGCTCTCCCCACTCTGCCAGCCCCCCAACACAGGCCCCAGTGTGTGATGTTCCCCTCCCTGTGTCCGTGTGTTTTCACTGTTCAACTCCCACTTATGAGTGAGAACATGCAGTGTTTGGTTTTCTGTTCCTGTGTTAGTTTGCTGAGGATGATGGCTTTCAGCTTCATCCATGTCCCTGCAAAGAACATGATCTCATTCCTTTTAATGGCTGCAGAGTATTCTATGGTGTATAGGTACCACATTTTCTTTATCCAGTCTATCATTGATGGACATTTGGGTTGGTTCCATGTCTTTTCTATTGGAAATAGTGCAGCAATAAACATACATGTGCATGTATCTTTATAGTAGAATGATTTATAATCCTTTGGGTATATACCCAGTAATGGGCTTGCTGGGTCAAAGGGTATTTCTGGTTCCAGATCCTTGAGGAATCGCCACACTGTCTTCCACAATGGTTGAAGTAATTTACATTCCCATCAACAGTGTAAAAGTGTTCCTATTTCTCCACAGCCTCACCAACATCGGTTGTTTCTTGAGTTTTTAATAATCCATTGACTGGTGTGATGGTGTGAGATGGTATCTCATTGGTTTTTAGGGTTTTTGTTTGTTTGTTTGTTTGTATTTTTTGTGAGATGGAGTTTTGCTCTTGTCACTCAGGCTGGAGTGCAGTGGTGTGATCTCGGCTCACTGCAACCTCCACCTCCCAGGTTCAAGCGATTCTCCTGCCTCAGCCTCCCGAGTAGCTGGGATTACAAGCACACGCCACCACACCTGGCTAATTTTTTTTGTTGTTGTTGTATTTTTAGTAGAGACGGGGTTTTGCCATGTTGGTCAGGGTTGTCTCGAACTCCTGACTTCAGGTGATCCACTCGCCTTGGCCTCCCAAAATGCTGGGATTACAGCTGTGAGCCACCATACCTAGCCTTATTGTGGCTTTGATTTGCATTTCTCTAATGATCAGTGATGTTGAGCTTTTCATATGTTTGTTGGCCACATAAATGTCGTCTTTTGAGAAGTGTCTGTTCATATACTTTGTCCACTTTTTGATGGGGTGTTTGTCCATTCTTGTAAATTTGTTTAAGTTCCTTATAAATTCTGGATATTAGACCTTTGTCAGATGGGTAGATTGCAAAAATGTTCTCCTATTCTCTAGGTTGCCTGCTTGACTCTGATGATAGTTTCTGTTGCTGTGTTGAAGCTCTTTAGTTTAATTAGATCCCATTTGTCAACTTTTGCTTTTGGCATTTTCATTGTGAAATCTTTGCCCATGCTTATGTTCTGAATGGTACTGTCTAGGTTTTCTTCTAGGGTTTTTATGGTTTTGGGTTTTACATTTAAGTCTATTTATTTATTTATTTGATGTGGAGTGCAATGGTATGATCTTGGCTCACTGCAGCTTCCACCTACCAGGTTCAAGTGATTCTCATGCCTCAGCCTCCTGAGTAGCTGGGATTGTAGGCATGTGCCACCATGCTCTGCTATTTTTTGTACTTTTAGTAGAGACAGGGTTTTGCCATGTTGGCCAGGCTGGTCTCGAACTCCTGACCTCAAGTGATCTGCCCACCTTGGCCTCCTGAAGTGATGGGATTAGAGGCATGAGCCACCACACCCAGCCCTACATTTAAGTCTTTAATCCATCTTGAGTTAATTTTTGTATAAGGCATAAGAAAGGAGTCCAGTTTCAGTTTTCTGCATATGGCTAGCTAGTTTTCCCAGCACCATTTATTAAGTAGGGAAACCTTTCCCCATTGCTTGTTTTTAGGTTTTTGCATTTCACCTTGTTACCAATCGTGCTCTGCCCCTTCTAGCCTGAATAGTATTTATAGTGATAGAAAAGACACAAATTTGGAGCAGGACAGTGGTGCTTTGTCTACTGTGTGCAGTTCCTTGGTGTATTATAGAATGCTGCTAATTCTCTGTTTGGTTACTGAATGCCGTCCTTGCAGATTTGTGCCTCTCCTGCATTTTCCTTGGATTGGAGTCATCCTTCTGTATTTGATATACTTTAAAATGGTTTGAAGCAAAGTGGTTAGTGGAAAGAACATAAGCTTTGAAGCCACAGAGACTTAAAGATTCCTTTTATGATTTTAAAAAAATTTAGTTTGGAAAATTTCAAGCAGATAACAAAGTAAACAGAGTAAGTATGAGCCCCTAGTAGCCATCACCCATGTCCAGCACTTATCAACATTCTGCCATTCTTGTTTCATTCCTAACTTCAGTCCCTCCTCATGTTCCACTGGATTATTTTTTCGGTGCTTTAAATTTATTTATTTAAAATGTACCTACATTGTAATGCACTATCTTAACTGTGTAATTTTGACAAATGTATATATCCATTTGCCCCACACTCTTTTCACCGTAGAGAACATTTCCATTTCTCTAGAAAGGTCCCTTGTGTCACTTCCCAAGCAGTCTGCTTCTCGCTCTGGATGCAAGCATGGTTTTGACTTACGTCGCCTTAGATAAGTTTGACCTGTTTTAGTATTTCATGTAAATGTAATCATACAGTATGTCCTATTTTTGTGCAGGGCTCCATTTGTTCAGCATTTTTGCTTTGAATTTCTCCTCTTGGTATCTATCTGTCATTGAGTGGGACTTAGCCTCTTTAACCCCAGTTCCCTTCTCTAGAAAATGGAAAAATAATAGCAATAAAAATTAACAAAAATTACATTGGCCTTAGGATAATAGGAATGTCCACTCTAATACAAACAAATGCTAATTATGTTGTACTTGAGATGCAGGAATATGAACACCTTCAAAATTTACTTTTTGTCTGGAAAGATATTCCATGTTTGCTGGTGTTGTACTGATAATTCCTTGTCTTGAAATGTGATTCTTGAATATGTATAATATATTGGTCAAGGTCCAATCAGGAAAACAGATCTTATACCAGGTAGTTCAATAGAAGGGATTTAATACTGGAAATTAATTAAAAGCTGCTGGAAGAGCTGAGAAGCCAAACAGGCAATGGCGAAGCAGATGAGGAAGTAACAATGCAGGAAGTCACCCATACCCCTAGTATTAAAGGAGTGTGGGGAAGAGGTGCTGTTCCCAGAGCCCAGCAGTGAGGCCCACCAGTGGGCCCTGGAACCTCATAGGAGGCTGCTGGCAACAGAAAGGAGATGCAGCTACTGCATGGGATCCCACCTGGCTGGGTGGGGGAGTATGTAGAGATGAACCCTGCTTTTCCTTTTACTTCCCATCACCTGCTACTGCGTCAAGTGTCCAGAGAGGTTGGGAAGCAGCAGCAGGAGTCAGTAATCCCTAGTACAGAGCAGAGGAGGGGAAGGCAGGGCTCAGTGAGAAAATGATCAGCAGAAAATAAAAGAAGCATGTACAGAGACAGTCAATAAAATTGAACTCAATAATACTTAGCATTTGAGATAATTCTTACCTTCCAGAATAGTACTGACCATTAGAACTTCCTGTGATGATGAAAATGCTCTGTATCTTTGCCATCCAGTAAGATTGCCAGTAGCCACATGTGGCACCTGAGCACTAGCAATAAGGCCAGTGTAACAGAGAAACTAAATTTTTAAATGGTATTTTATTTTAATTAATTTAAATTTAAATAAATGGCTAGTGCCATATTGCACAATGCAGCTTGTAGAAAGTCACCCTTTAATTCATATGTATTTTTAATATACATTTCTTGGGCGCTTAGTAAGACCCAGATAACACATGAGAAGCTGAGAATATCCAGATGACTAGAATTATGCTTCTAACCTTTAATATTCATATCTTTCTTGCCCAACAAGAAAGATTTGAAAAGTGGTATCACAAGAACTATTTATTTTCATAGGTGTAAAGGCTGGGTAAAAAGGAAGCAAAACATTACCTGCCTTTGTGTCTTTGCCTAAGCTGTTCCTGACTCCTGGATATGCTTCCTCCTCCACTTCTTTCATTCCACTCATCCAAATTCTACTCATTCTTCAAGGCGTACTTCAAATGCCTCCTCCTTCACTAAGCTTTCTTCTCTGGTTACCTCTCCTACCATA
>NW_012118599.1:10659576-10698754 GCF_000951035.1 Colobus angolensis palliatus
TTGAACTATCCTGTTTTATCTCTACTCTTATCACTTTTATTACTTTGTACTTCATGTTCAAGTTCCTCATAGAAATTTGTCTCTCCTACTAGACGCCTTGAGGGAAGAATTTAGGATGGTTCTGTCCTTTGCCCATACAGCACTTAGCACCAAATATTGTGTATAATAGGTTCTTTGTACTATTTGAAGATCGTGCTGAACTATGAGTCTTCCATTTCTGTGCCTGTAGCTATTGGTAGGTGAGCAATTCAAGGAGACCATTCAAAGAGAAAGGTTTATTTTTCCCAGGCTACATTTTTCCAGAAAGCAATTGTAATAAGCAAACAAACCTGTTTTCTGTTTTCATTCCATATGGGGGTATTCTTTTCATCCACATTGAAAATGTTTCTTGATCTAATATTCTAGATCTAGACTAATTTCTATGTGATCTTATTATCCTTAAACATGGTTAAAAACCCAAGATGGCTGTAGCAGTATTTAAATTAAATTATGCATTGGAGCACTTTTATTATTAGAACCATCCTAAATATGCAATGTGTTGTTGTTGTTCTTTTTTTTTTTTTTTTTTAAACTCACCTGGAGTTTGTTTTGCTGGATTTGCACAGTTTGCATGTGTGCTGTTACATTTGCCTGAATTCAGAGGAGTACAAACTGTTTTCATTTTCCTGGGAATTGTGATTTGTTTCTACTATTGAAAGAGGAATATTTCTGTCCCAGCATAGCTTCCTGATAGTTCTAGGACTTGGCTGAATGTAGTTTCCATTACCTAGAGAGTAGATGGAAGATGAGCAGCACATTTCAATTGAGAGCTCTTATTACGTACAAGGTACTGACCTAGGTAGTGTTCTGGATACTTAACAAAAGAATATAATTTAATATTCCCAATAACTTTATAAGAAAATAACTATTAGTATTCCCACTGTACAGGTGTGCAAGTCATAGCATACAAAAGTTAATGAATTATCCAAAATGTAAATAACTCTTGGAAGACAAGAGGGACTCCTCATCCCCAGGCAATCTGCTGCCCAGCTCTCCCTTATCCTTAGCCATCTCACTCTACTGCTCCGCATTAGCATTTCAGAATTGGAAATCATGAAAAGGAAGGGTGTGTTATGTTGCTTAGAGGCTAGTTTTTCTATTTCCAGGCAGCACCTTGTGTTCTGAGTATGATGGCATTTCTAAGGGCTTTTGATCTATGGACATATGGGAAATCACAGGCCTGGGTGAATATAAGCCATAGACTCTGGAGAGCAGTTTACCTTGTAGGCCAGTTCTTCCAGCCAGAAGCCCTTGAAGACCTGGCTTTACTAGATAAGATCTTTTAAAATGCCAAAAAAGGACTTGAGTAGGACAGCTCTATGCTGTCACCTCTGGTCCGAGGTGAGCAGGTAGAACAGGATGCCATGACCTCAGCTGAAAGTTTAAGCCTTGGACTGTGACCAAGGCAGAAAGGAGAGTTCTTGTATGGACTGAGCCTTTCCTGGGAGACTTACTTTTTCCAATAGTCATAGTAGCACTATAAGAAACTAAGTGTGAATAAAGAGCTCTTTGCCTAGGGGAACCAGAACGCCTAGTAGGATTACTGTGTGAGGGCTTGATACCCTGAAACACAGCTCAGCTTGTATTTCTCTTCCCTACCTGGGCTTGTAAAAGGGAAGATAGCTCATCTCCTGTTCATTCTCAGTAGATTTGTGTTTTGTCACATGTGTCCTCAGTTTATAGAATCTGATTTCAGGAACTGGCAAAATAAGCAGTGGATAAGAGAACCGAGCCCGAAGAGCAGTGCTTAGAACTGGAAGCTGATGCCCAGAGAGGATAAAGTGACTTGCCCAAGGTTCCATGGGGCAGAGCTGGGATCTTTCCATTGTATTATCTGCCTCTCTGGATTGTTTATTTTACCATTCATAGCACAGAAGTCCAAACAGCAGAACATGTAATCTGTCTTTCAGCATTGTTGGAAATCTTTTCTGAAATGAGATGGGGGAGGGAATATGAAAATGCACTTATAAATATACTTCACTGAATGTGTCAGTCTTTTGCATATTGTCATGTTTTAATGTGATCTGATTGAAAATATGACTCTGGGTCTCCCAGAGACAGGAAACCTGAATTAGATGACGTTGTAAGTTTATTTTTCTCGTATTGCTTTTCCAGGTACAGATGTAGCATTTTACATTTTCAAGTTGTTTACTATCTGTTATTACATAGCACTGATCTGCTAATTAACTTTTGTTCCATTTAACAATGGTATTATTTTATCCTTATTTTAAAATAGTATATACACTTTATAGTTATCTGTCAATCTTGTTTACATGCATTATCTCTTTACATCTGCATAATTATCCTGCCAAACTAAAAGGGCAGGTAGAATGATCCCCATTTTGCAGATTGGAAATCAAAATAATAAGAAATTATGTGTCATAGCTAGTTAACTAGGACTTAAGTTTCTTTAGTCCTAGACCAGTGTTTATGCTTGAACCTCTCCAGGAGTGGTTGTTAACCTGCTGTTGGTTTCAGAATCCCCTGCAGGGCTTGCTAAACACATACAAATTGCTGGCTCCACCTCTAGAGCTTCTGAATCAGTAAATCTGGGGGGGTGCCTAGAACTTGCTTTACTCACCTGTTCCCTGGTGTTCATGATACTGCCTGTCAGGGGACACACTTTGAGAACTGATATAAAGCTTTGCTCTATCATCTTTGAACATTTGGCAGGTAGTCAATCCCTTATCTGCACTACTGAAATCCAAAAAGCTCTGGAAACTGAACTTTTTTTCACTGAAGTTTGGCACAAACTCATTTGGCAGTAAAGCCTGACCTGAACTGAGGTGAGACTATTTCTAGTCTTTATCCCATGGTGTGACTGTTCCTATAGTTTGCTGCAGAAATGTTCATGTGTTGTATTACAGAGGGTTCCCCAGACCTTTCTGAGGGGGTTGTGTTTTATAACAGACACACTGTAATTCCTTATAGAATCTGAAAAACCCTGAGATCTAAAACATATCTAATGCCAAAGACTTCAGATAAGGGGCTGTAAATTTGTGCTAACCTAGCCAAAAGGAAAAGTTCTTTGCTTTTGATGCTGGAAAAAAAAAAAAAAAAAAAACCCTCACCATTTTTAGATAGCCACCAAAGTGTACACATTTGAACTTGATATATGCCTTTTGAGACATCTTTTTGGAAGGTTTTTCAAACGCTTCTGTCCTTTAGTTGCAGAAATGATGCTTCATGCTGAACTACAAGCAAAAGCATTGAGCCATCCTTCCCAGTGAGCTGGGCAAATCCCAGGACACAGTGATCTGAAAGGAGTATTTCCTGATGCTTACATTTAGTAGGCATGCCATCAATAACGACATTCACACCCTTAACATACTCTCTCTAAAGATTGGCTTCTCTACCTAGGAAGGAGATTCTATTAAGGCTGCAGAGTCGGGTAACAAGGAAGAGAGAAGAGAGCTTAGTATTTTTATTTAATAATGAATCAGGCTTAAATCATGAGATGATTGTTCAAATCCCCCAAACATCATTTCATTTAAATGAGAATGCTTTTTAGAGCTATTGCAAAACCATCAGAAGCATATTCATCAGGAAACACTAACATATTGTAACTGGATTACATGAAATTGCCTGGGCTAAAATGAGTTACGGAGAAAATATATTTTAAAAACCTTACCAATTCATTTATCTGGAGCATATAATTTCGTGTTCTATTCCTAGGATTGTTGACGTTCATTGCCACTGATCTGATGTGGCTGTGTTCCTTAGTCGTGCTTTCAAAACCCTCTCTCTCCTGGGTGATGCAGGAGAGACCCAGAGCAGTTAATCATTTTCAGAGATTGGCATCTCATGTCCACAGAGTGACTTGCCTGGAAGTAGCCTTTCCTCCCCAGCGGCAAAGAGGCTCTTTGATTCTTACATTGCAGGGCCCAGCAGGTTTGATGTACCCACATAATTGGCAAACTACCTTCACCCTCTAGGAGACCTAATTCTCACAGTGTTATAATTCTTACTCACCTGCCTCCTATTTTATAGATCCATAGACACTCCTCAACTAGGGCCAGAACTAATTTGATTGATGAATCATATCAAACTTAAAAAGCTTCTTGTGTCCTCATTTGGCTATAGTACTCTGGGAGTCCTATTTTGCACAATAGACCACTTTTCCTATTCAAATGATTTGATTCAATGTGCATGTTAGGTCCAGAACCCTCTAGATTGACCAAAAGTATAATCTATTCAGTTTTCCAAAAAGAATAACTCTCTAGTCCATCAACATCACAAGCCAATTAGTTTGCCAAATATCTCTTCAAACTTTATACCAACATTGTTCTAAAGAAACTTCTGTTCTGGGTTTAGTGTCTTTAATGAGAAGCAAGAAGGTCACAGATATTCTAGAGTATCTGTTTAACAGGGCTGCTGCAGCAGCGTCAGTTTGCATACTCCATAACCCTAGGAGCAGCCTGCTCCATGTGACTAACTCCCCTGAGGCTTGTGCAGTGTACAACCTGCACAACTGAATATGGCAGCTCTTTTTAATGTCTCACATATTGTAAATAAATATTCCAAGAATACAGGATTTGTTGGACCATCATCACCTTCATACTTCCCAAGATGCATGGGATTTACATAAATCCCAGCCCATTAATACTCTGATTAATCCTGAATTTCTTTCTGGACAGGATCACTATACCAGAAGACCAGATCTCAAGCTCACACAGTAGAATGATGAGACTAATAGCACCTACCATCTTCTGAGTGATTTAGACATTGGACCAGGTATTCATTAGCTTTGCCAAGCAGTCTCTAGTTCAAGTTCAGTAACATTTTACTCAAATTACTCAAACTGAGTAATGTTTTCTAAGCTGTCTTTCATCATGTTCTATTTCCTTTCTCGTATTTACCCACTCATAAGAAGCCATTTATAAATGACAAGCCTTGACTATTTACCAACAAATCATGAGACCCATGGCATCTGTGAGGCAAGTCTCTGCCTCCCTGAACTGGCACCATGATTAGCAAATGAATGGCCATCAACTTAATTGCAAGAAATTAGCCAGTCAGCCAGCAAATATTTCGTTAGTGCCTACTGTGTGCAACTGTTATGACAGGGCTTGTAGATACAGGTAATGGTGGAAGCAGCTGACATTTTTCAGTGGTCATGCATTATATTTGCGGTGACCTTTTAATCCTACAACAAGTTTATGAGGTCACTGTCATTATCTCTACTATGTAGAAAACTGTGGTATGGAGTGGGTATTATAACCCAAGGTGATAGAATTAACAAGTGTTTACATGTGGGTTTGAACTCAGGTCTTTCTGACTCCAGATTTCATGCTCTGAACTAGTACCCCTCCCTTTCTTTCCTCCCTGACCTCCTGAACTTGTCAAAATTTAGCCTCCATCTTTATAACCTGTACCAGAGAGGACTGATACAATTTTAAATAAAGTAGATGCAAATACTTCATAACAAGCAGGAAGTAAGGTTCTCATTTATGCCACCTAAATAGTGTTGATAGTGCAAATTGGGAGTGACCTCAAGAGGCAATCTCTTCCATTAGCTAGTGTCTGCCAGAAAAAGACAGTTGCACCCTTGGCTTCAAGGGTCTTCTTCGATTGAGTAATGATAAGTAACACTGTACACCAAGTCTCTTTAGTTTTTTACTTGGGGCTACTTTTCACAGCTGACTCACCCTGGTAGTTCCACTGGGAATTACGTGACTCCTGTTTAGTCACGTAAGAAAGTGCTATGGAAGTTTCCCTGCTGCCAGGATGAGGCACTGCCCACACCTGTTTTCCAAGTTAAAGTAGTTTCCACTAGGCTCTTTGGAGGAGGTCTCTAAGGTCTGAATTACATTCTTGAACCAAGGCTTGAAGCCCATCCAGACTTCCCCTTGGGCATACCAGCGACTTTAGGAGTAGGTTACCCTGAGCACCCAGCTGGAGGAGACTTTGTTTTGTCCTCACACACTTTCAGGAGAGAATGTCCCTTCCACCCTGCAGCCACAACCATGGGTATATCCTAAGCTCTGTTTTTGTTTCAAGTAAGAGCTCCAGAAGGCAACATTTAAGTGCCTTTTTTTCCTCATGAAATTGCTTTTGACATTTTCCAGCTTATTCTGAGATACAGCCATATAAAAGTTACATCTCTTTTTTGACCAGTATAAACAGCCATGGAGGGCAGTGTTTAATCTGTCACCAAATGCCCTATCTGCATTTCCACATGAGCAACTGCTTTTAAAACTTAATGCGGGGGAGGGGGAAAGCGAAAACTGAAACAAAACTTTGCCTCTGTTGCAGATGTAGCCCACTTCCTCCTTTCTGTTAAGTAAGACCTGGTCATTGTCCTCTTTCTCTTTTTGCTCTGAGTGGAGGCCCAGAGCCCACTCTTTTTTTGTTGTTTGTTTGTTGTTGTTGTTGAGATGGAGTCTCACTCTGTCCTGTCGTCCAGGCTGGAGTGCAGTGGTGATGGCTTGAACCTCCTGGGTTCAAGCAATTCTTCTGCCTCAGCCTCCCGAGTAGCTGGGACTATAGGTGCACACCACCACGCCTGGCTAATTTTTGTATTTTTAGTAGCGATGGGGTTTTACCATATTGGCCAGGCTGGTCTCAAGCTCCTGACATCGTGATCCACCCGCCTTGGCCTCCCAAAGTGTTGGGATTACAGGCGTGAGCCACAGGGTCCACTCTTAATGATGGCATCAGTTGTTGTGGTCAGCTCACCCCAACTTTTATGGTTTTAGTTCTTTAATTTGATTTCGTTATCAATACTTTGTGTTTTGTAAGGAGGCAAGGGATAGATTTTCATTAATAAATAAATACTTACTGAGGATTGTGTGCCAGGCATTACATACCAGAGGTGGGGGAGGGCTGTGATGTTCTTGTGGAGTTGAGTTAGACTCAGGATCACAGAAAATCATGATCTGGTGAGCTCATAAATAATAACAACCAGAGCTGTGTTGTATACCTTGTTGGGGATATAACCAACAAGAAAGGAAGGAGCAGGGAATCACCTCTGAGAGGAATTGATACCTATTCCAGGGAGCATGGTGTTTGAGTTGGACATTGAAGAATGGAAAGGAACTCAGAGATGTGTTGAAAAGGAAGACATCAGAGGAAACATGTAGTGTCATAGAACAGAGATTGGCGAACTATGGCCCATCGTGTATGGTCTAGGAGCTAAGATTGGTTTTTATATCTTTAAGCAATTGGGAAAAAGCCAGAAGAAGAAGTACATTTCATAACATATGAAAATTATATGAAATTTAAATTTCTGTTTCTATAAATAAAGTGTTATTGGAACAGAGCCACACTCATTCTTTTATATATTGTCCATGGTTGCTTCTGCAGTACCATGACAAAGTTGAATTGTTTGACAGAGACAGTATGGCCTGCAAAGCCTAAAATATTTACTCCCTGGCTCTTTATGGTAAAAAAATGTGCGATCCCTGACATAGAAGCATAAATATGGAGGATTGCTTTCCTGGAACGACAAATTAGCTGATGCAGTTAGTGTATGGGGCAGAGAAAAAAGTCAGAAAGATAAACGAGAGCCACATCCAAGAAGGTTTTGAAAAGCTTGTTGATCTTTTGGACTTTAGTTTAAAGTAAGCGTTGCCATTGAAGAATTCTGAACAGGGGAAAGATGTGATCAAGGGGAATACAATGATCATATCTGTGTCTGGGAGGAGAACTCTAAAGGCTACCAGAAGGTAAGATTTGAAGAGGAGGCCAAGTGTAAGTGATAAATGTGAGGAGAATATTTCTCAACTAGCTTTATTTTGTAAGTAACCATTTGGGAATCTTTATGGAACCTCATGAATTGAACTTCACACTGTGAGTTGCCCAGGCGTGGTGGTTCACACCTGTAATCCCAGCACTTTGGGAGGCCAAGGCAGGCAGATCACTTGAGGTGAGGAGTTCAAGATCAGCCTGACCAACATGGTGAAACCCCGTCTCTACTAAAAATACAGAAATTAGCCAGGCGTCGTGGTGGCTACTGGGCTGCTGGCTGTAATGCCAGCTACTGGGAAGACTGAGGTAGAGGAGAATTGCTTGAACCCGGGAGGCGGAGGTTGCAGTGAACCGAGATCATGCCGCTGCACTCCAGCTTGGGCGACAGAGCAAGACACCATCTCAAAAACAATAAATACATAAACACATAATAAATAAATAAATAAATTGTGAGTTAACAGAAGTGGATTTTTTTTTTTCTTTTGCCAGCAAAGGTGTTTTCTTTTATCTTTCTGTAACTGAGCTTTCTGAAAAACATGCATTGCATTTCTATGGCTTCCAAATTGTATGCTTACAAATATGGTTTGATAAGGAAAAATGCTGGACTGTGTACAGCAAACAGAGACAGGCTTGATGAATTTATGTTTAAAATAGGCTGAAATTTTCAGATTGGTTTTGTTTATTTTCATTGTCAAATTTTAGGCCTCTTTACAGTATTACACCCATGGAATCTAGAAATCACTTTTTATCAAACTTTAGATCCATAGGGTTACAAATGGTTAAGGGTTGCCATCTATTAGCCTCATATTTTAACCATCCATTTGTACAAAAAATATTAAGCATCAAGCATCACAATAGCAATAATTATATTACGTTCTGTGGAAGAGAATTCTAAAGAAATATAAAAATAAGATTTTCTGTTTGAGAGCTGGAGCAACATGTATGAAATGTTAAAATAATAGTATAAAATAAAAAGTGATTGTGCATCATAGAAATTCAGAGAAAGGAGCAATTAGGGAGGCCTGAGATGGATTCTAGGAAGATTGAAGGATTTGTTTAGCATGAAAAGCCAGGAGTAAGTATTCTGGTAGGAGGTATTGCATGTGAAAAATAAAAGGAGTTTTGATGTAATAGGTACTGGGTGAACTGCAGATTTTGAAGTGTTCACATAACCAATAATTTAGTAAATGTGTTCTATGGACTAAGCATTGTGGTATACCATGGAGAAATCAAGATGAATAAGACATTGTCCCTACCCTAATGGAGTGGGACTGTGAAGCCTTCAAGGGGAAACAAACAATTAATTACAATATTCATTAAGTTCTATAATTCAGGCTTCCTCAAAGCACTGGGTTGACACGGTAGAAGTAGAGTCTGAGGGATGTTGTGATGATATCTGTTGGCCGTTATGGGATAGATTATTCCTGTGAAGACTTCCCCTGAAGCATCCAAGACTGCTCTGGTGTCGGTTCTAAGGGGAAGGGAGTGGGAGATAGGAGTCGGGGTGGAGGATAAAGAGAGAGACAGAGACAGAGACTGATTCATCTTCTCATATATCAAAAGTCTCAGTCAAAAAGTTCTTCCTGAAGACTCTGTTATGTTTGCTAGTATCCCTAGGTACCCGTCTCCCTTGTTTGTATCTTACCAGATAAGTAACACATCATCATCTTCACTGATTATTTATTTAAAGATAAGGAAAAAATGTGGGAACAAAGTAGTGATATGTTTTCCCCTGCTTAAGGACTTGTTAATTTTTACATTATGAAAAATAGGCTGGGCATGGTGGCTCACTCCTGTAATCCCAACACTTTAGGAGGCCTAGGTGTGCGGATGACTTGTACCCAGGAGTCTGAGACCAGCCTGGCCAACATAATGAAACCCTAAAAATACAAAAAAGTTAGCTGGGTGTGGTAGCGCATGCCTGTAATCCTAGCTACTTGGGAGGCTAAGGCATGAGAATCACCGGAACCGGGGAGGCAGAGGTTACAGTGAGCCAAGATTGCGCCACTGTGCTCCAGCCTGGGCAACAGAGTGAGGCTCTGTCTCAAAAAATAAAAATAAATAAAAACAAAATACTAACCTAATAAAAGAAGGAGATTCTCAGATTTATGTTTCTTGACCCTATAGCTTTAGTTGACCTGCCAACAACTGAACTTATAATAAGATAACAAAAATTAATTAACAGTAATTTCTTAGAAACCCAAAGAAAGCAATCTTCATGAAAAAACACTAAATAGTCTGACTCCCTCACTGTAGCTTACTGCTGGGATGTGTTGGTGACTCTGATAACATACAGAGGAAATACTGGTCTCACAATAAGATGCTGGTCCCAGTGCCTGTATTCACTAGGAGTATCATTTGAGACAAGGAATTTCCTTTGTCTGAGACTCATTTTCCTTTGACTTCATGATCTCTAATGCTCCTTGCAGATCTGAAATACCATTTAGTTTTTATTTTCCTGTAACATGTTCTTGGGGAGAATGTTATTTTCCTTATTTTACAACCCAGACTTCTGATAGTTAAATGGGAAGTTGTTTTCTTGGCTGGCAAATGACCAGGGAAAGTCTGGGACAGGTTTTACTCCAGGACTCCTCCTATAGGTGTGACTAGACCAAATCCTTTCAGATGTGAATTTTTCCGATGTGAATATCCAAAAATAATTGACAAGGGTACATTCTGGACTGTTGTATCTCAAATAATTCTGAGCACTTAGCAATTTATATAATGTGTGTCACCTAGAGATATTGCCTAGGAAAAGGAATCCTTTAGAATTTCTGAGTTTGCAATAGAGGAATAGTTGGAGAAGAGGAGTCCCTGAGCTGATCTTGGTTTATGTCCACAATTCTAACTTTGGAGACTGTGACAGCCCATGGTTAAAGCTGACCGAGTGTGGTGGCTCACGCCTGTAATCCCTGCACTTTGGGAGGGCAAGGCGGGCGGATCACGAGGTCAGGAGATCAAGACCATCCTGGCTAACATGGTGAAACCCCATCTCTATGAAAAATACGAAAAAATGAGCCAGGCGTGGTGGCGGGCACCTGTAGTCCCAGATACTCAGGAGGCTGGGGCAGGAGAATGGCATGAACCCGGGAGGCAGAGATTGCAGTGAGCTGAGATCACACCACTGCACTCCAGCCTGGGTGACAGAATAAGACTCCATCTCAAAAAAAATAAAGCACAAGCTGCCAAGTGACATGCTTGTGTTTACAGGTAATCTTGGCAACATACTTCTACCTCTAAGCTTTAATTTTCTTGTCTGTAATTGGAGAAATAATACCTAGCTCATAGAATTATTGCAATGCTTAAATTAAATAATAGAATGCATTTCAGTGTGTAGCACAGAGCCTAGTACAAATGAAGTGCTCAATAAAAAATAGTTGCTTCTGCTGTTGTGACAGTGCTGGGAAATACGATTGTTGCTGTCATGTACTAGTCGTCAGCCTTTTATCTTTCCCATGGTTAATAAGAAACACCATGGGCATGCCATCTGGAAGATAATTCTTCCTTTGGTTATATTCCATGTGGTTCCTTTAAGTTAATTTTGAATTAGAGTTGAAAGGGGTCTCTGTCCAACCCTGGTTCTGGGCCATGCATATGATGGTTCAGCCCATTTGGTTTCTGTTCAACGCATGTTTATAAACATGTTTATTGAACATCTGTGCTCTGTTCCCCCTTTATGAAATTCGAATGATCAATACGAGATCTCCATGTCAGACTAAAAGGTTATTTTGTACAAGAACTGTGGTTATAAAAACAGGAACAACTTTAAACATGGCAACTGTATTGGGCATTATTGGTTGCCCACCCTTCGATCCTCTTTCTTCCTAAGAAAGCTCCATTTTTGTAAGTGTATCCACTTTCCCATGTTCAATTCATTGACTCATGAAAGCTGACTCCATCCTGATCTCCACCTAGGCCTAATTAGTGTAACAGTAATCCTCTCTCTTGTCAGTGACTGGCTGACTATGGGCATCTAACCTTCAAGTCCTGTAAACAAAACAGGCTACATGTTCGAACCAGTTTTAGTTGAGTTTTCTGATATTTGAAGCCAAAACTATCCTGACACCCTCACTTAGCATGAATTAATTCTGTTTATAAATGTAATGGAGTTTTTCACTCCACTTTCTTATTCCTCTACAAGTTGGTTGGTAAAAGCTGGCCTAGGGATACCATGAGATATGATGGCGGAAGCCTGACTTAAAGGTACAGACATGGTCAGCAGCCCCGTACTCATGCTTCCCAAGTGTCACATGAAAGATATTAAGGGATGTGACTTAAAATCTTCTGTAATTTAGGACAAGAAAGATAAAAATAAATGATATCATTTGTTAGTGGGAATTCTGCCTCTCTCTACCCCTGTACTCACCATTGAGGAGGTAAAATGACATCTGATTGGTAAATTTGGGGGGAAAGACTGGTCTCAACTTACACATGTTCCTATATATCTTTAGTTATAATTAATCCCTAGCCTTTAAGTCATAGGTCCTTTGAGAAGGTGATGAAAGCTGTGGGCCCTCTCCCTCGAAAAATGTACATACATACTATACAATGTCAGTGTATGCACTGTCCCTTTCTACTCCCCAAATCTACCCACATAATTTATAGATCCACATATCTCAGGTTAAAAGCTCTGAGTCAAATCCCCAGAAGCTAGCTCACTAAATAGTGAGTATAGATTGAAGAAGAAGGAAGCCTGCACAGGACGGAAATGTGATGCTGAAGGTGATTTCTAGTGGTGCCCTGGGGAAGGACATCCAGTGAGGAGTGTACACTATGCAGTGGGTCTGAGGATACTGCAAAGGTGAAAGGTCAGGACATCTATTAGTCAGGATTCCACCAGGGAACGAAACCACTCAGGTCTAAACAAAGAGGCTTTAATGAAGAGATCACACACTGAAATGCAGGCAGGGTTAAGACAACAAACCAGAATAGAGTGTCATTGCATCCAGAGAGTGGCAACTGGGGAAAGGTATAACTGCCTGTAGCGCCTAAGGAGGAAGGAGAATAAATAGTGTTACTAGGCCTAGTAAGAGCTTGGATGTCTACCAGGAGGAAGCAGAAGTCACACAGAAATGCAAAACTACCTCCAGCTCTTTCCTTCCCTGTCTACTGATCTTCGGCTAGTGCCTCCCATTTGCTGAATTTAACTGGAAGTCAGAATACATGGGAGCTGGGGTCAGGAAGGGAGGTGCATTCCATAAGGGCAGCCTCCTGGGACACAGAGCAAGACACAGAAGGGTAGAGAATGAATATAGGATGCAAGCGGAGAATAACCAGAACAGGGCATCAGGCAAAACTGAAGAAATGAACAAGGGTAGGAGTCTGAATGATGCAGGTGGGTGCTAAGGAGGCCTGGCAGGGGATTAGTCAAGGGGTACAGATGACTTAGACATGTATTCAGGACCACGTCCAGAATGAGAGTGATTTGAATGTGGAAGAACGAAGACCTAACTGGGCAGGGAATTCAGACTAGAACTCACCAGAGAGGAGTTCTCCAAACTTCTGAGCAGCCAGGTAGAAACCAAGCCCCAGATGGTCAGTTAACAGCTGTTAACCACAGACCCGAGATAACCTACCCCCTGTGCAGTTAGAGTATTTTCCTATGGGAGGGCCAAGCGGAGCCAAAGCAGTGTCCTCCAAGTCCTCCTGGTTGCTTGCTGTAAGGCTGTGGAACACCCTACCGTCTAAGGGTTCCAAGTGTATGGTCCTTTTTGGTTTGGAAAGATGGCAGACTGGAAGAAACGAAAGGAAAGGCCTTTGGAAAAGTGATTAGCTGATCTTGTCATTAGGAAATAAAACATTCATAGTTTTGCTTTCCAATTTTAATCTGTAAAACATGAATGATTTAAAACTATGTCTAAGAGCTGGGTTTCATTTTAGCGACTTAAGCACTTTTCTGATTCATTGCAACCATTAGACCATGTCTTCTCTAAGCCTTAAATATATATGTGAAATTGCAATTGCAAATGTTGCAAACTAGTACAGTCATGTGCTCCATAATGACATTTTAGTCATTGATGGACCACGTGTATGATGGTGGTCCCATAAGATTAAAATGAAACTGAAAAATTTCTGTTACCTAGTGACGTCATAGCCATCCTAACATTGTAATGCAAGGTATTACTCATGTTTGTGATGATGCTAGTATAAACAAATGTATTACACTATCAGTCATATAAAAGCCTAGCACATACAATTATGTACAGTACATAATACTTGATAATGCTAATAAATGACTATGTTACAAGTTTACTATAGTATACTTTATCATTGCTTTAGAGTGCACTCTTATTACTTATTAAAAAAAAAAAGTTAACTGTAAAACAGCCTCAGGCAGGTCCTTCAGGAGGTATTCCAGAAGGCATTGTCATCATAGGAGATGACAGTGCCATGTCTCTTACTGCGCCTGAAGACCTTCCAGTGGGACAAGATATGGAGGTGGAGACAGTGATATCGATGATTCTGACACTGTGAGACCTAGGCCAATGTGTATTTGTGTCTTAGTTTTTAACTAAAAATTTAAATAGTAAAAAAAAAAAAGAATTTTAAAAACATAAAAAAGCTTATAGAATAAGGATATAAAGAAAATACTTTTGTACAGTTGTATAATGTGTATTCTAAGCTAAGAGTTATTACAGAAGAGTTAAAAACTATTAAAAAAATTTTAAAGTTGATGACATTAAAAAGTTACAGTGAGTGAAGGTTAATTTGTTATTGAAGCAAAAATATTTTAAAATACACTTAGTATAGCCTACATGTACAGTATTTATAAAGTCTACTTCATAAAGTGAGTGTCCCAGACCTTCACATTCACTCACCACTCACTCCCTGACTCATACAGGGCAACTCCCAGCCCTACAAGCTCCATTCCTGTGTCCTCTATAGGTGTACCATTTTTTATTTTTTATGCTGTATTTTTAGTATACCTTTTCTATGTGTAGATATGTTTACATACAAAAATGTATATTATTGTGTTACAATTGCCTACAGTATTCAGTAGATTAACCTGCTACACAGGTTTGTAGCTTAGGAGCAATAGGCTGTACCATATAGCTTAGATATGTAGTAGGCTATACCATCTAGGTTTGTGTAAGTACACTCTATGATGCTCACACAATAACCAAATTGCCTATTTCTCAGGACATACCTTGTCGTTAAGCAATGCATGACTGTATGCTTAATGCTAGTGGGGAAAGGGGGTGTGTATTTTTTGTCCGAGCAGAGCTATCTTATGGAGCTTGAAAGCTCAGCATTCAGAGTCAAGTTACCCAGGCATATGATACCAGAAAGGTGGTAGAGTGCAACAGTAAAGCACATGGAGCTATCATCATTCTAACACTTTAAAACTGAAACACAACAGGCACTTTGCAGAAAAGTATGTCTTAGAAGTAAACTCTGGCTGACTGCCTGTTTTTGTGCATAAAGCTTGATTGGAAACATGGAATCACTAATTCATTTACATGTTGTTTATGTCTGCCTTCACCCTATAAAGGCAAAGTTGGGTAGTTGCCATAGAGACAATATGCTCCACAAAGCCCAAAATAGTTACTATCTGGCCCTTCACAGAAAATGCCTGCCAACTTTGGCTCTAGACTGGAAGCTAAACAGCTCCTAAATGATATAGCTGGCCATTAGGTATAATTTAGAGCAGAGAGTAGAGACAAGTTTGTTGGAGCCAGTTGAATTTGAAGAGGAATTTAGGAGAATGCAAGCCACGGTACAATTTTTTAAAGTTATAATTTCCCTCATGTGTATTTCAAAATGCTATAATTAATTGCAGTCTATGTAAACAAAAATGGGAAATTAAACATAGTGTTTAAAGAAAAGTAGAAAAGTAAAACATCAGCATATGTGTAATTTATTTTCCTAATCTTGTAATCTGAGATTATATGTGTTTCAAAGAAAAAGTAAATCAGAAAGAAAAATCCCCATACTTAGTTTAAAAGATGATGTGCAAAATAGATCATCCGTTACCCTTGATAAGACAGCAGTCTGAAAAAGAAAATAAAAGAATGACTCTCCATCTTGACTGAAAATAATGTGTCAGCATAAGTAAATGATCTAACTTGATCTTGAACTGACATTTCAAATTTGTCTTAATCAGCCAAGCCTTTGAAGTTCCACAGGGGCATAATTTTAATACTGGGGCTTTCAAGAGCTTTCTAAATAGGCCAACATCTTTTATAATCTTCAGGCCGTCACTGGATATTTAGGATATTTGTTGGGAAGAGCAGGTGTTCTTTTGAACCACCTCCTTTGAAAAACAAAAACAAACAGTAATTCTACCTGATGGTATATTATGACAAGTCTAGAATTATCAATGGTTTCTGAAGAAAAAGAACCAAATAGAGTGCACCCTTGACAGTACATTCAGTCAAGACTTTTCCACTTCTTAAGCCTCCCTTAAGCCAATATTAATTTACATGTTAAGATGGTAGTTTCTCTCCAATTGGGACACCCCCTTGTGTTATAAACAGAAGTCCCCTTGCATGTTCCATTTAAATTGGTATGTAATTTTATGATTGTCGGACCATCAGCCAGGATATATCTGGGATATATCCTTGCGAGAAGATGGAGAGGGTGGTCTGCCTTCTGTGGCAATGGCCCACCAGACAAGAGCCAGTGACTCAGCTCACCATTTTTTGGAGAAGCTGCAGACACCAAAGAAGCTATTTTTGTGAGAGAGTGCTCCATCACTCTCTCTCTCTCTCTCTCTCTCTCTCTCTCTCTCTCTCTCTCACACACACACACACACACATACACTGATTCTCAACGCTGTTCAGGGAATGCAGCAGTGAACAAAACACAAAATCTCCTGCCTTCACGTAGATTGCAAGTGTCATGGAGGAATTAAAGCCAGAAATAAGATAAATATGTACTATGTAAGATTGTGATCAGTACAAAGGGGAAAAATAAGCTGGGCAGCGGGATAGGAAGTGTCAAAGTGCTATTAGGGTTACAGTTTTAGGAAGGGTAGCCAGGGAAGGCTTCATGAAGGTGATAGTTGAGTAAAGACTTAAGATAAAGGGAGCCATTTATGTTGGTACTTGGAGAAAGAGCATTCCATGTAGAGGGAACAGGCTGGTGAGTACCTGGCTGGTTCAAAGAACAGCGAAGAAGCCAGTGTGGCTGGTGCAAAGTGAGCGAGAGGGAGAATGTTAGGAGATGAGGGCATTTCTTCCAGGAACCTTGCCATGCCAAGGACTCCAGGAAACGTGGAGCCTTCCTTTCCCCCTGAAGGTTAGCAGTTTGGGGAACAGTTGGTGATAGCACCCTTGGCCTGGGTACCATAACTTTCAGGGTGGGCACCAACAGTCAGCATTCTCCAGGTGGACCAGAGGAAAAGAGATAGCACATAGCATGCATGATGTTGCAAAGACTAAATGACGAGTTTGTGAGACAACCCCTAGGGTCTCAGGCCAAGCTGTGTGAGGCTAAGCAGGCAGTCAGTCTCCACATAAGCACGTGGAAACAAGAGTCTGTGGAGTTTGGGTTACTCAGTTACCCACAGGCTAGGGAGTATTGGAGAACCTAGAGATATGTCAGATTATGCAACTTACTGATAACCCTGCCTAATAATTTTAATAATCAGTTTGCCTTTCCAAGACTTTTCCCTTTTCTGATCAGTGTACTTTTGGAAGTGATATTGAAAGGGCCAAGTCAAGTGTGGTTTTTATCTAACATCACAATAAAATCAAGGAGGAAATTTACATTTTGAATATAAATTGAAAGTATGATCTGCTTTCCCATGTCATACCTTTGTACCCCACCCCTTTATTTAGTTCTCTCTAAAGGTTAGCCAACATAAAGAAAAGAGATTTATGGGACAACTCTATATATTGTAGAGAAAAATTGGGAAGCAATTTGAAATGAGCCAAAAGGATGACTGGGTGTCTTCAGTGAACACTGGTGGTTGTGGAACATACCCTTTCAGTTCATCTGTTTCTATACGGTCTCTAGGTTTTTCATCGTCTTTGAGCTATTTAAGACTCAGTGAATTTTTTTCTGGTGCAGATTCAATTTGTATTCCTACCCTATTATGGAAGAAGCAAGTTTTGCATGCATTAACCAAATTTATTTCAGTATTCCTAATGGCTTATATATATGTATGCTCTTTGGATTCTCCTTTAACCTGGCTTTAACATCTTACTGGTTCCCTTATTAATTAATGAGTTGAATAAAACCTTGCTTTTTTTTATCTGTGTGAGAATCATGATTTTACTTTTTAAAAATAATCACCTTTCAATCATACTTTATAGTTATACCTCTATAAACTAAATGATAGAGATAATCCCCAATGATAAGAAACAAATGCCAAAATTAAATACAGTTATTTTTCTGCTGTGCTAAGTCACTCATTTCCTTTCTTTTGTTTCAGAACTGTGCTTCTAGATGCTTTCATAATTAAGAATGGGATATAAATAATAAATTATAAGTCATGCTCATCTTTTCAGCTAAATTCCTATTCATGTCTTCAGAATCTTCTCTTTCCTACTTACTGTTATTTACTACCCTAGTTTCTTGTTGTGAGCCTGGTTTAGCTTTTCTCTTTTTTTGTAAGAAAAAAAAGTATGTTTTTAAAGTGAAATTTATTTAATTGAAAATTTGAAGATTAGAAATGATGTTTCTTTCCAAAGTCCCCAAAGATACCAGGTGGCTCAGGTATCATACATTGTCCCCCAGCTTGGTGCTCAGCTAAATTATACTGTGCACATATGAGAAGCCTGGAAATGTAATCATGATACACACAAGACAAGAAAGCCAAATGAAACAGCCCAATCAGACATGTAGTGTTCTTCAGTACTCTTTGAAATTAAATGATGAATTATTCATTTCTGCACCAGAAAAGGTGATGACTTGCATAGCAGTTTGAGTTTCTGACTTATTCCCACTTTATGCTTCTGGATTTCTTTTTCTGAAGATTTAATTATTCTATTATTTCAAAAGGCATAATTCTTAGTGCATGCCACTGAGTAGGAGTCCAACTTCCTGTTAAGAAGTCCAATTTAAAAAGTTAATTTTAATAATTTCTGCACAATACAGGTACCAGGTATAATAAATGGTAGTTCAAAATCTGCATATCATCAATGCTTCATCCCCTGATAAGAGGAATGAGCTAAAGCAGGTTTCACTGGATTTTCCATGGGTACACATTAGCCTGGGATGCCTGGATACATTTCAAAAAATGTATTTCTCCATTAACAAAGAAAATACATATGAAGGAATTGCTGCAAAGTAACTTGTCTTCTCTCTGTGATCGTTAAGAAAATATCAGCTGGGTCCATGTGTCATCATCCTGACTTTCCTTAGGTTATTTGGACTTTCCCTCTGGAAACCAAGTTACAGTTAAAGAAGGAAAAAGTATAAAATGGGAATACAGAACCATGACATAATCAGTTTTATAGTGTAATGCAGGCTCTAATAAAAGAAATGATCAACTTCCTGTATAATGAGTTTGTGAATATATAAGGTTGCCACCCCTTGAGGATTTGTTTGGTTTGTCATCCCATTGACTAACATTTTCTTATGGTGAATGTGTGGATTACCTTATAATACCTTATATTATATATACCAATATAATATGTTATATCCATATATTATACCTCTAATACCTCATATTACCGTATAATCTTACAGCATCTACAATTTGAAGAAAATTCTAGCTGATTCATTCATTTCTCTTAAACTACATTCAAATCGTTTGGATTCACTCCCCTTGAGTAGGAAAAATAAAAAGACAATTTTTTTCCCCTACTTAAATATAAAGCCATTAGTCGCTTAGGTTCCAGAAGTGGAGTGACACATCTATAGCATGTATATCGTCACTACCCTAAGTTGGGTCCTTCTCAATCATGATCCTGTTTTATTCTAGACCTTAGAATCCTTCTCAACACAACTAGTTTATAAGAATTTATCAAAGTCGGTTTGTGAAATGAAACTTTGAATTTCAAATTCCAGGACTTGAATAAAGTTTTAAGTTTCAAATTCCTTGTTTATTGATGTTTTTCTCTGTCTCTTAAAACTTTTTTATCTCTGCTGAAATTCTCCAAACCATGATGATAGATGTTTGAAAAGTTCAGATAAAAATATATAAATTCTCAGAATTTTATCCAGCTAAAGAAAAATGACCATGGGATTAACTGCAAACTCTTTAGGTATCAACAATATCTCAAATCTTTTTAATCTCTAAAATAAAACCTTTAGGAGCAGTGACTCCATAATAGCAAACAGCCTCTCCTACCATCAAAGTAAGAGGCCAAGAAAAATTCAGACTAATCCAAATGTCAGTAAATCTAGGTATCATTTCACCCCATGAAAAAATGGCACCTAGTTCTTAAATAAAGTATGCTATGAAAAGTGTTTATTTAACAAACTTTAAACGAAATCCTTTTCATTAAGAAGATATGCCATTTTGTTTAATTGCAATCTAGACATATTTTCAGATTCCCTTTGTTAAGTCAAGAGCCCAAGGCAACATCAACATACTTTTAAATAGCTTGTCCAATCCGTTGTTTTAGATAGTAACAATAGTCAAACTAGTTCTTTTTTTCTTTCTAAAAACAAAACAAAAAGTAGTTGGAGGGGTGAATGTTTTACCTTTCCCCTGGAGTTGTGGCATTATGGAAACCCAGTGTGGCCTGGGAGTCAAAGGTGCCTACAGACTCCTCCATCTCTAGCTACTCTGCTTGGCTTCTTGTGCACAGAGGTTCCAGCTCATTCATTCCCCCTTTGATTTCCACACTCATTACATGCAGCTCTCCTTTCTCTCACCCTTCCCCCAGGATAGAGTTCTCCATGTCACTTCTTATACTGTGGGCCTGCTGTGCATCCAAATTGATTTTCACTTTTCCATGTCAAGGCTGCAATCCACATGGAAATTCTGGAAGCACAGAGGTGTTCAGAAATTCGTCTGAAACAAGATCTAGCCTAAAACCACTTTATGATTTAAGGAGCATCCAGATGTTTAGACATAAAACACTATTGCTGTGATTAGTTGAATGGTTTTTCTGAATACTCAAGTTTTACACATACATGGGGGTAGGGGGAAGGCCTGTTATTATACCTTCACTATTCAGCCTCCATTGTATAAAATTCATGATCATTTAAAAAACATACATTAGAACTGTATTTAAGAGTTCACTCCTCTCTCCATTATCAACAAGTAAGTCACCTTTCTAGATTACTTCCCACTATAGCAAATGAAAGCTCATTAGATAGAAGCAATACAGATTTGTGTTCATTTGGCTATTTGGTACGAAACAAATGGTTTATTGACCACTTTAAAAGTAAGACGTATCCACTTGTTTTTGTACCTTATAAAGTCCAGCCTCTGCTGTCTTTTATCCTCAGTTTCTTAAAACAGTGATGTATTCTTCAAAATAGTTTCTCAGTAAGCTTTTTTGTCTCCTTCTCTTATTTACATCAAGCTCTCTCTTTTTTTTTTGAAACGGAGTCTTGCTCTGTCACCCAGGCTGGAGTGCAGTGGCATGATCTCAGCTCACTGCAAGCTCTGCCTCCTGGGGTCACGCCATTCTCCTGCCTCAGCCTCCTGAATAGCTGGGACTGCAGATGCCCGCCACCAAAAGCAGCTAATTTTTCTTTGTATTTTTAGTAGAGACGGAGTTTCAGTGTGTTAGCCAGGATGGTCTCGATATCCTGACCTCGTGATCCGCCTGCCTCGGCCTCCCAAAGTGCTGGGATTACAGGCTTGAGCCACCGTGCGCAGTCTACATCAAGCTCTCTTTAAACCCAGGTCTTCTAAGACCTTGGTATTGAACGTGGTTCATGGACCAGCAGCATCTGCATAACCTGGGAGTTGGTTTGAAATGCAGAATCATAGGCCCCACCCTAGAATTTTCATTTTAACAAGATCTCCTGGGGGATCTCATCACATTAAAGTTTGAGGAACACTAGGTTTAGGAAGGCTAGGAATTTTTCAGAGCCTATTAGTAGGTTGAACAAAAAGGATTTGTGTCAAGTGAAAGATAAGAGATATGGTGGTGGAAAGCACCTGGGCTTTGGAGTTAGACACACCTAGATTCAAATCTTGGGTCTTGTTCCTTTAGCTCTGGAAACAGACAAAAGATTTGTGATCTCTGAACTTTGGTTCTAGCATCTGTATATTGTGGCTTATCAAATTTTTTTTTTGGTGAGAATGAAACAAGATATACTCACACAAATAGGATATATTCATTGACAGCTGATGCTTAATACACATTAATATTAATTTACTCATTCAGTCCCTGCTATATGCTTCTTCCTCATTCTTAATGGTTATCTTTTCAGCATCCCAAATCATTCAGAGCATGATTTTTCACTGTTTTATATATTCAGACATGGTTTCAATGTATCTAAATATATAGGCCCAGAAAAGTCATATGATACTTAACCAAATTCATAAAATATAAACAGTTAAAAATGTTGATTAACTACACTGGAGGGTTCTGATAGAATTAGAATGAAATTAGTGTTGCAATTAGCATGTGCTCCAATATTTCTGCTTTCCTACAATTTGACTGACAAATAGCTTTAGACTGTAGGCTGAATGTTGACATAGATGAAGTACATCTTTGCTGTCTTCTTACTTCTTAGGCCATCTTCTTTGCATTTGAGAGCCCAGTCCCTGTCTCTGTATCACACCGGAACTGTCCAGAAGGTGTGGGGCTGACTTTTACAGTCTTGTGCTATTATTTTGCTCCAGGTGATTTTTCCTTTCCAACAAAAGTCACTTGCTCTGAGCTCTGTACTTTCCAGTGTCAAGGTCAGGCACCTGTTATGCCTTAGAGCAGTGGTTTCCAAAATATGATTTCAGGACCAGCAACAGCAGCAGCTGGGAACTTGTTAGAAATGCAAATTCTTATGCCCTACACTAGATCTGATGATTCAGACCCTCCACAGGTGAGGCCCAGAAGTTTGTGTTTTAATAAGCCACCAGATGATTCTGATGTGCTCAAGTTTGGGAACTGACTACATGAGAACTAACTATAGAGTGGAATCGACTGTGGGACTCTAAGCACAGCAGGGTTTTCCAGCTGTAATAGTCCCCCAGACATCACCTAGTTTAGTGGTTCTCCACCATGGCTGCATATTGGAATCACCTGGCAGCTTTAAAAGATACCAACGCTTAGGTCCCAACCCTGGATGTTAGAATTTAATTGGCCTGGCGTGCAGCCTGGGCATTGGGATTTTTCTTATCTCCCAAGTGATTCTAAAATACAGCCAGAGCCGGGGAGCACTGATCAAGACCAGCCCTAGCAGCATATTTAAATCACCTGCAAACTCTAACAATACCTACCACTCCTATCTCAGACCAATTGAAACTAAATCTCATGGGGCCTGGGCATCTGTAAGTTGTCAAAAGTCCTCTTCCCTGATATATGAGGAGGTTGAGAGTCATTCATCAAGTGTAGTGCTCTCACTTTATAGATGAAGAAACGTGGAAAATTCTTCCCCAAAAGCCCATGATCAGGGCTTAGTTCCTGCTGATGTTCCCCCCCTCCTGTTTCCACGAAGAAACGTGGAAACTTCTTCCCCAAAAGCCCATGATCAGGGCTTAGTTCCTGCTGATGTTCCCCCTCCTCCTGGGCGTTCACATTTTAACTGCGGACATTTTACATAAGAGTAGGGGTGGGAGACTCCCAGGCGCTTCCACCACCTGTGGAGATATCTGGGGGCCTGGTGTCTTCCCCTGCTCTCCCACTGTCCCTGCCCTGAGCAAGCTGTTCCAGAGAAGCCCTGGGGAGCTGTGTTCATGACAGTGAGCAGGAGGCCTCCAGCACACAACATGTTCATTATTAGAGTGTATTTTTCATTGATTTGATAAATTCGGTTTTACTCCATAGGATTTGCAAAGGTAGGAGAAGGGATTTCTGCAGCAGGGTCTAATTCTGCTTTAAAATGCCACAGCTGTCGTTCCTAGGACCACAGAAGTGCTTTTGCTTAGATAAATGTCATCCTAGACCTAGGCCGTCAGCAGGATTAGAAGGTTATTGAATTTTCCGTCTGTACCTCTAATTTGCATGTTGCAAAAATAAACTAAAGATTTTATACAAAAATTAGTTCTGAGGTGACCGGATAGATTTTTTCCAGTTCACATTAAGCCAATGTATCCTCTGGTGAGGGAAAGGAAATATAATACCTTGTCTGGAAGCTGGAACAGACTTCACCTAAATTTCTTCCTGCCCTGGACAAGGTGAAAGTGAAAGTACTTTAATGTTTCCTTGCCCTAGCTGCTGCTTTATGTTGTCTGCATTTCCCAAGCAATGTGCCATTCTTGTTGCTAACTCCTGCTAGAGTTTTAGTACCCTAGTTAACAAGTTCTTATGAACAACTAAAAGCATCCCAGCTTCACCATGTACTAGCTGTGTGACCTTGACCATGTCAACCTTGCTGAGTTTCTGCTCCTGTATCTCTAAAACAGAGAGAATACTAGGACCTCCATCATAAAGTTATTGAGAATAGTGGATGAGTATATACAGGTTTTAAAGCACTCAGTGCCTGACATGCAATAAGCAATATATAAATGTTTGATGTTTTATTACCATTAAGCACATTTCCTTTTATCATCTCCAAACAGAAGGAAAACAACTGACCAGTAGACTCTTCATTAAAACAAAACAAGAAACATATGTTAAAATTATTAACTCAATGTTACTAATAACTCACCCCATATCTAAGAACTGGTTTTCATTTCATGAATGATCTTAGTGACTCTTCTTGAATCATCTCCAAATTTCCATTTGAATTTTAATGGCATAAGCAGAAATGAACACTTCTATTTGGTCTGATTAATGTCTGTTTTAGTGAGAAACTCCCAATTTAGCCATCTGAATTCCATTTAGTTGTCCTGAAGTTTATCTTCAGCTAGGATGGCCAACCATTCTGGTTTGTACAGAACTGAGGGACAAATTTTTCCACTCCACCTTCAGCCTGTGGCCAGCTGGGCCCTTATGTCTTGGCAGAGGCAGCCTTGTATGGCAGCCTGCTCCACTAAAAATCCCTTAATCCTGAGATACCCAAATACCTGGCAATGGCCAGTCTGTACAGCTGGAGACGGTCAAATTTACCCCAGCAGAATTACAAGAACTGAATGGGTGAAGACTGGCTTCAGAAAGTAAATATTGGGAAGACCAGAATATTCTCTCTACTTAATGATCTAGCTGTTGAACTTGATAGGTCCTTCAGTCCCCCTTGGAACTTCACGTTTCTTATTTGGTAGAATGGGTATAATATAATGTTCATCTGACGGGGCAGGTGACTGATCTGAGGAAGCAATATCTGTGTTCCTGCATAAGTGTTCACTGCAGACAGGTGCTGAGTTAGACTCTCATTTCTCCCATTTCCTCATTCTTTGACCTTTGACAAGTTTCCTTCGATCTTTGAGCCTCCCATTTCTCATCAATGAAATTGAGCATCACAGCATACCCCCTAAAGGGCTTTTCCAGCCCACCTGAGGCACGAGCCTGTGCATATTCACATTCATCCATGCCTCTGCCCTGACCACACCAGTTGCCTCCATATCTGAAAGGAGTGATTTCCCCCAGGAGATTTCTAGCTGACTGAAAAAGAGGTTCTCAGCCTTGGATGCACATTAGAATCATTTGAGGACACTTAGGAAAAAAGAAATACCACCCTCCAGGTTTCCCTCCAGACCAGTAACTCCAAATCTCAGAGGGTAGCCCTGCTGTCACTTTCTAAGTTTTCACTGGGCTGGAGGGAGGGCACAGAGCTGCCCCCAAAGAGCAAGTATCAAGAGAGGCCCATCACTGACCCCAGACTTTTCCATGAATATCAGAGAAGGAATTCAAATCAAGCCCTGGCCTTTGATATGTGTCAATTCAGCTTACTGATCTGGGCAGGTTTGTGGATAGGAGCCTATAGACTGCTCCCTCTTTTCCAGGCATTCCACTTCTTCAATTGGTCTCCAGTTTACTGACTCAGTTTCCACGAGCACCTTGTAAAGTAAGTTCACCACATGAGTCTTTTCTTGTCCTTAGGAGGGCTCATGTCTGTGTCTGTGTCTGTCTGTGTCTTTACAAACAGATGCTCTCAAGTCACTCTGTAACCTCCCCCTTCCAGAGCAAACCCTTTGGAGGCAGCAGGGTGGGGTGCTCCAGCCAGCTGGGTTAGTAGAGAAGGCATCAGCCAGCTCAAGTGGAGCAGCATGAGGTTCCTTAGCCACTCAGGCCAGGCCTGGAAATATCCCCATTATTTCCTCACTTTGATTTTCAAGCAGTTTAACCAGAGGACTTTCTTTTCTTAGGGCGGATCTACCTTAGGAGATAAGACCAAACTTTATCGGAGTCACAAGTTTTTGTTCTACACCTTTTCATGCTCTGCCTTCTTTGGCACTCGTGAAACTGGCTAGTTTCTTAGGTAACCCAGCTAACAATGGAAATAATAAAACTGAAGATTTCCCAAAGTTCCATTAAAGATTGGCCACTTTGTGACACTGAGATTTGGGTGATATATTGCCTAGTTGGAGCATCAGTGTTTTTCAAAGCATTTTAAGCTGTAGGGTCTGAGCTGAGTGGGTCTGGGTTTAAACATGACCTCCTAGAGGAAAAATGGACATAGACATTATCACAAACATCTTAACTTATAGAAGAGGACGTCAAGGGCTGGCCCTGGAAGACATTAGCCCGGATGGCAGGCTTCATTGACCAGTCGAGCTGGAGCCTCATTCCCAGCCTCCTGTTCAGAGTGGCTTTGGCTAAACACGGCAGCCCCTATTAAAGGGCTTCTAGAACTTACTAGTGATCCATGAGCCACTTGTTTCTGCATCTTCCTATGGGAGAAGAGACTCCATAGTTTCCGTCATGTTCACAAAGTGACCTGTGATCCAAAACAGATAGCCAGTTTTCTAGCCCTTTTCATTATAAGAAGTTTACTTTAAAAATTCATTCATAGTGATTAGTAGACATCTTTGTGGGGTATCAAAGAGACAGTAATTACATTACCTTGTCAGTTTTACAAGTCACAAGTATGAACAGGTTGAGTGATTATTGAAGGCTTTATGCCATAGCGTGTTGTATTTCCACTACTAAGAACAATTGCTAGGAAATTCTTAGGGTTAGCTAATGTCCATTCCAATACAACCTAGGAATTATTTATAAATTTAATGTGATATTCTGCCTAACACACACACACACACACACACACAATCTTTTTCCTGAGAAGGCTCTGCAGGTTTTCTAGAAGATTAGAAAGCTCATAATAAATATTTTGTTCAATAATTGAAATGTGCTTTATTGACGTTAGCATGGCAAGCCATCTGTGAGAAGATGGTAAAACATTTAAACGTTGGGTGCTAGTTTGACAAGGTTATGAGATTTTAAAGCACTTAAACATTGGGTGGCAAGATCAGTGACTATGCTGGCCTCACTTTGCTATCACCTGGGAGCTTTAAGAGACTGATTCTGGTGTTCTACTTGTAGAGATTCTGACTTAATTGGTCCAGAGCATGTGCATCAACATTTTTTTAACTTCTCATTTTGAAATAATTACAGACTTAGGAAGTTACAAAGGCAATACAGAGAGTTTCCTTGTACCCTCCATTCAGCTTTCCCCAGTGGTAACATCTCTCATAACTCCAACCCAACTTGACATTCAAAATCAAGAACCTGACATGGTAATAATTGTGTTAACTGGAAGACCACAGAACTTATTTAGATTTCACTAGTTTGAGTGCTAGGATACTTCAAAGCTCCCCAGGTGATTCTACTAAAGAGTCAGAGTTGAAAACTTCTGCCCAAAGTGCTGTTTAGGGTTTCTTCTAACCATGAGTCAGGGATTCTACACACACACACACACACACACACACAGAGTAAAATAACACACCATACACATGTACATGTGTGCAAGTGCAGACCACATCATGCATAGGCATCCTGAAAACTTGAGACTTTTAATAACATTGCAGGATTAAAGTGACTGACATTTAAAAGCAAATTCAACTCCTGGAAAACTGTGTTTCAAAATTGGACAAAATATATTCTGGTTTGTATCCCATGTCAAACAAAAGATGTCTGCCATACCTGAGAAAGTAAACCAGGGCTTATGACTCCCAGAATTAAAGTCCATATTAGTAATGAGAAGAAAAATCCATGGGTTTTAAAATGTCATTTATACATGCAATTTAGGTCTTAAAGCCTGATAACATGGTAAGATACTTCTTGCATGCATAATTATGTTTATAAAATTGCCATTTATCATGCTCCAAATGCACGTAAGCAACTGCTGTTCTCTGTAAATAAATCAGTGTTTCCTTCTCTGCCGCCTGGGAAATTAAACACTGTCCTGGGCAAGTTTCCATACCTTTTCCTCTTTAAAAAGAGTTGAAATAGGTATTAATCAGTGAAGCACTGGGAGTAATGAATAACCCTCACATCTCATCCTAGCGTCTACTCTCTGGTATTAACTGCAAGGTTAAATAGGGACATTGGTAACCATAACAAGCTCCAAGCTGAACTTGAGTCAGGGTACAAAAACTTAACCCCCATCTTATACAAAGAGTAGATTTCTTCTTATCTGGGATAAAATTTTCATCAAGATACTTTTGGAATTGATTTTCTAAGGGTTGCCTGTGCTGGATCTGTCAGATTCCACTTGCTCCCACATGTACCCGCACTGTTTCTAGATACTGGTATCTCAAGTTCTTTCAAATTCTCTCCTCCACCTCCGACCCAAAAAGCAGAACCCATAGTCCCTGGGTTATCAGGTACACAATGAAAAAGTACCCACTTGCAATTGTTGTACCTTGAGTTCTTGTCTCAGAAACTATCAGGAAGAAGCTCAGGCCCAAAAAAACAAAAACTGGTTGGATCCAGAGATGCCTGAGTTGGAGATGAACTTTAGCAAACTCCCCTCATTACTATACTAAAAACCCACGCAGGGAGGAGCTTATTTGCCATTTTCTACACATGTGACATGTGATTGGCAGCTGTGCCTGCACTGCCTTTACTCCACCTCTACATTGAATGACTCAGCTAACTAACCCAATAAAAGCCCTGTTTCACCTTTATTTGGGGAAGCACTGCCCTGGAAACTATGCCTGGTGTCCTCCTCACTTGGCAAGTAATAAAATCATCTTATTAAATCCTCCTTGTTTGTGGTCATTGGACTGCCACCTACCAGGCCATCCAACCTGCCCCATTGTGTGGGTTACAGTTTCAGATGCAGAATGGCTGACTCTTGTCTTCAGAGACCTCCCTGGACTCCCTATCCATGTGTCTTCTTCCTTTTCAGTGACAGGACCTCTTTTTCTCCTGATTCCTCCAGGGTACTCAGTGTCCTCATCTTCCCCTGACAACGTCCTGTTTCTGGCCTGGATCCTGGGTCTCCCAGGGGAATTTTACTTAGCTGAGTTCCATAAAGTTATAGAGCACAATGAATATTTGAATCAGTTTTGAAAATATTCTTTCTACATAATATTTTGAGGAGAGGTTCAGGTCTGGAATGGCATTTACAGGAGCCCAGCAAGGCTCCTGGTGACCGGGAAGTGACTGTGATGGAACCTTGTGTACATCAGCCAAGGGGAGAGGCCAATGAAGCCTCCTGATTCTGATCATATAACTTTCCTGCTCTGGTCTCAGTCCCCAAAACTCAGTCCTCAGAGGGGAAGGAGGATGGGGTGGGATGGAGGGAAATGGACCATTCTCAGAGATTTGGGTACAAATCATCATTTCCTCCTCTTTACTACATTTATTGATCCATCTTTTTATTTTCTTACTTAATCAGCTGTGAATTTGTAGCATCCTGAGTAAATTCATTTAAACATGTTATCATAAATCAACTGGATTAAGATAACAATATTTTGGATTTTACCAGATCAAGCCTTTCCTGTGAACAGAGAAGGTGCTTGACTAATTATGATTTCAGACATCCCAGGAGGGGCCTCCCCAAGAATGTCCTTAGTCCACTGGGGAATACCTTAATGTCTACCCTTATGTTCATGGCTTATGTCTGTTGGGCGGGCGGGCAGAGGGTGGCTGTTGAAATCAAACTATATTCTTAGACAGGATACATTATTTTAAAGGTATGTGTCATTGATTTATATCTTAATGGAAGGTATCTGACCCTTTCTAGAGGCAAGCATTGAACAGAGGGAAGAGGTAAAGACCAAAGAACACTCTAAGTAAAGTACACTGAGTTCCTGGGGACATAAAAAGGGAATTCTAGAGGGCTGGGAGCCACAGAAAAATGTCACCTTCCTCTCAGTTTCCTCACTTCACAACTGCCACACCATGGTCATAAAAATAAACAAAACCAGTCTGTGCCATCCGCTTCCTGGACCATCTAGAACTGCATGCAGATGCATCTTGTTTTGTTCCTCCATCCTTGCCAATGGTATTTATTATCTGGGATCCATTGAATCACTTATTTTCCTGTCTGTGAGCTGGCCTATTTTGCCATTTTGATGATGTGTGCTGTTTACTAGAGGAGCTATTAAATTTCTCACCTGTGTATCTTGTGAGAGCTGCAGCTAGAAGATAAAACTTCTTGGAGTGTGGAACATTGGTATGTGAGAGATTTTCAAGGACATGACTTCCTTCAAATCCCTGCTACACAATCTAGATTAGAATCTAAATAAAACATCCACACTAGCTACCCTCATAGGTTTCGGCAGTCCATCATAACAAGATGAATTCCAGGCTGGAAACATTTTGACTAGGATGACAGATCATTAGCAGGTTTATATGCCAAGTTAAAACTCAGATACCACAAAGAATTGTCTAAAAGAGAACAGAGGGCCGGGCGCGGTGGCTCACGCCTGTAATCCCAGCACTTTGGGAGGCCGAGGTGGGTGGATCACGAGGTCAGGAGATCGAGACCATCCTGGCTAACACGATGAAACACTTTGGGAGGCCGAGGTGGGTGGATCACGAGGTCAGGAGATCGAGACCATCCTGGCTAACACAGTGAAACCCCGTCTCCACTAAAAGTACAAAAACATTAGCCGGGCGTGGTGGCGGGCGCCTGTAGTCCCAGCTACTCGGGGGGCTGAGGCAGAAGAATGGTATGAGCCTGGGAGGTGGAGTTTGCAGTGAGCGGAGATTGTGCCACTGCACTCCAGCCTGGGCGACAGAGCGAGACTCCATCTCAAAAAAAAAAAAAAAAAAAAGCCTTGGTTGTGAAGTATCAAATGCTGGAAGGATTCTGTATACTGGAAACTCTTGGCAATAGCTAGCAAAGGTGTAAAAATATGAGCTTTGGGGCTAAACATGGCTGGGTTGAAATCCTGGCCTCATTTACCAGCTAGGTGACTCTAGGAAAGTTATTTGACCTCTGCATTTTATCTAATAATGCCACTGCAAGGTATTGATCCTATAGATATAATGATAATAGCTAGAATATATACCCTTTTTCGTCACTTTATATGTTAATTTGTTAAGCCTCCCAACAACCCAAGAAGGTGATACTATTATCACCCAGAGGAGACAGAGACACAGACAGGATGACTAGCCCAAGGTCAAGTTAGTCAGCACTCTCATGAGAGGCAGTATGGGGTGTGGTTAAGTGGGTGGCCTCCAGGCCAGACTTTTGGGGTTTGACTCCCAGCTCTACTGTTCACTAGCAGTGTAAAGAGATTAGAATAGTGCTTGCTACATAAAAACTACCAGGTAGTATTTTACTCTGAGAGAAATAGAATCCTTCCTCAAGCTATTAAGGCAGGCAGCATCTGCTGATTTCAAAGTACTTTCTAATTGTAGAAACAAGAGCCGTTTCAAGTCAATTCCTTAAGCAGCAGTGACTCTTGTATATCCTTTGCAGTGGCTTTATTCAGCTCATAGCTTGCCTCAGCATGTAAAGAATCAGATCAGTTTTACCATTTCTATTCTCGGCACATAGAGCCAAATGCCCAGAAATAATGTGATTTATACCAAACGACTCTCCTCAATTGCTGTGTCTCCAGGACACTTACTCCCTCCCATGATGCAGTTATTGGGGTTGCCTGTCCGTGACCCAAAAGAACCTGCCTTCGTGATAAAACAACACCGCCCCCATCTTAGCTACTCTCCAGACACCTCTGTCCAGCCTACTCACCTGCTCGTAAATCACGCAAATTCTCCTTAACATCAACCATTGCCCTGGAAGAGAGTCTAGAAGTGGGGATATACACTACAACACAAAATTCCTAGGTGGTGTTCAATATGAGATATTTGCTCCAAATTCTAGCTGTCCCCTGCTCCATTCATTCATTAAATATTTATTGAGGAGCTGCTTTGCACCATAATTTTTTGAAGATGCTGAGGATGCTGCACTGACAGCAACCATCATTGTTCCTGCCCTCGTGGATCTTACATTTGAAGAGAGAAAACCAATTAAAAAAGTAAACAAAACCATGATGTGATAGGTGGTAGTAAATGCTACTGAGAAAAATAAGGCAGGTTGTTAGAGGTGGGCCAGTGATGTCAAGTGGGGGCCAGGGACAGATGAGGTAGGGTTTTAAAGACCACAGTGATCATTTTGGATCTTCTTGTCAGTGTAATAGGAAGCCACGAGGAGGGTGAGAGCAGGGAATGATGTGAATTGATTGGCTTTTGAAAAGGTGGATCATCCTGGCTTCTGTATGGAATTAGACTGTATTAGAACTAGAATACAGGAGACCAGTCAGGAGGCTCTGGCATTAGGCTAGGTGAGAGAAGATGATGGTTTGAACCACAGTGGTAGAGGTAAGAATGGTCAGAATCTGAGATTTTCTTTGATGGTTCAGTCAACAGATTTGTACATGGATTGGATGTAAGTGAGTGAAAAGAGATTAAAGGAAGACTCCAGAGTAGAACAGTTCTGACCTTCCCTGAGGGCAGATTTTTTTTTTTTTTTTAAATTTTACTTTAAGCTCTGGGATACATGTGCAGAACATGCAGGTTTGTTACATAGAAATATGTGTGGAATGGTGGTTTGCCGCACCTATCAACCTGTCGTCTAGGTTTTAAACCCCGCATGCATTAGCTATTTTTCCTAACACTCTCCCTCCCCTTGCGCCTCCCAACTCCTGCAACAGGCCCTTGTGTGTGTTGTGCCCCTCTCTGTGCCCAGGTGTTCTCATTGTTCACTTCCCACTTAAGAGTGAGAACATGCGGTGTTTGGTTTTCTGAGACAGATGTTCTTTACTTGTGTTATCTGTGAATGTCTTTCTCTCCTCTAGATTTAAAATTGCTTCAGGACCCAGAATTCTTAGATATTCTGTTTTCTTCTTATCTTTTTCTTCTCTTATTAGTGACTCATAGTACTTTACACAAAGTAAATACACAATAAAAGCTGTGAAACAAGTAAGTTGTAACACATAAGATGTTTATTAGTAAATAAGTGTTCATAAATTTTAGTATTTGTTCTGGATTTGCTGTATGGTTTTGGAAAAATGGCTCACTTTGTGACTCAACTGTCCTATTGTGAAATAGGGTTCTTCATGTTTGCCTTTGTAATATAAATGTAGTATCAATATACTCAATGGTAGGTGGCAGACAATTTGGGGATATGGGATAAAGAGTCCTCTATTATCTGCAGTAATGGAAAAAGGAGAGGGAGAATAATTGGGGGAATATGTCTTACGGAGGCATCATTTAATATGCATGTCAAACTTGTAAGGTGCATTGTCATTACTCCCCTCCATGCCACTGGCAGACGTTGCTGATTGTTCTTCCCTGAGAGGTCTGAAAATGGCCTTAGAATCTTTCTCAATATAACAAGCCGAGGTACCATTCTTGCCTGACACAATCCCTTCATCTAATAGTAGAGGAAATTAGAACCCAGAAATAGTAAATGACTTTTGCCAACACAAAGTTCACCAAGCAGTGGGAACAAAATTGGAGCCTGAACCTGAACCCTGATTCCTATTGACAGAATGATCAGGGCTCCAGCACCAAGGTCCAATGGAAGGAGAGGAAGCTCTTCGGGCACGGGAAGATTGGGCAGGGAGTGGGGCCCTAGAGTCAACAGTGAGGCAGAGAAGCTCCTCAAAATGGGCTTGGAAAAGAAAGGGGTCCTAGAGTCCATTGCTCTGTAGATGTTTTCAGTACCATAGAGGGAAGGCTGACTGTTGTCTAGGATTCTTGTTTCCCTTTCCAACTCTTTAAGGACAGAAGACATGTATAATTAAATCACAGAGGTTGTGATCTGACATACTAATCCTGCCCTTGAATGTGGATATTTTTCTTCTTTATTAAATGCTTGCAGAATTAAAAAGCACCCTCTCATTGCCTATTGAATCTGAGTTCACTCACCTTAGACACACCACAAAATGGTTATTTAATTTCCTTAACATAGAAAGTGACACAAACATGATTTCAATTGGGTTACTAGATATGCCATCGATGGAAATTTAGTCATTATGGTTGAAACGATGGCTTTTTCCATTTAAATCACAATATAGTATTCTGCTCAGGTCCTGTACTCGGCCACACTGTCCTTTCCAGACTTTGAACAATAAAAGGTCTTGCTTATTTATTCTCACACAGGCTTGATTTACTCATTACTATGCCAAGAAAGAAAAATGGCTTTTGTTCTCTCTGAAAAAGTTTCTGTTAAACAGATATCTCTTAGTGAGTCAACTCAAATACTGGATGTGAGAATAATCTTTAAGCTGAACTTTCCCCTGGGTGAAACCTGAGCACTTTGAACAATGACTGGTTGTTGTTGTTGTTGTTGTTTTGGTAGAATTCTTTGATAGATCATTAAACATTGTTATGTAGTTGATAATTCTAATTGTAGTGGGTTGTTTTGAGATTTTGTGTATTAGAATATTTTAGAAACAAGGTAAATATTATTAAAGTTAAGATAGGAAAAATATTATCTCCTCATAAAATACATACAAGATACTGTTTACATTTTGGTTGAGATTAAGATTATATTTTTAAGTATACTTTTAAATCCTTTACCCTTGAATTTAAGACTTAACCCTGAGAGCAGTTATTAAATCTGAAGAATTTTCCTATACCTAACACCAATGCCATTTTCTTCACATTGTGACCTAATGTAAAGGGCATGGTATTGGGAGGAGGAGGATCTACGTTCTAGACTTGATTTTATCACTAACTTGATGCATGACCTGATGTACATTACATGTGTCCACCCAGGAGGGAGAGCTCCATTTCCCCATCTATAAAATGCAGGCATAGAACTGATTTATTTCAAAGCTTCTCCAGAGAAATATCATTGTATAAACTGTGGTGTTGCATTATCCAAATTTTTCTCTAAACAACTGGTTGGATTTTTCTCCTTACTGTTATTATAGTGACAAAATTACACTGCAGATGATTAAGAGAATACAAACGAAAAGAAGAAAACCAAAATTATTGGTAATTGCTTCAACCCAGAGTTAAGTACTATTAATATTTTGATGCATTTTTTCAGGCTTTTTATATGTATGTGTGTTACATATAACAGGATATGACTATATAAATGTTTTACTAAACTTTGTGTCTTTTCCCATATAGAACCTACTTTTAATGGTTGCATAATATCTCATCCCGTAGATTTCTCATAAATTAGTTGTTTCCTAATGGTTAGACATATATTTTGTTAGCATTTTACTATTATCGTTCTTGCACATAAATATTTATATTGATACTGATTTCTTTGAAGAGATTTCTAAGCATAATATCACCAGGAAAAGATTATGCATGTTGTTATCACATTTTGGCATCAGGATTATGCCGCCCTTATAAAATGACTTGGGAAGTGCTACTTCTTTCTTTGTTTCCTGAGTCTATAAAATTGTTGCATAATTCTTTGATTTTACATTCTTTTCCTTTTCAATATAGAGATTTGAAGCTATAAATTTCCCTCTGAGCACTGCTTTACCTGTATGCCATAGATATTGATATATTGTTTCATTATAATTTGATTTAAAATATTTTTAAATTTTTCTTTTAGATTTCTTCTTTGACCAAAGGGTTATTCAGAGGAATATATTTTTATTTCCAAATTGATTTCTAATTTAATTCCTTTGTAATCAGAGAGCATATTCTGTATCAACAGTTATTCAGATTTTTGGTCTTACCATCTTTACACACGTAAAAATTATTGAAGACCCCAAAGAGCTTTTGTTTATATGAATTGTATCTGTTTATATTTACCATATTAGGATTTAAAACTGAGAGGTTTTTAAAATAAATATTTGTCCATTAACTTTAAAAAAGCATGTTAACACAAATAACATTATTATCAAAGCAACTATATTTTCCAGAACAAAAAACAGTGAAAAGAGTAACATTGATTTGTATTTTCACAAATTTCACAATTTGTCTTTAAGGTCCGGCTCAATTTGGAAACAACTGGATTTTTATATTTGTTTCTTCATTAAGTCTGTTGTGACATCACATGTTGTTCAGATTGTAGACAATTCCACTGTACACCTATGAAAGAATGGGAATAAAAAAGGCAAATAATGTCTCATTATTTTGAAAATAGTTTTGACCTTGTGGACTTCCTAAAAGGGTTTCAGGAACCCCCATGGGTTCCCTGTATATGATCAGAACTGCTTATTTATGTTATTTTGGATCCTTTTCAATCTATTGAGACTTGTTTTATAGTCCAACATGTGGTCTATCATGGCAGATGTTCGGTATATACCTGTGTACTTCTGAAAACAACATATGTTCTGCAGTTGTTGGATACAGTGTTCCATAATTATCAATTAGGTCAAGTTGGTTTTTAGAGTTATTCAAATCTTCATCTTTTTGATATTTATTTTTTTCTATCAATTTCTGAGAAAGGTGTTAAAATATCCAGCTGTGATTGTAGATCTGTACTTTTCTGTTTAGTTCTGTCAAATTCTGTTTCATGTATTTTGGATACCAGGTGTTAAGTACATTCACTTCTAGGATTGTTACATTTTCTTGATCTGAAAAATTATAAAATATCTACATCCTAATTTCTGGTAATTCTCTTTATCTTGAAGTCTACTTTGATAATGTAGACATACTGTTTCTTATGCTTACTATTTGCAAGGTTTATATTTTTCTATTTTTTACTTTCAACCAGTCTGGGTCTTTAGATTTAAAATATATGTAAAATAATGACATATTTAAATAGATATCATATATAAAGTATTATATTTTTGCATATACATAAAGAGAGAGAGAAGAAAGGAGAAAGGTTTTTGATTTTTATCCAGTCTGTTAATTTCCACCTTTTAATTAAAATATTTATAATTCATTTACATTTAAATAACTATCAATATAATTGAGTTTAAGTCTATCATTTTGGCATTTGTTTTCTGTTTGTTCTATCTGGCATATATTCCTTTGTTCTTCCTTTTCTGCCTTCTCTTGGGTAAACACTTTTTTTTAGTATGCCATTTGATCCCTCTTGTGAACTTTTCATCTGGCCCTCCTTTTGTTATTTTTTAATGGTTGCTCTAGTCTAGAGACTACAGTACGCATCTTTAACATATCATAGTATGCCTTAAACTAATATTAAACTACTTCACAAAGGAAGAATGTCACAACAGTATAATTCCATTCAAACCACCCCCCCGATATTTGTGTTTTGTCATATATTTTATTTCTACATGTGCTGTAAATGTCATAATTCATTTTTTTGCTTTTAATAATCAATAGCATTTTAAATAATTTTAAAATAAATATAATAAGGTCTTGTCTATTTATGCACAAATTTATGCCTTCTTCTGGTCCTCTTCTTCCCTTCCTCACCAATCTTGGTTCCCATTGGGTATTATTTTCTTCAGTCTAAAGAATACTTTTTTGAAAAAAAATCATTTCTAGAGGGTCACATGTGCAGGAGGTAAATACTCTGAGCCTGTTTTTCTTTTTTTCTGTTGAAAATGTTTTTCATTTTGTCTTTACATTGTTTAATAAATTTATTAAGGCATAAATTAAATATTATAAAATCCACACATTTTATGTGTATAACTCAATGACTACTAGCAAATTTACAGAATTGTACAACAATCATCACAATAGTTTTAGAATAGTTCTATCCTCCAAAAAAGCTCCTCATGCCCTTTCGCAGACAATTCTTTCTCTTTTTCACTCCCAGTTGCAGACAACCATTATTTTATATTTATGGACATTTCATATGAATGGAATAATGTAATATGTGGTACCTTGTTTCCTTTAATTTAGCATAATATTCTTGAGGTTCATTATTGTTGTATCATGTCAGTAGTTTATTCCGTTTTATTGATGAATAAACTATATTTTGATTATCTGCTCACCAGTTGGTGAGCCTTCATATTATTTTCATTTTTTGGCCGTTATAATAATGCTGCTATGAACATTTAAAATCAAGCTTTTTTGTCAACATATGTCTTTGGTTTTTCTTTGGTAGATACCTAATTAGTGGAATTCCTGGGTCATATGTTAAATTTATATTTAACTTTTAAAGATACTACCAAATTTTTTTCCTGGCCAGGTGCGGTGGCTCACGCCTATAATCCCAGCACTTTGGGAGGCCCAGGCAGGCAGATCACGAGGTCAGGAGATGGAGACCATCCTGGCTAACACGGTGCAACCCCGTTTCTACTAAGAATACAAAAAGTTAACCGGGCGTGGTGGCGGGCGCCTGTAGTCCCAGCTACTCAGGTGGCTGAGACAGGAGAATGGCATGAACCTGTGAGGCAGAGCTTGCAGTGAGCCAAGATTGCGCCATTGTACTTCAGCCTGGGTGACAGAGTGAGACTCTGAAAAAAAAAATTGTTTTCCCAAGTGGCTGTATACCATTTTACATTCTCACCAGAAATACATAGGGTTTACCTTCATATTTGAAGGTCATCTGTTGCTGAATATAAAAATATAGTTGATAATTTATCTTTTTTTCCTTGACTTAAAATATATTGTTCCATTGTATTCTATTCACCATTGTTTCTCCTAAGAAGTCAATAGTAATTCCTGTTGTTATTCTCCTGTATATAATGTCTTTTTCTTCTCCTTGCTTGATATTTTCTCTTTAATTTAGAATTTTAGGAGTTTATGACACATCTAGCTGTGGTTATCATGAAGTTTGATGAGCTTTCTGGATTTGTGCATTAGTATCTTTAATCAATTTGAGGAAAATTGTGGCTATTATTTCTTCAAGTGTCTCTTTGCATCATTCTCTCTCTCTTCTATTTTTAAGACACTAATTACACATATTTAGGATATATGTCCCACAGGTCTTTTTCCCTATTTTAAATCTAGTCTAGATAAAGTATTAGTTTTACAGACTTACTCTTTGGCTGTGACTCTTTGGGATTCTGATCCATTATCCTAGCCCACATGAAACCATAAAAGTTTTCTATGAGTTCATCTGGTTTCTCCTTATGCTTCTCTATGGCAAATTCTTTCTCCCACAACTACACCAAGGATGAAAGCAAACATGTACTTTTGCTCCCATGGGAAGGGCTTACCACTTTATGGAATTTGGTTCATTTAGGTTTTCCTTTCATCAGATCTCTGGGTTTGAAAGAAAATCTATGTTCTATACATAGTTTGTGTTTTTGTGGCTT
>NW_012118599.1:10699003-10711389 GCF_000951035.1 Colobus angolensis palliatus
CCAGATGTCCCAGAGACACAGCACAAAGAAAACTCCAGCCAAATGCACAATATCTGTTCTTTAATAGAGCATTTGCCCTGATACTCTTTCTCCTTACTTATTCCTATTCCAGGGCTGGTTCACTTAGAAAGTAACCTAAAAGTCTTTGTCCCTTTTCCTTGAGCCTAGAGCCAGTCTTTCATAGCCAGGTTCTTGTTTCTCTACTCTTGACACTCTAACACTACACTCAAAAGACATATCTCAGTCAAAGAAAGAATGTGATATCTCAAAGCTCCAGAATTTCCAAAGGTGTCCACCATAACTAACAAGCACCCCAACCCAAATCCCAATCTAAGCAGTTGTGAGTGTGTATAAGCAAGCTGCCATTTTATAACAGAAACAGCCTTTTTATGCATTTCCATGTGGCTTCTTACATTTCCTTCCTTACCTTCCTCTGTTCTAGCTTTTTGATTTACCACAATGCTTACCTGAAAAGGAAGAGTAAATAAGATATAGGACTGACATTTACTTTTCTTAATTTTTTTTTTTTTTTTGAGACAGAGTCTTGCTCTGTCACCCAGGCTGGAGTGCAATGGCGTGATCTCGGCTCACTGCAACCTCCACCTCCCAGGTTCAAGCGATTCTCCTGCCTCAGCCTCCTGAGTAGCTGGGATTACAGGCGCCTGCCACCATGCCTGGCTAATTTTTATATTTTTAGTAGAGATGGGGTTTCACCATGTTGGCCAGGCTGTTCTCAAACTCGTGACCTCGTGATCCACCCACCTCGGCTTCCCAAGTGCTGGGATTACAGGCGTGAGCCACCGTCCCGGCCGGTGCCTTTCTTTTAAGCAAGTTCGTCTAACCTATGGCCCAGGATGATTTTCAATTTTGCCCAACACAAATTCATAAACTTTCTTAAAACATTATGAAATTTTTTATTTTCTTTCTTTCTTTTTTTTTTTTTTTTCAGTTCATCAGCTATCATTAGTGTTAGTGTATTTTATGTGTGGCCCAAGACAATTCTTCTTCTTCAAATGTGGTCCAAGGAGGCCGAAAGATTTGACACTCCTGCTTTTAAGGATGACCTTCCCAGTGGTTAGAAATACAGAGCAAGTCATTTGATGGCCCTACCTGCCATTTTATGCAGGTAGAATCTTTTTAAAGTACAGGGCATTAGCAGCCTACAGCTTGACAAGATTCAGAGATATAATCATAATGTAGTTCCAATTATTTCTTATTTATTTATTTGAAATTTTATCAATAATAAGTGTCTATTACTAATTGAGGTTTTTTAAAACTAGTAACTTTACTAGAAAATTTTTTCTGATCTCATTCATTTGACCAGTTTTGCTTTCATACTCATTTCTTAAGCTCGGTTTTCTCCCTTGGTCTCTGTCTTGACACATGCTATCCATCAAATAATGATATGCTACATGCTAATTTGCTAATTTAAGACATTCAAATTAAACTTTAAAAGAAAGGTTTTCCTTCAAGGATTCATTCAAGGATTAAATCCTCTTGCTTCTGTTTCTATCCCCATTTGGCTTTTGATTCTGTATAAAATTAGATTTTGCTTTTAAGCAACATGCTTGAACACAACATGTACATACATCTACTATATTAGTTAAGGAAATGATTTCTGTTTTACCAGATACACCCTAAAATTTCAAGGACTTACCAGAAGAGAGACTTATTTCCCACTCGTGTAATACCCCATCACAATGTGATAGAAGAGGGGGCTGAAGGAAATAGGAGTGTGCTCCATGGAGTCATTCAAAGATCTATGATGGTAGAGGCTCTGCCATCTTCAACACTTGGCTTGCAAGGTCAGCTTGAAGAAGAGAAATGAAGATTCTAAAGGAAGTTCTTAGGGCTGAAAGTAGCAGGAATTGTTTTCTGCTCCCACTCCATTGACCAGAACTCAATCACAGGATCACACCAGAGCTGGGCCCTGATTGGGAAACAACTTTTCAGAAACAACTCTGTACTATACAGGGGAAGCACAAACCTTTGGTGGATTTTTAGTCATCTCTCTTTATATGCATAAATATATCTACGACTTCATGGCTAAGTCTCTAAATTCCAGCATACATCTCTAAAATTCTCAAAGCTTGAAGAATTAAGGAGTTGGATCATGGAGTAGGAGATTTCATGGCAAGCACGAAAGACTGTCTTGGTAGTAGAAGTAGCAAGTGGAGGTGCAACTAGGCTAGAAGATCTCAGAAATAATCTGTCCATGAAAGGAAGCAAAGATGAGATTAGCTTATCATTCACTCATGCATTATTTCATTCATTTATCAGACATTATCTTGATTAGTTGCTTTATGGCAGGCAATGTGCTAAGTGCTGAGGATACAAGGATAAATAACTTATTTATACCATCCAGTGGGGCAGCAACTATAATGGATTCATGTACATTATGTATGTGAAAGTAATATACATTATTTTTGTGGAGGAGAATGGCTTTCCACTATGGTAGCCTAATGAATTCCCAGTGTAGTCTTAGAAACCTATTTTCCTATTGGATTCTAACATTTTCTTTCTTTGTATATATGCAGACCCTAGTTCCAACTTTGCATTCTACTTTCACGGACAGTAATATGATATTTACTTAGTACAAAGATCCCTCAGGCCACAGATTATTTGCAGAATGGATTTAAAAGGGGTGAAATTGAATGCAGGGATGGTCAAGAGGCTGCTGTCATAGCTTTTACTGGTTCTCTCTTCCATTAGGAAGAAAATTTAAAATCCTACCCATAACTCACAAAGCTCTTCAGGTCAAGCCACTGTCTAATACTCTAGCTGCTTCCCCATAGCTTCGCACCCCTGATCCCTAATTCCACATTGGACAACCCAACAATATCGGGCTACTCAGTTTCTCACACTTTGACACCTCATTCTATGGCCCAGCTTACATATAAAAGTCACTCTGTGCTTGTCTGCCCATTTAGAAAACTAAAAAACCACTGGCCTCTCAAAATTCAGCAAAATGTGGTTTCCTTACAGAAATCTTCTCTAACTCTCCTTCCCACACCAAACTTAAATACTTCTCCTGTGTTCCTACTGCATTTTGTATTCATATCATTTATGATGATATAATTTATAGTATATTACATAATACCACATCATATCATATTATATTTTTTCATTTCTTCCTACCAAGACCTCTTTAAAGGAATAGTGACTTGTCATCTTTCTATGGCCCGTGCCTAGGTTGATACTGGGAACATAGTATATTCAATAAGTAGTCATTGGATGGGTGGGTGGTGGATGGATGGATGGGTGAACTGATAGTGGGTTGATATCATCATGTGAAGAAACCCCCTTTAATTCTTTTTTTTTTTTCTTTTTTTTGAGACAGAGTCTCACTTTGTCACCCAGGCTGGAGTCCAGTGGCACGAGCTTGGCAACCTCCACCTCCTGGGTTCAAGCAATTCTCCTGCCTCAGCTTCCTGAGTAGCTGGTATTACAGGCATGCACTACCATACCCGGCTATATTTTTGTATTTTTAGTAGAGATCGGGCTTCACCATGTTGGCCGGAAATGGCCTCGAACTCCAGGCCTCGAGTGATCCACCCGCCTTGGCCTCCCAAAGTGTTGGCATTATAGGCGTGAGTCACTGTGCCTGGCCTAACAGCATTGGAAAAGCAGTGAAGGTATTTGAACCAGGGGAGTGGTATGATTCACAGAACTAGTTCACAGAAAGCCAAATCTGGTGGTACTGAATAAGAAGGTGGGATCGGCAGGGAAGCAGAGTGAGTATGAGGTTAATAACAGACCTTTGTTATTTTTGAGTTGCCCAGCATTCTAATGCACTTTCTATACTGGGGAAATTCACTCTCCATTGCCTATGGTGGGGTTATTACATGCCACAAAGAGGCCATGAAGATTAAAATTATTTAGCCAGGCTTCCTGGCAGTTGGGGTTGGGGTACATGACTCAGGCTTGACTGATGAGACACCACACCCGAACTTTGACTCTAGAGGATATGACACAAAGTCACAGGGACAGTTAGTGATCACTTACAGCAGCAGAAGAGCAGTGATGAGGACAGCATTTGGAGGGTTCCAGTGGTGGTATCCTAGCTACACTGGTTTCGGTATCATTTTGGCTTTGGTCTTCTGCATCTTAGACCTTCTTGGTTTCTACCTAGTTTCTGAAGCTGTTTCTCAAGTTTCCTGTTAACTCTGTAAGAGCGACCTGCTAATCCCCTACATATTATTTTTCTGCTACTTAGCCAAAGATATCTCCTATCATTTGCATCCAAGTGCTCTGTCAGGTATAGGAATTGAAACAGTGGTGACACTGGTGAGTGCCTGCCCAGCATCCCTTGACTCCTAACGTAGATTTTTACTTGCATATCTTTCCATTCCCATGCAACCCGCACTTCAGGGAAAACTGAGAGCACTCCTCACTCTAGGGGTGAGTCTAAGTTGGCTTTTTCACCAGAATGTTAAATCACCACATTCCCTAGCCCAGCCACAGTCATGTTCAGAGGTGAACAGGTGACCCAAGTGTCCCTGTTGTGGAATAAAATAAAGGCAGAGGGAACTACTGGCAGTTGTCCTGGGAATCAGCTTTAGAATAACACTGATCTTCAGAAGACAGAGCTAGAGAGACAGGACCTTATGATAACTTCACTGAGCCTCTGGCTTAACCAGCCCCGAACCCCAGTCAAGCTATGGACTGCCAATGGAAGAAATCAAAGATGACTAAAGTTATGATGCAAGGTGAGTAGGGGGAAGGTGGTGTCACAATTAAACAGGAAATACAGAAAGAGGATCAGGTTTGGTGAGAAGATTAGATGTTCAGATCCAAATATGGTACATTTGCTTTTCTAGAAGTATTTTTGCACTTTAAGATCCTTTAAATTCAAATAAAGAGTAAGGCTCATCAAATACTTTCACATGTTTACACCTCAAACTAAAGTCTAGGTATTTTTGAAAGAGCAAAAATAGCTGCATAGAAGGATCACAGTTCACAGATTTCTGTGTTGCTTTTCTCGTGCTGTAGGTTTTAGCATGAGAAGAAAAGCAGTGAAAAGGAATCTGCTTCTAGAGTTTTGACTACTCAGAACTGTAACAGTACTGCAATAATACTCTTCCTTAATTAGTGCCAATAAAAACGAGTATCTCTTACCATTGTAAGAAGTAATCTCATTTTTTATCCTTCCCCTTCTTCTTTTTTCTTTCTTTTCTGTTAACATAGAGATTAATGATATTAGCGAAAGATTGAAATGAGCAAATGTGTATGTGTATCTCATTGTCATGGATGTATGTCACAAATGTACTCTTGTCACCTGTATAACTAAGCTATTTCAGTTACAGTTACCACGATCTACCCAGGTTGAGAACCTTAGAATCTCCTTTGTGCACTTCTCCCTGCGCTTTTTTTTTTGGTACCTCCAATCTGTTTCTCTCCTCACTTTATTCCCCATCCCCAGATCATTACCGTGACAGCCAATTAATTGTTAAACTCTAAACCCTTTATCTCCGTGGCGTTTCTCATATCCATTCCCTTTCTTATATTACTATTGTATCTCCATAATCCAAGCCCCGTTGCCTCTGGCAAGAGTTTTGGAATCACCAACATTTACAATCCTTTCCCATTTCAATTTAACCTCTTGCACCACTCTTTTCATGAACTTTTGATAGATACACATACTTTACTGGATGAAATATACCCACTCTTAATCCTGGCACTCAAAGTCCTCAGATATGTGGATATGACCCTCCTTTCCTATCTTCTTATAATGCACCATGCCCTGCTCAGGCTTTCCATTCCGATTAAATGGACTGTTCACTGGTCTTTAAACACATGCCTATCCTTGCCCGCAAGGCTTCAATTCACCTTAGCACTGTCCAGCATCCACATCACATGCCCTTCTCTTTCCTTGAAGCCTTTCTTGATTTTTCTTCAGTGGATGATCTTTCACCTCTTTAAGGAACTTTCCATTGTCCCTGGCACCATCTTCCCCTTGGAGGTAAGGCTATGAAACCTTGACCTTTTAGCACCCGCCTCTCTGTCTCTAAAAACCACCCCATGCAGTCTAGTCACTGAGTTCTCTTACATTTCTACAATGTCTCCAGCAGTGCTCATTGCTACTTATAGATTTCAACCAAGAAATTCAGCCAAGTTGATTTCTGTTCTTCTAAAGTTACTTCGAGATGCCTATTTCTTTCCCTTCTACTTTTGCTGCTTTCCAACCCAGTCTTCATATTACCACTGTAATTCTTTCCAAAATGCAGACGTGTTCATCTTCCCTCCTCCAGAATGTTGAAGTTTGTATAGCAGAAATGTTGAGAAGTTAAGAGTTCACACTTTGAAGGCAAGCCATTTAGATGTAATCTAGCTCACCCACTGTCCAGCTAGTTGTCCTTGGGCAAATTATGTCATCTCTAAATGGGGACTATGGTGAAGTTTAAATATATTAATGCCTATGAATATTTACAGAGTTCCTTCACAAAGTTAGCCCTAAGGAAATGATAGTATGATAGGATGATAAGTTCCAAATTTCAACTGAGATACCATAAATTAATAAATATGACATTCTAAACAGAGGTAGGTTTCACACCAAAATGCAGATTTTCTAAGCAGGTGACCCAAAAACGAGTTAGATAGCACTATATCCTGAAAGGGAGATTAATAAGATAAAGGGAGTGGAGATAAAAAGATCCCTGCCAAGGTTGTTTTTGTAGAAATCCATGCTGGGACTCCTGCTTGGACCTCAAGAGGGAGGTTTAGGATGATGCCTGCCCCCTCAACTCAAGACTGTTTGGGAGAAGGAGGAGCATCCTTTCCATGGAGTCATTTGAAAACCTGAATATCTAGTTCTCCATGATTGACTCCCACTTTATTGTCTTTTGTTATTTAATCTAGGTTTGTCTGTGTTTGTGTGTATTGGACAGGACTTTTTTAGTTGTTAGTGACAGAAACAATACTTGAATTAGGTTGAGAAAAAAGAGAGGCATTGACTGGGATAATGTTAGCATATTAAAATAACCAAAGGAAGAGTTGAATAATGAGACCATGGCAGGACAGGGCATCACTGGGCCTCCAAAGTGACTGAAAATGAGGATTCCAATGCTTCCAGAATTTGATTTCCTTTCTCCATTTTTTCTTTCTGTTTCTGATGAATTTGTCTTAATTCAAAGGCACAAGTGAAAAACACAGCAGCAGCAGTCCCAAGCTTTCTGACACCACAGGGGGCTGGTGGTCTCCACCCAGTTTGGATTTGGAAAATCCTCATGAGAATTCTGACTGGCCTGGTAAGGGCTTCCTTCAGATACATCCAGTATGGGAGGAGAAGGAGAAGTTTCCAGAGAATACAATGGCCAGAAGACAGGGATGCTGAGCAAACACCCTCTTTATTTTCATCCCTGTAATTTTTCAAGTGTGTCAGCTTCTTAAACATGGTACTGCCAGAATGTGCCTGGTTCTGATATTGAGGATGGAAAGGGGAAAATATGTCTTCCTAAAGAATGAATGAAGGCAGGGATAAGACTCTTGGACCTGGGGAGGAAGGTACAGCAAAGAAGAAAAGACAGTGGCTTCTTAGGAGTGCCACTCAGGGATTAGCTGTACAGTATCTCTGGGGCCTCAGCAGCAGTAAGGTGCTAACTGGGCAGTGGTGGAATGAGCACTGTCTCTGAGTCAGCCTGAGGGCATTGCAGCTGCCACTTAGCATGGACCTTCTGCACACTGGGGAGAATGGGGATTGTACTTTGTGCCCCTCTTCCTCCTTTTTCAGTGTCCCTCTGAATTCTCATGGACCTCTCCTGCCCACACCTCACCATCCCCATTGTCCAGCAACCTGAGTCATCTTCATTTGCCTCAGCCTCCCTTCTTAGGTTCACTCTCCTTTATAGGGACCTAGGTTATAGATTTATTTCTTGTCTGTGTGACAATGTCTGTTCTCCACTGACTTTCCAAGCAAAATAATTCCGTTCATTCATTCATGTATTCATTCATCCAACACACTCACTGAGCTCTCACTGCATAACAGGCCTTGTTGTTTGGGGGCACTTGGAGATATAGCTGTGGGCAAGGTAGAGGAGCCCGCTTCTCATGAAGCTGGCTTTCCATGGAGGGAGATAACTATGCAAATAAATATACAGTATCCATTAGTGGTAAGTGCTTGGAAGAAAAATAATGCAGGCTAAGGAGATAGTGAAAGGAATGCTACTTAGATAGGCTGATCAGGACAGGCCTTTTGAGGAGGCACATTGCAGAGACATGAATGCTGTGGAAGGGTGAACCCTGCCACAATGAAGGGAATAGTGTTCTAGACAGAGGGATGGCCAAACACAAAGGCCCTGAGGTGAGAATGTGTTTTTGCATGTGATGGACAGACTCAAGTGAAGTATCATAATGGAAGAAACACAGGCGACTCCTAACCATAGGAACAAACCTTAACACCTTGCTCATAATAAGAGTAATGTAAAGTAGAAAACTCATTGAGATCTCTACTGTGTATTTAGGATATTTTGATTGCTAGTGTCAGCAACAGAATCTGAATTAGCTGGAGAGAAGGTAAGAAGGCATTGATTCGGGTAATGCTGGCTGAGTTCACTTGTAGAAACGTGCGCCTATAGAAAGAGAAATGCAAATCAAAGCTTCACTGAGATAACCACATCTTACCCACCAGATGGGTAAATGTCGAATGCATTCTGAAACACACACTGTGGAGAAACAAACTTTCTCATAAATTGCTGGTGAGGAAGAAAAATAGTACAATTCCTGTGGAGGAAAATTTGGCAACAGCTAGTGAAGGTACATAGATATTTGCCTTTTAACCCAGTGTTTCCACTCTAAAATCTGTCCCAAAGGTGCAGTAACAAAATATGAAAATTCAAAGTGTATGCGTTGCTGCGTTATTTAATAGCAAAAGGCTGTAAACAACCCAAATGGGGACTAATAGCAGAAACTTTGGTAAATCCAAATAGTTGAATACTATACAGGTGTGAAAAGGAAAGGGCCTATTTCTACATATTACTATGGTGTGATCTCCAGCATCACATTTTATGGTGATTAAGACCGAAACAGAAAAAAGTGTGCAAAGTATGCTATCATTTATGGGATAAAGGATGGGAAAATAATATACGCATATACTTGTCAGATTTTTTTTAAATGAGAGAAGCTAAACAATAAGGATGTATGAAAGGGAAAGAAAGAATATTGTGATCACAAGGATAGAAACTGGATTTCTTTGTAGATTTGTAGTTTTGATTTTTGAGCCATGGAAATATTTTATATAATTATAGCACAAAATTAAAGAGAAAAGCAATCATTAGGCATCAAAAACAAACAAACCTAACTTAGTATCTAGTTGGTGAAATAGATGTGCTGTTCTAAATGACTGTAAGACATAATTTGTACATGTTGTATGGGATATACTCTAAAGACAAAAAGAATAAGAAAAAAGTCTTAAACTCTTTCTGGTTGCATTAATATTGTGATTCCAAGGCTGTCGTGCCTATAGCATGGGATAAGGCAACTAGCTGATTATGTTGCTGCTAAGAACCAAGATATCTGGTATGAAAGAAAGGGATACAAGTGTAAGACTGATGTGTTTCAACAAAATCTCTGTAGTCCTGGATCTGAAATGGAATGATCAATCTGAACTTTTATGGCTTATGTTATCTTTAAAATGTTTATGTATTGTCTAGCTCTGTCCACTGAAAAGGCTTATAAAGAATACCCAACCCAGTACAAAGAGCTCCTCTAAACTTCTAGATTGAAATCTTAAAATATGTTGAAATATTTACCAAATGGAACTGGGGCTCCTTGGAGAAATGCCTGACTCCTTATCTAAGGCAGGAAATGAACAAGATGAGCCTGGAACATCTTGTCATACCAGAAGGTAAGTGGCCTTTGAAGATTTTTCAAGGGACTCAGGAGCCAACCTGATTAGATTCCCACTAGCCAAAGATGGGCAATTTGAGCATTAAGAAAATTAAACTACAATTGATTGTAGTTTTATATGTTTAATATGTTTAACCATCACATATGTTTAATCCATGAATTCCCAATACTTTAAAAGTCAAAATAAAAAAAAATACCTCAGTGATCTTTGCAGGGTAATAGGGAAGTAAATCATGAAAACAAAAACAAAAACAAAACAAAACAAAAATACTAGTTAAGCTGAGTGCAGTGTCTCAAGCCTGTAATGCCAGTGACTCTGGAGGCTGAGGCAGGAGGATCATGTGAGGCCAGGAGTTGGAGACCACCCTGGGCAACATAGCAAGACCCCCTGTATCTCATAGAAATTTTTTAATTAATAAAGGAAAAGAAGCAAGTATTTATTTTTGCCTTTGTTACAAAAACTGTGGCTCAAAGTAACTAAATAGTAGATAAGAAGTAGTTCCTCTTAACGGAAGTGTTCCGTGAATAAATGAAGGAGGAATATCATCCTTGTGCAACTCCTAGTAAATGAACGCACCTAGGCATTAAGCATGAAGGAACTAATACCACAAAAGAGAGACAGCCAGACTCTATGTACCCACTGATAGACATACACACAGTACCATCTAGGAAGGAGTCTTGCCAAACCTGAATCCCTTAAGCCTCTGGATCTAAACAACAGAACCTACAGGCAACAGAAAAATCTGTTAACTTACACTATGTGGAACTTGTAAATTTCACTATATGTAAATTCTAAAGGACAAATAACATGGCTTCATCACTACCAACAACAAATTGCAAGGAATTAAAAAAAGAGATGGAGGAGAACTCTAGATTAAAAGAGACACGAGAGACACGGTAGTATGGATCCCAATTTAAATAAGCAAACTATTAAAGAGGAAAGAAGGAAGAGAAGAGACACCAGGATGTGATTAAGGAGAGGGGGAGAAAGGATGGGAAGTGAGAGGACATCGTAGTACAGCTGGAGAAATTTGAACCCTGGCAGGACGTTTGGTGATACTAAGGAATTATTCTTGCTTTTTGGATTGTGTGATGATATGTGTTGTGATTTCAAAAGAGGAATCCTTTGTCTTTTAGAGATATATACTGAAATATTTATAAATGAAATGATATGATGCCAGGCAGCTGCTTCAAAATAATCTGGAGTGAGTATGGAAGTGGGTGAAGACATGGAGCTGTGGTTTTCAGGCTTGAGCTTGCATCAGAATCACCTGGAGGGCTTATTAAAATACAGATACTGGTCTTCCCTCCAGAGTGTCTGATTCAGTCTTGGGTAGGGCCCAAGAATCTGCTTTTCTAATAAGCTTACAAGTGATGTTGATGCTGTTGGTCTGGGGACCACACTGTGAGAGTGACTAGCGGAGAGGAAGCAAGATTGGCCCCGTGTTAATTATTCTTGCACCTGGGTGGTGGATACATGAAGGCTCGTTATTACATTCTCTCTTCTGCTGAATATATTTGAAATTCTCTATAATAAACATTTAAAAAACAGGTGATCCAGAAGGGTATATAGGAGGAGCAGAGCCTTTGACAACCCATAGCTGTAATGGGAACTTCTGTGCTCATTAGCAAAACAGGTTTGGCTGCTGCTACCACAGCTTCCTCTGGGACTGGAAGGTGTGCATCTTCTCCTGCTGAGGTGGAGGTGAGTGTATCAGCTCAGCTGTCCATCCTTTTAGAGAATTGCCTGGACTGAAGGGAGGGCAATGGTCTCTGTCCAAGGGGTCTATGCATAGTGCATCCTTTCCTCAGTGTGATCAGTCATTGCAAGAGCAGAGATTTGGATGAATCCCAAGGTTTCCTGGCCACTTCAGCTGGAAAGGACACTCCTGAACAGAGCGGTGCCAGGACTCAGCTCTCAGAGATGAGAGGTTATTGCCAAACTCACCATGCCCTTGCATCCCCCTGCAAAAACCTCCCTGCAACTCCTAGCTGTAGGAGGCGCCTCTATTGGTTTGAGCCTCTCTACTTGCCTTTTTAGATTCATTTGTGTATTTATCCATTCATCCTTCAGACGTTTATTAGAGTACCTCCTATGTCTCAGGCATCCTTCTAGCCCCTGGGAATGCAGCAGGGAACAGAATAGGCAAAAATCTCTGCTTTTATGGAGATTAAATTCTAGTTGTGGGGACAAGCAGTAGACACATAAAGAAATAGATGAACAGAATAATTTCAGGTAGTGAAAAGTACAGTGAAGAAAGCTAAAATAAAGATGCCAAAATAGTGATTGACTCTGTGTGTGTGTGTATACATGTGCACACATTTTTAAAATTTTAGCTGATTGGGGAATACTTTTCCAAAGAGATGTAATCTGAGCGGAGATCTAGGTAATAAGAAGGAGCAAGACTTGAAAAGATCTGAATATTTTCAGAGAGAGGGAATAGCAAGTGCAAAGGGCCTGAGATGCAAATGAACTTGGAATTTCTTTTTCTTTCTTTCTTTCTTTCTTTCTTTCTTTCTTTCTTTCTTTCTTTCTTTCTTTC
>NW_012118599.1:10711734-10806989 GCF_000951035.1 Colobus angolensis palliatus
CTTTCTTTCTTTCTTTCTTTCTTTCTTTCTTTCTTTCTTTCTTTCTTTCTTTCTTTCTTTCTTTCTTCTTTCTTTCTTTCTTTCTTTCTATCAAAAGGCCAATGGGGCTGGAATAAGAAGGGTGAAGAAACATGAGAATGATATGAGATGAGGTGGGAGAATAATCCGAGTCTAGTGTTTACAAGGCCTTGTAGCCACTGGCCAAAGTACATCTATATTCTAGACACTTCCAAGGTTGCAAATCAACCCCTAGCTATAAAAAACACATTCTCGGCCAGGCACAGTGGTTCACGCCTGTAATCCCAGCATTTTGGGAGGCCAGGGCAGGCGGATTATGAGGTCAAGAGATCGAGACTATCCTAGCCAACATGGTGAAACCCCGTCTCTTCTAAAAATACAAAAATTAGCTGAGCGTGGTAGCCCCTGCCGGTAGTCCCAGCTACTAGGGAAGCTGAGGCAAGAGAATCATTTGAACCCAGTAGGTGATGGTTGCAGTGAGCTGAGATTGCGCCACTGCACTCCAGCCTGCTGACAGAATGAGACTCTATCTCAAAAAAAAAAAAAAAAAAAAAAGTCTCTCTAGAGAAACAGGACACTTATCATAACAGGGGAGCCCCCTGGGCTCTCTAGCCAATAGGAAAATGACCATATTGTATAGACAATTGACTACTAAAAACCCAATACTTTGGGTGTTTAAAACCCACTAATTTTAGTTCAGAGTTACTGGAAAGTTCCTTTGCCCCAGAAATCATCTGCTCTTGATGCCTAGAACTCTGCCCTAAAAACACTGTTTACCCAACTTAAGACTCTGTCTCCTATTAAAATATGGATTCCTCTGGGAGGGGTAATACTATGAGTTATCAGTCATTTAATGCTTATACAGATGAGTTGACAGCTGTCCTTGAAAAGATATTGTAAAAGAGTACTTGGATGGCAGGAAGGAATCTGCAGGGAGAATCAAATTAGAAAGGGAAAGCTGAGGATACATCAGAAAAAAAAACTACCTATTTTACAACTTCAAGTAGGGCTTTGCTTCCTGGATAATGTCCTCTGGCCAGGGCACGTCACAGCAACGTGTATCTTTTAGAGCTCTTTCCTAAACATAAAGTGTGAAATAATTCATATAGCCCCTTATGTAAACACAGCAATGATTAGAATGTGTTGCTTCTACTTTGCTGTTGTTTCTTGATGGGCTCTGGGCACACGTGGACTTTGCCTCTGTGGATGAACTGTCACTGATATGGCATAACGTTTTTGTGAGTATGAAACAGTGATGTGCTGGAACAGCCCGTGTGAGCAGATTACACGCATGTCTTCCCAACTTTGTATTCAGTTTGACTTCACACTGACTGCCTGAAATCAGCCATGATGAGCATATTTACGCCATAGAAATTGACGAATGCTAAAAATCGAAATGTTTCTTTTCAGAGAGCTGATTGTTAAGCATTTACCAGTATGCTGTGAAATGTAAAAAATAGATTTTAGGATATGCCATGGCATATGAAAAAATATTCATTTCTTTGTTTTGCCTCTTGAACAGATGCCAATTATATTCAAAATCATATTTGCCTTTGTGTTACTTTACATTTTAGCTGCATTTGTACAGGTAGGTACCCCATTTACCTTTTCAAAAGCTGCCTGGTACTTCATATTGGCCAGGTTTTGCATCATCTGGCTCTGACTGTCTTATATACTTCAGGCCCCAGCTAGATTTAACCCTGAGCGAGTTTTGCACCCCAATGCCTTATTCTTTCCTTTGGACATTTCTAGTCTGTTTTTCCCTAGCTGAAGGGCTCCCCTCGCTTCTTCTCTGTCTGCCAGTGTCTTGCCCATGTTTCAAGGTCAGAGCAGAAATTTCCTTCCCTTCTTTGATGCTCACCTGCCATCCTCACATGGGATCCAGCACTCAGCATTCATTGCTCTTTCTCCAGTGCTCCCACTGAACATTTCCTATACCTCTTCAGCCATCACCATCCCTGCCTTTTGAAATGTTAGTCTGCATGTCTTATCTCCTCCCCTGGATTTTAAGCCCATTGATGATAGTGACATTTGCTTTTCCATCATTTTATCCTTGAGAGTATCAGATGCAGAGCTTTGCATAGTCATTACTTGATATTAGTTGGATTATATGCATATATGATTTAATATTTCCCACAGTGTCCTGGACAGCAAAATAAATGCCATTGGAACAAATACACAAAGACACACACACACACACACACACACACACACACACAGTTTCATCAGTCTAAATATCTGTATGTGTGGCCTGATAACCTTTAGCATAGAAAATGCCTTGTTGAAGGGGAATATTGGACTCAAGTGTAGACCAATGAGGACAAATGAGAAAGCTTCTACTCTCTGTCTGAAATGTCACCTTTCTCATCTGCATGTAAAATTGGGAGGCTTTTGTCCGGTCATATGTTAGAAAACTACCAATCTGTTATAAATCAGGGTATTCCAGTGGCCACTGAAGATCCAGCTGAACTCTTAAGGATAGATGCTGCTACCATGTTAGTGAGATCTACTGGGACTTGTGTAACTAATGATAAAATAAAGAACAATTGGAGATTTTTTCTTTGGTCACTCATGTGAAAGGAGGCTATTCCTGTTTGATTGATTGATTTATTAAACAAGTATCATCTTCTTGTGCCAGGCAGTCTGTGAAACGCTCAAGATATAAAGGTAAATTATCTGTGGCCTTGCCCATCAGGGATTTATAATCAGGAAAAGAGCCTGAGAAAGCAAAAGGATGTGTTTAAAGTCTCAGGTGAAGTCAAGCCCTGAGGATCTGACAGGTTCTGAGCCATATCAGTGAGTTTGCCCATTAGACCCTGCCATCTGTCCCCGTGTGAAACATTTGCTGTAACTCCTTTCCATGAAGTGCTTTTGGTTTGAATGACCTTGGAGACAGCCTGAAATCCCGAGCTTGGAAGGGTGCTTTTAGCGTTACTGGTCTGCACTTACGGTCTTCAAATAGAATTTCCACAAACCTGTAATTATCTCCTCTTACCATGCTCCCTAAATGACAGACGACCAGCTCTTTAGTCACTCCAAGAACGGATTTCTATTCATCCCATGCCCGGGATGCATTAGGATGCCCAGAACATGTGTGGCTGCTCCGAGTGGCACAGAGCAATTAACAGAAGCCAGGCAATTTGCAAAATGCCTCAACTTCCTGCTCATCTCGAAGGCAGAAAATTGTCAAACCTTAACCTCAGGAGGCTCATCTGCAGAATTACACCTCCCCCACCTCAAAGAAGAAACTCTGGTGTCAGATTCCCCCCACCCTCCTGCTTTTTGCAAACATAAGCACTCGGCTGCAACAACAGCTATGACTCAGTTCCTAGCTAACGCTGCCTGAATTGATTTAGTCTGAGTTCAGATTTAGCACATAATCATGTTCAATTTGCTCCACTGCACTGCCTAGAGATAAAAGGCTTGGAGAAAAAAAAAATAGCTTCAGCTCGTGTCAGTCTTTGTGGTGATGTCATTGCCATGAGCGAGCCGGGCCGTTCGTTACTCTGCTGTGCTGCCTCAGACGCAGAGGGCTGCGTGCAGTGGGAGCGGGCTCCAGGAGCCCGAGCCTCCAGCCGTCCCCAGAGGAAGGCAGCACCGGGGCCTGGCCACAGCAATATCCATCTGGAGGCTCTTCCCTTCACTCCCAACTCTGAGGTTGCCTAACTCTTTATTAAAAATTCAGAAGGGGGAATGCCAGCCCCTAGCATGGACTGTGATGTTTCCACTCTGGTTGCCTGTGTGGTGGATGTCGAGGTCTTTACCAATCAGGAGGTTAAGGTATGCACCTGCAATCTTATTTTTCATTGTTGCTGTTACTGACGCTGCTTGGCAGAGCCTTTTTAGCATGAGGAAATAAGACTTCGGTTAATAGTTTTCAGCTCACAGTCTGCGCTAGAAATGCATGTGGTAGGTGCATGGCTACATTAAGTATAATAAGTTGGAAGAGGGACCAGCATATTATTTTTAAATGTGAAAAGGTCTGCCATTATATGTTTCTTCTTGTCTTTTTTATTAGGTGATCCCTGGTCAGTCCTTTCCAAGTAGACACATTTTCATATTCCCATATCGTATCTTTGTCAATAAGGAGAATTTTCCAGCCCTCAATGTCAAGAGGGATTTTGAATCAATGATTACATGAAGAAAGCACACATAATAAACCCAGCATCCAGGCCAGCCTGACAGTGGGGCAATAATCTTTTCTGGCATGTCACTTAAATATCCTGTGATGTGGTCTTCAAATTAAACAATAGCTTTTCTACAGATGGCAGTTTCAGTCCCCAGCTTTCTGGAAATCAAAGTTGGAGAGCAGCTGCCTAAATTTTCTTTGTCAGGCAAAGAAAGCAAGTCATTTTCCTTGAACAGTTGTTGATAAAGAAAGTTTAGGCATAAATATTTTGCATCTTAAGGCTTAGTATATATGCTGGTCCTCACTGATTGCCGGCAGCAGTTGTTAACTTGTCATATGTAATTGTCCTCTGATGATATTCATTCTCTTTTATTTTCCATTTGGCTTTATATTATGAAAAGATTCCAGGCTTGTAAAATGGAAATGTTTATTTTTTCTCTCATATTTAATAGAAGAACTAGCTGAAGCTTCTTATTTAAGCAGTTCACACACACAGAAGGTCAGTTGTTCATGGTGTGGTGGGAGGAATAAAAGGGGAATTACATGGCATAATCATTTACCATCCTTGCTTTAGTCTTAACTTAAAGAAAAACCCTGAATTCTTTATTGTTGGGTGTGCAAGTGACACCCTGGTGCTTTACAGGTGAGGATTTATGTGTTCTTGGCATAACACATGGCTATGTCATTCAAGATTGCAGCTTTAACAATCTTTTGAAATAGATTTGATAATCTGGCTTCTTGTTCTTGCATATTTTAAACATGTAGCCCTGTATTTACCAATTTTTGTGCCAGTGCCATGGAAGTGTCCACCACCTGTCATATGAAGGTTCAGAAAATAAGGATATAAAGGTTTGGCACTGCCTGTGATTGCCTTGAGAATGGAAACATGCATGCAGTGACCCACAGTCCTGTCAGCCATACTTCCATAGCACTTGAGAAGGGAGAGCAGTCATCAGACCCCTCCAGTTTAAAGCCAACTTCAAGTCCAGTGTGGGTAACCAGATAAAGAGACATCTTCCAGTAACCACTGGAACATAATTCCATCTATGGAGAATAAAACTTCACAGGACCCTTCTGTCCTCAACAGTTATCTGTTGTTTACACACTTGCCCTGAGAATGTCATAAGATATTCTCAACTTTTTTGGTTTCAGAAAAGATAGTGAGAAAATATTTATTGGAGATCTACAACATGCCAGGCATTGTGCTTATATAGGAAAAAGTTTAAAATATGCTTGTATGGCATATGTGTCTATGATATAGATATAAAAATAACCAATTGCCCAAGGTTTCTTAAAGACAAAGAATATTTTGTGGAATTAAGAGGACATAAAGTTGTTACAGCTGTTTGTATGTGAGTGGGTGGAGTGGTTTTATGGAAAAAATGGTATTTAAAGATGAGTAGATTTTATACAGAAAGAGAGAAGGCACAGCATTTTGCAGTTTAGTGAGTCGATCCTTTTGACTGCAGTAGGTTCTCTATGAGAGATTAGAGGTAAATGGGAAAGGAGGTGAGTCAGGGCTAGATGGTGAATAGCTGATGCTGTTCTTCATAAATTTATGGGGTTTTTCGAGGAAGACTCTCAACAGAAATATGTGCTACATGTCCTTACTGCCAATAACTCTGAATCATGATGGGCTTTTTTTCTTTTTTAGAGTATCTAATCTTTATGTGCCTTAGTCTTCTCATATAATGTGAGAATAGTAGTGATTTTTACCTTATTAGCTTAGGGAAAAGAGAATTATACATGTAGAATAATTAACACAGTGCCTGAGTCATATTTAGCACTCAATAAATGTTGGCTATTGCTATCATCGTCATTGTCATCTTTGTAGGCACTCTCTGAAAGTGATAGGTTACTTTTACCAGTTTATCAGAATGTTGTAAATCCAGCTGAGTTTACAATGACAGTCTAGCACACAGAAAATGCTTTCCCTCCCACCCCACTCCCAATATACACACTCTAGCCACCTAGAAAACATGGCTTTCCATTTTTGATATTTAATCATCTAATGTTTGCAGTAACATTATTAAAAACAAAGATCTACTTTGTGCTTGTTAAAAAGGGGGAAAATGAACAAATTAAGGTGGGCCAAATGTTATGTATTAAGAAAACCTGTGCTCCTTCTTCAAAACTGACCATTAGTCTTATCACGAAGAAAGGTTCAAATGTAAAATTCTAGGCACCAAACAAAGCTTCCCCAAAGGTATCTTTCTTCTTCGTTCATTACTAATAACTGGTGGAGCCAAGAGTTCCTTCTTCAATGTCTTTAAGGTTTATTGTCAGAGAAAAGGGAGGCACATGGAAAGGGTCTGTCTCACCTGCTTACATCCATCTTGCTTAACTTCGGGCTTGTTTGTTTGTTTAATAAGCATCCCTACTTTCTACATGTAGCCCCCATGGACAAGCAGCCATACTAGGGGGATGTAGCCAGCAGGTCTCCTTCATAAGTACAGGGGTTTATTTGAAATAGGTAGAAGCATTTACAAATCCAGTTTCCCATAGTGACATAGAAAGCCTCATCCTCTATGGTGGCTCTCAACTGATTGCATTAGGGGCCCCTCTGACTCCAGTTTCCTAAATTTCATCAAAGCTGCTCAAGCAATAGTACTAAAAAGAGGAGGAAATCAGACAAATAGAATTCTGCCATATTTGGCTGTCTCTGGAAATTCCATTGGTGGTGCTGTGAACTTAGCTGTCTGTTCTGCAGCATGAGAGTTCTCAGAAAGGTCTAGAAGTTGGGAGCCCTCAATAGAAAATGCTAGGGGAAACTGCAGAATTTCTGTGTGTGTGAATGTGCTGGGTTGATTATCTCTGATATTCTCATATTTCTAAAAGTAGTCTTCCCACTCCACAAAGAACCAAACTTTTGGGAAAATGAAAGAGATCCAAGAGATTGGTAATGAAATTTACATTTCACTTTAGTCCAGTGGTTCTTAAACCTGATTGCATGTTGGTATCCCCTGGAGAGCTTTTAAAAATATTAATGTGCCCAGGCCCTACACCCAGAACTTTTACTGACTGGTCTGAATGGAGCCCAGTCATAGGTAATCATATAAAGCCAGCGTCTTGTCTCTTTTAGGCACAAGTAGGTACAGGTGAGGTCAGCCAAGAACTGTCTAGAGTAAGCTCTGCTTAAGCACTTGGATCCTTATCTCCCCAGCTAAGACTTGATGTATGCAGTTTTAAAAGCAATATCTCTGAGCTGTCAGAAACGTTGAGGTTCACCCAACACTTCAGTTCTCCACACCTGCAGTTCCTTCACCTGATTCTGAGCCAACAGCAAATGCTCTTCTTTACTGCTGGCTGCTGTGGGAGGTCTTCTCAGAGCTGCAGAGCCTGCCTGGAACAGAGCGCCCCCACTCTGCCAGGGGGCATCCAAACCTGGGGCTGCCCCTTCTCTGCAATGGTGGCTTCCTGCACAGAAGAAGGGGTGGTTCCTCTTCTCTAGGTTGGAGAGCTTCTGATTCATGTACCAGGGATCCAGCCTCGTCTCCATGGGCATCCATGTAGGACACAAGGAATTCACAAAGCTCCCTTCTGCTCATTAGAGCAGGCAGGAAACATGACAAATCTTATAAGAAATACAGAAGCTTCAAAGACCCTTGGAGCTCGAGAGATTTGTTCATTCATTCAAAACTATGTGTAGAGCACTTATTACCTACCAGGCAATGCTCTAGGCCTAGGAGTTCGATAAGATAGATGTCCCTGCCCTCATGGAGCATATATTCTAATATGGGATGCAGACAATGAACTAGTAAACAAGTAAATATACATTGTAATTTCAGCTAGCGATGAGGGCTATGAAGATAAATGAAGCAGAGTAAGGGATAGAGCATTGATGGGGGAGGAATGTGCACTTTTGAAAAGATTGTCATTGGAAGCATCTCTGGAGAAATGACAGTTTATTAAATGTCATTGTTCCAATGTAATTCTTAGATCTAAAGAAAGTTAGAAAGCCATGTACAGAGCTGAGAGAAAATCATTCCATGTAGAGCGAATAGTAGGTAGAAAGAGAGGCCATCTTAGCCATCTTATCTGATGTGCTCCTACCTAGTCCCCCTACCACCACCATTTAACCTGTTTGAATCATTCATTCATTTAGGTACCCATTGAGACGGTCACTGTCTCAAGATATAATTTATTTTTTTTAAGGAGACTCCTTTTCAGAAAATTGTACTTAACCTAATTCCCTCATCCTACGTTTTAAGCCCAATAGCTCTCTCAGGGTAGGGGTAAATACAAGTAGAAGTTTGTTTTCAGCACAGTAATTCTTCATATGCTTGGAATATTAGGGTTGCTACAGGACAGCCCGTTTCTCTTCTGAAAGATCAAGGCCTTTTTAAGGTCACTCATAAATCCTACTTTCTGTCCTCTGCTTTTGAGAATTTCTCAACATCCTCCCAATCTGTGTGACCTGAGACAATCTCTTAACCTTTCTGGACACAAAATAATCATGCTGAGAAAAATCCCCTATTGCTTTGTGCATTTTATTTTTCTTTTTACACAATAGTATATGTGACTGAGTCAGAGTCTATTTGTTTCATGCTGTTGCGTGAGTTATGAAAAAGACCACATCATGGCCACTGAGTACAATGAAATCTCTCTGTCATACGAACCACTGGACATTTCAGATTATTTGTTTTGTATGGTGGGAGGAGAAGGATGAGGCTGAGTTGGTATGATGCACTTTGTACTCTGCTTTGAGGTCAAACAAGTGACACAAGTGAGTATGTGTCACTTGTTCAGGAATTGTTTTGGAAGAGAAACTTAGGTGGGTGTTGGTCCAGAAAGCTGGTTGAGCTTCATGCCCATTTCTTAAATTTTTTTGTGAGCACTAGGGTAAGGATCTGGGCACAACCAACCATGACCTATGGCTCTGCAGAGCTCTAAAGCTCTTTAAGAATTTTCAAAAACCATTGTGTTCACTCAGTAACTTAGAAGTGTTTGAGTTGTATATGATTTAATCCTAAGAAATGGTAAACCCTCTAGAGGTATTCATGGTAATGAACATTCAGTAACCAAAGCGTGAAGTCTACCAAAATGCTCATTCCCTATTCAATGACTGTAACATTAAAAATAATATTTTGTCATACATCTCTAGACCACCTTTGGTTTATGAAGAACAAAAGGCAGTGTGTGTGTGAGGTGGCAAGAGAGATGGCATGTGTATAACAGATTCTAACCCTCCAGCAAAACAAATGTTGCTATTTCTCTGGTAATAACATGGGCTAGAATTGAGGCCATTTTGGAAATAAATGAATTAATGCAAAACTGAAAGTTAAAATTAATCATCCCTAAAGCAATTATTTAAGAACTTAACATTCTTAAATGTACAATACTAAACATCTTCTTGCCTCTGAAGAAAGTAGCAAACATCTTTCAGAGACAGGGAAGAAATGATTTTATGAAAGTGATACTCCCTGAGAAGGTTCAGAGGCAGATTTCTCAGCCAGCTATCACATTGGTAAAGACAAAGTAAACTGTGTTCAACTAATAACATTGTTAAGTGGGGAAATCAACTAAAATCTTGTTTATCTGTTTAAAGAAACTTTTAACTGTTGGGAAGTAACAGATGCTGGCAGTTGCTACCTGTAACCTAAATGTCAGATAGATTAAAACAAAACAGCAATTTTAATGAAAAATTGTTTTCCTAAAGAAACAGATTTTAATGTAAAATTCAGAGTACCATTTGCATTCTTAGTGATTCTGTTTGAGTTCAACTATCAGTAATTTATATAGGTTTGTTTTAGTATTTTCTGATAAAGCTTAGAATTGACATGTAAGAAATAAAATGATACCTGAAACCTTTATTATCACTTTATGTGTTTAGGAGGTAAGCTTAATGGGCTTAATAGGCGTTGCAGCTTTGCAGTGAATAGCCCAGCTTTCCAAAGTGATCATAAACTTTCCAACTCATACCTGGACTAGAATTTCTTTATATAAAGGGACAAATTTATTTATGTAAAGGGTCTGTATTCTTTCCCAATGCTAAAACTAAACTGATTCTAAAATAGGATTTTAAAAACACATGGAGAGGTAATTTCAACTAGAAGTTTTGAGCAGGTACAAAGTTATACCCTTTCCACTCTAGCTAGAATAGAGAGTTAATCTTCAAAGTATTTGAGAATAAAATGTCTACCAAGTTAGACCTTCCCTAGAAAAGATTCGATATGTATACTTTCATAGTCACTTTTTGGGTAAGTATACCTGGGTAAAACATACGTGTGTATATATATGTGTATATACAGATATACACATGTGCAAACGTATGCATAATATGCATATTTACTATATATTTCTTTTTTTTTTTTTTTTACCTTCCATTACCATAGAAGCTTTCTTTCTGGATCCTCTACCTATTCTACAATGGCACATCTAACTAGCTAATGGAAATTATATGCTCTTAACTACATCAACGGATTAAGAGCCCAAAGAAGATTCTTGGCAAGCAAGTTGAATAGCAACCTAAACAATTGCTAAAGGAAACTCCCCTGGGAGTGAAGGGGACTAAGAAATTCATTATCTTCTCTTTTTATTGTTATATACCATAGCAGTGTTCACATCCTTACAGTTTAGTACTACAACAGTTATTCTTTCCAGAATCTAATATATCAGCTCTGAACTACACATTTCTTTTTTTAAATGTTTCAAAAAGGTCTTGACCCTTTAGCTTCCAGAAAGAAGACTTTAACATGCCTATGCTTCTGTTAGATTGGACTATTTACTAACTTTCGTTTCCTAAAACAACATCTTCAATGTTTTATTTGCTCCAACAATAGGGTAGTTTGCTATTTAATTGTAAGATTTTCTTTCCCTATCTCTGGTAGTTCTGTAGAAATATGTGAGCAGTGTTCGTGCTGTGCCCCAAACATTTAAACTCAGGGGGCTGTTTACTAAGCTGAACATTAAACCATCCCACATGGTGACAAATGTAAGCTCCAGAGATATTCATCTCCATGGATCAATATTATATGTTATCAAGATGGGCAATTTTAAAACATCCAACTGCTGTTTCCAATCATTAAATTCTTCTAACTACAAGGCACATAACACGTACTTCATATAATCCCCATAATAGCCCAAGACATCTATGTAGTTGCCCCATTATAAACAGATTCCTGATATTCAGAGAAGTTAAATTTTTACACAAGATTGCACAGCTATTAATTGGCAGAAGTGGGACTTGAACTGCTCTTTCCACTACTGAAATCTCTCTAAGGATGAATTAATAAGGCATTAATCAAATATTGGGGTGTAAAGCCGGGAAGATAAGACAATGAACTCATATGTAATATTTCATCTGATGCTTAAAACACTGTTTTTGTCTTATTTCTTATCAGAAGTGGTGGTATACTATTTGTACATAAATCAGTAGTTGAGATCATCTTATCTTTTCTCAATAAATCTAATGTGGCAATTGTAGGCATATCATCTATTTTGGATTTTGTTTTAGAATCTGTTTCAAAATCTAATTATGCCATCTAGTTTGGGAAAAAGAAAAGTTTGCTGGAAAATGCAAGGGTTTCCCAAGAGCTTCATACAACTGGTTTGACAGCTCCTCCACCTCCTTCCTTGTGTCACCAAGCATTTTCCATTGACTCCGTGAGGGATAATCTGTGAAGAATTGTAGGGCAGAGGCAGTGAAAGCAATATTAATAATATTTTACGTCTGAACAGAGCTTTCCAAATTATACAAAACTCAGCTTTTTCACAGGTAACCTCCAAGGTAAAGCCACACAACTCATAATGGGAAAACTTGGACTCGGATTCTTTCGCAACACAGCACAAGATCTCTTGGTGTATTATTATAGCCTGCATTATCAGTGCATCGAATAGAATTGATTTCATCTTCTATGACTTTACTGTGCCTTTGGGTATCGACTAAGAAAATCTCAGGCTACCTTTCCTAAAACAGGACACATAACCAATGAGCAAACTTAATAATAGCAACAACGTATTTAGCACTGACTATTTGTCGGGCACTATAGAAAGTACTTTTATTCATTCATTCAGCAAATATATATTGAATGCCTTCTATGGTCATGGCCTCAGATTAGGCTCTGCAGATATACAGATGTATAATCCCATTGGATACAAAAGTCTATGTAGGGCTGGCCTTTATTCTCCTCAGTTCCTTTTTCCCCAAAAAGGATGATGCCATTATGACCTCTAAAGAGGCCTCCTTTGCTGATGTAGGACATGTGAGAAGGAAGGAAGTCTAGTCTCCAGAGTGGGACATCCTGGATAGAACTCTCTACTTGACCTCTAGGCCACTTGATGGTGTAACCTTGAGCAAGGAACCTTACTGCTCTGTGCCCCAGTTTCCTCAACTACAAAATGATGAAAATAATAGTGCTTACCTCATAGATTAATGGTGACAGCTAAATGCATTAGAGTATGTAAAACACTTGACATTGTGACTGGCAGACAGAACACACGCGAGTAATGTCAGTCATTTTCATCATCATCATCCTTAGTAGAAGTAGACTTTGTACATGGAGTTCTAAGTTTTCTTGCCAGGGAACTCTACCTTACTTGCCTCTCATTATTTCAAACTCTTCCCGTGCAGTTGTCAACTCATCTTTGTACAGGGGCAGCAGTGCCCTCACCTCAGGGACACTCAGAGGTGACAGAACCCTACAGCGGAAGGGACTGACTCACCTTGGGAGTGAGGAATTACAGGCCCTGCCAGGAAGCAGAGATGCTGCAGCTCTCCTCAGACTGTGTCTCTTCCAAACCTCTTTTCTTGTCTCTTCCAAACCTTTCTAGGTAAGGGTTCCCTAGACAGGAGACAGCAGGAAATGAGGGGCCTGGATAAACAGGAAGTATCCTCACTGCAGCCACAAGGGGATGTTGTGGAATTAAGCCTCCAGGAACTTGCTGTTTGTTGTTGACTCAGTTAATGGAAAGGGAAGCAGCCTGAATGGAAAGGCAAGTGTAGAACCCCTCCCTGACCCCACCAGAATTTAGAGATTCAGTGGCTCCCATCATACTCAGAAGAAAGCCTAAGTCCTTGCTGTGGCCCTCAAGGCCTATCAGGCCTTGCCCCAGCTGCCCTGCTGACCTCATCTCCTCTGCACCTCTCTCCCTTTCACTCTGCTCTAACCCCCGCTTCCTGCCTGTACCAAACATCCCTTGGAACTTGCCTTTGCTGTGCCCTCTACCTGGAATCTTCTTTCTCCTGTACATACATAATAACATCTCAATGTTATTGCTAAAATATTTTCATAGGGGCTAAAACTCCCAAAGTTGACCATATATCACGCTAGGAGAAAGAAAATCTGGTACTATGTCCTTGTACTTAACTGTTGCCATCATGGCACCAGCCTTGCCTTAGCGTGGGCATCTACATTTAGTAGGTGCCCAATAAAGGTTGGATGAGGGCAGTGGGATGGAAGAAGGAGGGAGATAAGCCCCTCTACCTATAGGGGCACACTCCAGAAGTTACACATATCACTTTCTCTCAGATTCAACTGGACAGAAAATGAGCATATGGACTCATCTGGATGCAAGAGGGGCTGAGAATATCACCTTTTTCCTGTGTGGTCCTATGCCCAGCTAAAAGTCAGGATTCTATTATAAACAGAAGAGGAAGGTGGATATTGGGAGACACATAACAATCTCTAGTGCAGGCGACAAATGAAGTCTTTAAATAAATGACTTCAGAATTCAGGTCCTAGGATTCACATATGTTAAATAGCAGTCCAGAGGGAGTTTATAGGTCCTAAAAACACAGTCTTAGGAGAAGTTTGTCAAGATTTCATGAAACAAGGAAGCTTTGATCTGGGATTTAAAAGGCATGGCAGGTACAAGGTACTGTTCAATCTGATTACTTCTTTCTAGGTCTGTTGGAGAGATTACAGCCTGGTAGGCTGCTTCTCCAGTCCCACTTCCATGCCTTGGCCCTTGCAGTTCTTCCATGCTAACTGGGCATCCCATGCACTTACCCTGTTGTATGTGTTGCTGCCATTCACTTAGGTAATTCTGTTCATTTGCAGGTAGATCTCTATTAACAGATGACAGGACCATTTCTGATCAAACCCAGAGTATCATTCACATCTTTTGCAGCCATTGGTTGGGGTGTAAGTTGCATAGAATAAACCAGTAAGTTTCTGCTTATGTAGATGTGTCCATCCTCAGCCTTCCCCAACCCTTTTAGGTGCAATAGAGCCCATGATACAGCCATGGGCTGTAGAGAGACAGAAGGAGGGCTAAATCAGGAGGCAGAGCATTGGGTGTAGTCTTTAGACCTCTCACTTTGGGCAGCATTGAAAGGGAAAGGGATTTAGAGCCAGACCAGCCTAGGCTGGAACCCTGGCTCTAATAGTTACTGATTTTGCAGCCTCGGGAAGTTTTCCCCTCTGTAAAGTATGTACAATAATGCTACTCTTCAGGGTGTTGTAACTGAATAAGAATGTACCTAAAGCATGTAGGCACTCAATAGATGGCTGTTATTATTATTATTGCCTCTTCTCTAAACTTTGATATTAAAAATACCTGAAGTTCTACTGAGTCAATTAATGATATTTAGCTCTGCTAAAGACACGGCAGTTTTGCTATATTGAGAATCACCTATTAGCTCCATCACATAATATATGGCATTTTTCTGAAAATCACTTAATTTCTAAGTAATCTTCCTACATAGAGCATCATCCATTTTTTGTGAAGGAATAAAAGAAAAATTCATCAAGTCTTTCTAATATTCAAATAAAAATAACTCTTAGACAAATTATTCCATAAGGTCACTAATTTTGATGATATCAGTTGCTTCATTTGGGACAACACTGGGCCAAAAATAAAAAATTGTTAAAAGCAGCTATTTATTTGCCAGTACTATGGAAAAATAAGCCAGCAGCAATCTGTATTAATTCAACTAAGAGTTTTCTTTGGAGGAAATATGAATCGATCTTCATTCTTTTTTAAAACAGATATTAGAAAGCAAAGTTTCTTTGCAAGAGTGTTGAGCCAGAACACTGCATGCTTCTCATTCATTCCAGCTTCTCATTTGTGTTATAGAATAGAAGATCTGAACAGAAAAATTTTGTAATGACTTCCTGATGGTGTTCCAGCTTCAGATTCTTTCTTGGGCATAGAAGTAAAATAAACTCAAGAGTACCTTGAGCTCTTTAATTCTGAATGAGCACAACATAATACCGTCTGAATGCTTCAACTTCCCTTGAACCTTCTGTTTTTCTGCTTGGTCCTCCTACACAATTATTCCAGGCAATTATTGTCATTACTCAGGCTTGGAATCTGAAACCATCTTTACTAACTTCATATTTAAGCAAAACCAAATCTCTTCAGGTCTTTTCTACTTAGCAAAAATTCAAAAACAGTGTTTAAGAACCTAGTATGAATTGGAGCACTTTGTAACACCCAAAGGCTAGGAAACACCTTACCTCACAATCTTAGTCTACCGGGGATGAGTAGTATAAGCACCATGACAAAGGTGCAAATTTAGTAACTTGGGCTTCCTCATTTGCTTTTAAGTTGGGCAAATGAGGAGGACCAGTTCTATCTAAAAATTAACTTTTTTAGGCTGGAAGTTGCAAAATTGGCCACCTGCAAGCCAAATCCATAGGTGGATTTTATTTGGCCTATACAGTTTTGTTTAAAATTGAATTTCTTACTCGTCTTTAAACATTAGCAAGATTTGACATTAAAAACTATCTTCCAGATTCTCCTAAAAAATTGGTAGAGCTGGTATCACTGGGTGTCCCTTCCCACAGACCACCATTGGCTCAACATGAGCTAGGTCTGTCCTTTTCAATAGAGCAAATGCTCTCCAATTCCCCACCATTCCCTATTGTCTGATACTTGAGCCATTCCAGGTATACACAGGGAGTAGTGGGAAATAATGCTGTAGAATGAGGATAGGTCATTCTATGGATGACCTTGAGTACCAACCTAAGCATTGTCAATTAATTATATGAACCACGGGAGAATCATCCGAGTTTTAAGAGCCAGAATTTAGGAAGATCATGGTGCCTCTGGAGTCCAGCCTAGCTAGAAGAAAGGAGAAAATGGGGGTAAAGGAAACCAGTAAGGAGGTTATTATAACTTATTAAACAACCATGTCTCCATTTTTTATGCCTCTCTCTTAATACTATGTGAAAATTCCTTAGAGTGAACTGGAAAGAATTCTGGACTAAAAATTAGACAACTAGGCTCGAGTTACAGGATGGCCCTTATTGGCAAAATGCATGGGCAAGACTTAAACTTTCCAGGCCTCTCTTTGCTTATCTGTGAAGTGGCAATGAGGGTAATATTGACCTCCCAGGATTATGGTGATGATAAAGTGAGACAACATTTTAGATAATCTTTGTGGACTATATCATCATTACCTCCTGGCTTCATTTCTGCAAACTTCTCCTGAACAGCAGGCTTGCCCCATCTCTTTTCTATTGATTAGTTTTGACTTTACTCAGATGATTTCCAAGCCTGGAGCTGTCCAGGTCTTTCTGTTATATTGACCTCCTTAATTAAGGCTTTAAGTCAAGATTGAAAGGTTGAAGAGGACTTTAGAGACAACTAAGCGTCCCCTATTTGATGTGACTATCTCCTCTCCAGTATTTAAGCCTTTCCTTGAACTCCCCAAGTGATGGAGCCCTCACTCCTTATTGAAACCATTTTCATGATTAACCTTTTTTTTTTTTTTTTCTGAAACCCTGTAACTTCAAACCACTTTCTATTACTACTGTGCTCCATAAGCCAACAGAGTATATCTGCTCTTTGCCAGAAAAGTACTTTTGTTCTTTGAAGAAAGCTGTCTGGCCTGACCTCATTTCCAGGTCTTCTTCTCCTGACTAAATGTGGGCCTTCTCCAGATGATTCTGTATATGACTTAGTTGTAAGTGCCCTCCTCACATCCCACAGGTCTCCCCAACATGCACTATATTTTGTATGATCATCAAACTCTTCTTCCCCTTTCTCACCTCCTTCATTAGTCTTGTGCTTAGACATTTTAGTCTCATTCCACCCTAGACTGTGCTCAAAAAGCACCTCTGGCCCTGCCCAACCACTCTTGCCTCTCCTCTCCCTTGATCCAAATGTTTCCTCACATGTTGTGTTGCAAAACCAATTTGTCTAAGAGAAGAGTTCATGCTCCTTAGGGTCATTGGTGAAAGATCTCAATAAGTACATGTTGAAAGTCCATATTTGGCAATAATAATAATGTCTAACATATATTGAGTGTTTACTACTTGCCAGCCTCTGCATTTAAGTGGCTTTCTATATCATCCCTTGGAATCTTTACATTCCCATATGTAGTAAGAATTGTTAGGATCATCTTTGTTTCACAGTTGGGAAAGGTGAGGCTTTGTGACATGAAGGAGCTCTAAGGTCACAGAGCCAGGAAGTGGCAGAGCTGGGATCCAAAGCCAGGTTGTCATGCTGCGAGCCTGCACTCCTCATCACAGCACAAGGCCTTCTCACAGCATCTTTGCCTGATGCCTGTTGCTGAGGGTCTTTTCATTTGTTTATTTGCTGGATAATTACTTTAGGGCTTTCACAGGATTCAATAGAAAGTGTAATTGCTGTTATAATTACTGTAATACATGAAGGCTTCTTTCCTTCTTCCAACTTGCTTTAACAAAGCTGTAAAACTACAGGCAGGCCACCATCATCTTCAGGAAGATTTTCAATAGAGGATTTTAGGAGATGACCTTAAAAGAGGTGGTAATTCAAACCCAGTGTGTTGCAGTTCATTCATTCCTTCAGTGTTCTTCATTCTCATCCCTTACTCTATTTTCATCAATAGCGCTTGTTTTCTAATATATGATTAATTTGTCAATTTTGTTTATTGTGTCTCTTCTCACTAGAATGCAAGCTCCATGAAAGGCAGAAGTAAATGTTATCTGTTTTGTTTGTTGCTGAATTCCCAGATTAGCACGGGACGGGAGCACAACATATATTTGCTGAATAAATAAATGAATAAATGACAACAATAAAGCAATTTCATCACCTTTTGGACATAGGCATTTAAACTTTGAGGTTCATTTTTTTCAACCACCACCATGACCCCCTGCCTCTCTCAACTTCCCCTCACATACACTCTCCAGCTATGTACACTCACTCAGCCTTGAAGCCTGAACTCACCAGGGCTTTGATTTCTGCCAGAGGCTTAGCTGATCCTTGAGGCACATACACCCCTCATCTGTGTTTCCTTAATGACTTGTGTTTGTCTTGAACATTGCACTTACTGTGTTATAGTATAGTAGTCTGTGTTTGCAAACATCTCCCTGGCTAACCTAAAGCTCTTTGCAGGCAGGGACCCTGTCTTCTTCATGTTTGTTTCCCCAGCACCTAGCACAGTGCCTGGCATAGTGCTCAATATTTAACTGATGAATTTAAAATTCTGTTTCCATGAATAGGGATTTGGAACCACAGGGGTAGACACAAGCTAGTTCTGCATGGGTTTTAGAAACAAAAATTGCCATTTGGGGATGGAAGTGCTTTTTTCAATAAGCATTTATGGAATGCCCATCATTTGCCAGGCTCTATTCTAGATATAGGCAGAAATTAGCAAACAAAGCAGTCAAAAATGCCTTTCTTGGAACATTACAGTGGGAAGAGAGACATGATAAAGTAATAAGTTATATAGTATGCTAGGAGTATTATATACTAAAGAGGAAAAAAGTAGGGCAGGTCAAGGGGACTTATGATTAGGGACAGGAGTTAGAACTTTAGTAGGGTGCCTGGATAGGCTCATCGAGGAGGTGGCATTTGAGCAAAGACTTCAGAAGTCTTCCAGAAACGTTTACTGAGTTCCTATAGTGAATGAGGCACTGTGCTGATGCTGAAAATTCCAAAATAGAGCACATACTATAGTGAGAAGACTGCCATGTCAACCAGAGTGTGAAACATGTGAGAGCAGCCAAAATGTTAATAAAACAGTTTACCAGTAGGCTGTCCTAGAGAGAGCTGACTTTCAAAATGCGATGTAAATGTCACCATCACTGCCCTCCTCCTCATCTCTCTTTACCTTTCCTGCCCTTTTCTAAGTTGCCTTGTATCCTTTGAAAGTGTATAGAATGCTGGGAGGGTAATAACTTTGGAAAGTGTGAATTTATGCAAAGGAGTTAGATGGTGTCACCCTCTGGGATTGGAGGAACTTTGAGGTGTTACAGGACAGCCATTGGTCTAGAAGTGCTGGTGGATTTTCTTTCTTCATCATATACACAGTTATGGTTGGCTGGAATTCTTGGAGGAGAAATGCACTGAACAGTCCAAAGAATAGGGGATTTCAGCGCAGCCGTCTGTTGACAGCTCTCATCATTTGGCTCTTTGGACATGGAGACAAGCCAGTCTTGGAGCCATACAGCCCCCTTAGATGCCACATTGCCATTGGCACGCTGCCTACTCCTCACCATATTCCCTGTAATCAGAGGCATTTTGTACAAAACCACCCTGCTGTGTAGCACACTGCTTGTGTCCACAGCACACGTTCATTACTGCCTCAGGCAGTGCCTATAAAGGTTCCCTCTTGACCACCTCAGCAACATGTATTGAGCACAACATGTACCAAGCACCTTGGTTCACCAGAACTGATGCCAGGCATACAAGAAAAAAAAAGAGGCCTTCAGCAGAGAACAGCAGTAGGCAGTGATTGTGCGGGCCAATGACTTGTTCACATTTCCAGGACAGTCAACTGTTTAGTATATTTCTCATGTGTTGAATTGGTTTAACCAAGTTCAGTGCTTTGACTAGCTCATGAACCAACATAAATTTTGATCCTGGTCTTGGTCCCCCTCCAACAGCTGTCTATGGAGAAATATTTTCAGCTCCATGGCTAACAGAGAATCTCATGTTGATTGTTGAATAAATTTCCCATGTAACTGATTGGTTGAACTTAATTCACATAATTATACCTTTTCTAGTAAAGGTATGAGTCTTTCTTTGAAGTTATAAAAGTGTAAAATTGGCCCACACTTGAAATCCATTGAGACAAAAATCAATCAAGCAGAAATCTTATTTAGTGACATCTTAGCCTACTGTCTAGCAGAGTCTGAGATAAAAACTTGAGTGCAAGTGCTTTAATGGTGACTGGGAGCCAAGAAGCAGGAATGATTGCCAAGTGAAGGGAAGCAAAGAAGGAAGTGGAGCCAATGTGATGACAGGGAATGGAGCAGGCCGGTGTTATGGCGACTGTCTGCTGGATTCTGTGGAAAGCCTGAGAAGCTACATGAAGTGTAGTATAGAACCTCCTGTCCAGAGTAAGAAAATGGGAAGCATTTATCCATTAGCTCCCAGCCACCGTGCATCAAAGTTTCTCTCCACAGATTGTTAACTCCATGGGTTGTGCATGCATTAACTACCAAGTAGTTTCTTGGGGTGCCCGCTTTTGTGTCTGCAGAGAAGCCTAGGATGGAAGGAGCCAGGCACTGATGAGGAGTGAGGTCCTCAGGTTGCAAACTGCGTGAAGCTAATCAGAATTGCATGAAGCAACAGAATTGGCTATGGCATCAGGGGCTAGACTGAGATAGGTGGGACTAGGAGACTATGAAGTGATGCACTAGAAACATCCAATACAAGCACTGGATAACTCTACTTCTTTGAGTCTACCTTGTTCCAATAAAGGCATAAGATCGTTCACACACCTGTCATTTGCGCATTGTTCTACTGGGCACTCCCGTTCTAGTAAATTGTAATAATTGCTCAGTGAGGTGTTAAATACTGTCTTTAACAAAAAAGCATGGGCTTGATATAGATCAGACTTGTTTGATGGTTGTTAACTGTTATTTTCTCTCAAGAAAAATTCCCTCTGCCAACCTCAATTATAAGTCCTTGATTACTGTCTCCCTTCCCCTCCTCTCCACCTCCTAAAACCACCAGGTATTCTGTAAGTTTCTCCCTGCCTCAGTACCACTCTGCTTCCTTCCTTCCAACCCCTCCACATCTTTTCTTTCTTATATTTGAAGAAAGCTTAATTATCAGCATTTTTCAAATGTGTCAAATAAACAGACGACTTCTAAATGGCTTCTGAGCTTCCTGAGTTTAAAGATACAAGATTTGGAGTAAGCAAAGATTTCTTAAATAAGACACAAAAAGCACTAACCAGAATAGAAAGATGGATAAATTAGACTGTATTAAAAATTAAGAACTCCTAATCATTAAACTGCAGCACTCAGAGAATAAAAAGGAAAGCTACAGTCTGGAAGAAGATATTTGTAATACATATATCTGACAAAAGACCTATTTCTAGAATATATAAAGAAATTATGAAAATTAGTAAGAGAAAAACAACCCAATTAAAAATGAGCAAAATACTTGAACAGACATTTCAAAAAGAGAAGATATCCAAATGTCAAGAGCTATTAGTCATCAGGGAAATGCAAATTAAAGCCATAATTAGACACCATTACACACCCAACAGGGTGGCTAGAAGCAAAAAGACAGTCAATGCCAAGGGTTAGTAAGAATGTGGAACAACTAGAACTCTCCTGTGTTGCCAGCGGGAGGGCAAATTATTACAACCACTTTGGGAAACTGTTTGCAATATCTTCCAGACCTAAATATATATCTACTGTATGATCTGGTATTTCTAATTCTCAAGATAAATGAGTACATATTTCCACCAGAAGACATGCACAAGGATGTTTACAGCAGCCTTGTTCGTAATAGCCCCAAAGCGGAAAATATCCAAACGTCCATACCAAAAAATAGATGAATAAATTTAGTCACCAGTCATCAATGGGATGGATGACTCTCACAATTTCACTCTCGAAATGTAGAGTAAAAGACAACAGATGTTAAAAGTACATGTTTATCATTCCATTTACACAAAATTTAGGAACAGGCAAAACTAATCTATAGTGACAGAAGTCAGAATAATGGTGAACCTGAGGACTGGAGGAGGTGGTTATTGACTGGAAGAGGGCAGAAACGAGCCTTCTAAGATACTAGAAATGTTTTATATCCGGAGCTGGGCAGGGGTTACAATGATAGTGGTTACACTATACAAATTCATTGAGCTGTACACTTAAGGTTGTGCATTCTATGTAGGTAGCATATATTATTCCACAATAAAAATAAATTAAGAAGGGACAAGATTGAGAACATAAACTTGATTACCCATCCCACTAGCAAAGTCTCCAAGGCCTCATGGTCAAGTAGGAGAGGAAGTAGTACCATAGTGAGATTGGAAAGTATTAAATTAGGCATAGACTTAAAAGAGACCTGGCCTTCAAATTTTAACTGTTAACTAAATAGCCATGTAATCCTGGAAAGTAACAGTTTTAGACTCAGTTTTCCAATCTGTAAAATGGCTGACTGCTGAGGATATCTCATGCCCCTCCAAATCATAAGCCCAGTAAGTACACAAGGCTAATATGAAGATATACATCTCGTGTTGGTTCTGCTTGGCTGAATAACACTAAGGAATGCAGGACTCAGAGCTAAAGAGGGAATAGAGCTAAAACTCTCACATTCTATTTAGGGCTCTGTGATGACAAATCGTGCAATGGCCAGAACTACAGTGAGCCCAGAAAGTGAGTTACTGCAGTTCCTGTACCACCACCACCATATGGGTCATGAATTTCTTTCTGCCCCTCACTGAATCATTTCCTGTCATGGCAGAGAAAACCTGCCTCCAACAGTATATGCAGTGGTTGACTGATGCTCTTGGGGGTCAGCCCAACTTGGGTTTGAAACCTTGCTCTGATACTTACTGTCTCTGTGACCTTAGATGGGTCACATAAGCCCCTCAGCCTCAATTTTATCATCTGTAAAATAAGGAGGTCACCAACTCTTCAGAATTTTTGTTGTAAGCACTAAATGAGATAAAATCTATAAACGCCCAGAGCGCAGTGCCTCTCTCCTAGCCAATATTCAATGAAGTATACTAGTTATTCTTAGTGTAGCCTGTGTCTGCTGTGGCCACCATCAATGCCCCAAGTTTCAGTTGATACCATGTTTAGAGATAAAAATTGCTCCTTAATTTCATAAGGTAGCAAAGCAGGAAATAACCTTAGAAATGATCTGGTTAAGCACCAATAATTTGTTTAGGTCCTAATGAGTGGCAAACAATAGAAACTGAAAAGCCAGCTTGCAAAAAAGGTAATTTGTTGAAAGAAAGCAGGAGTATCTCATGCAATCACAGCATATCTAAACAACAAATTGCAGAATGGCAGAAATCAGGGTCACTCTGGTGATCCGGGCAGCAGAGTTTGCAGATCCTCTTTTGGACATCACTGTAAATATGACTCAACTCTAATGTCTCCTGGTACTGAGATCCAACATATCACTTGATGTCTAATATAGCATTCATACTTAACATGGCCAAAACAGAACTCTGAGGTTCCCTCCTGCCCCCAAAGTCAGCTCACTCTGCCATTTTCTCCATTTCAGGAAACTGTGCTATCATCCGCCCAGTTGCTCAGGCCACAGATGTAGCATTCTTCCATGACTGTTTTCTTTCCCATACTGTCCACATCAGCAAGTCCTATCGATTTCACCTTCACACTCCACTTCTCTCTACTCCACTCTGACCTCGATCCTATCACCTTCCTTCTTGACACTGCAGTCACTTCTAACAGCCCCCTTGCTTCTACACTTGCTGTCTCCACTTAGCAGCCAAAGTGATCATTGGAAAACACAAATTGGGTTATGTTACTTTATGCACAGAACCTTCCAGTGGCTCCCTATTGCACTTATAATGAATTCCAAACACATTACCATGGCTGACAAAGTCCTACAGGATTCCATCTGTTTGTCCAAACTCCCCTCTATGTGCTCACTCCCTTACTCATTATTCTTTCGGAGACACTGGTCTTCTTTCCATCCTGGAATTATCTGCCTTCAATTTTCTATGTGGTTGGCTCCTTTTTACTGCCTCTCCAGAGAGGTCTTTCTCGCCACCTGACCTGGAATAGCTACTCCCTTGCTCAGTCACTTTTCATCACTTCACCACTGTTGTATGTTCACCATTGCGTAAAATTTAATATATTCCTATTTGTTTGTTGTCTGTATCTACCAGTAGAGTATAAGCCCTACAGGGAACAAGCTTTGTCAGTCTTGTTCAACAGAGACTAGAACAGTGCCTTTAGTACACATTTAATAGATGTTTGTTGAATGAATGATTGTGTTAAATTGCTTATGAAATGTCAAATGCCAGAGAGGATTTGATTGTCCCAGCTTGGGGAATAGAATGTCTATCCCAGTATCGCTCACCTCTGGCCAAGTTTTCAGGGTCCTTGAGCAGAGGTACTGCTATCTGAAGGGCCATACCTGTGTATCTTTGCAGTCCTAACAGTTATCCTAAGAGGGATCAGTCCCCATTTTACAGATGCAGACACTGTGAAGGACCAGAGTGAATAAGAGGCATTCTCAATTATTGAATCCTGTTGGGTTTTATGTTAGTAGGGTATGTTTCATCTGCTCTTGTCTCTTAAACCCAATGGTGTTAACTACATGTTGATAAATATTTTCCTTCATCTCCACCTACTCTATTTTAGCACTAGTGTTGGAATTTTCATTTCCTCCTACAAGAAAGAAATATGGCCCAGATTTTCATGGTGGGACAAGATGTTTCAGTTTTCCCACGATGATTTTTTCTGTTGTTGGTTTTGGGGCTTTTTGGCACTTTGGATTAAAAAAAAAAATGACAAAAGAGTCTTGGTGTCCCTTTAGTTGCCAAAATTTTAGTTTAGATAACCGATCTCTTTCGTTTTGTTTTGGGTTTTCATTTTTTTAAATTAAGGCTTAAGCTTTGCTGATGAAATCTGAAAATAAGACCTTGTTTTAGTTTCTTCTTCTAGCTAAATGAAATCTTTAGAATGTGATCATTTAATAGCAAACAATGTGCCTAATCATTAACAAGAATTTAAATGTGTTTTTAGCCAGTCAGAAATAATATACAGCTGTCAGTCCAACATTCCTACTCACTTACTATTCTATTTTCTCTGAACTTCAGCTAAGGAAATAAATGTCATCACATATGGCTTCAAATAATAAAATAAAAAGGTGTTAGTAAGTTTGGTTTGGTAACAATAGAGCATATGAGGCAAGGTATAAAATAAAATTAATTCAATTTTATGTCCTAGTTGGATTTATCAGGGATCTGTGGGTTCTTTAATAGAGAGTTAAAGATAAAGAGATTTAGATTTAGATATGGCCATTGTGTATTTTAAATTTTATATACCATTTCTATCATAAAACTTTAAGGTAGTCACTCCATCCTTTTATGATTACTGTTAGTATGTTATATCTTTTCCCATTCTTTGACTTTAAACCTATATATGACTTTGTATTTAAAATGAATTTTCTTGTAGAGGGCATATAGTTGAGTGTTGCTTTTTTAACCAATTTGGTAATCTTTGTCTTTCAGTTTACCTGTTTGGATCACTTATATTTAATGTAATTATTTGTATGATTGGATTAAAGTCTACATTTTGCATCATTTTTTGTTCAATCTATTTTTATTCCCTTTTTCCTTCTTTTTTCCCGCTTTTGTGTTCACTGGGCATTTTGATTATTTCATTTTGCTTTTACTTTTACTTTACATTTGGCTTCTTTTAATATTGCTTTAAAATTTTTTATCAGTTGCCCTGCAGTTTACAATATACATACAATATATACTTTTAATAATTAGTTTATCTTCATGTATATGATAAAAATGTAATATAATTAGATTCTGTGTCATTGGCATGATTACCTTATAACCAATTAAGTAGTGAAGCCTCTTTCAGTTCCTATGTTTGCATATTTTAAAAATGGTATTTGTAATTATAATAACAATTACTGAGCACTTGCTGTATTCAATATTGTATTCCATTATTATAAGAACTTTTGTATTTATTGACTCATTCAATCCTCACAAGAACCTAATGAGGGTAGGTTGTATTCACTTATCTTCGTCTTACAAATGAGAAAAATGAGTCACAGAGAAGTCAAATAAGTTGATCCAGGTTTCAAGGCAATAAATGGTAATAGTACTTTTATTTTAGGAGAAAATAACAGGAGAGGTTTTAATTTATAAAAGGGGGGCCAGGGAGGGGAAGAAAGCCTTCTTAGTAGTTCAAGTTTTCATGTGAGAAAATGAGAAAAACCGGTATTCTCAGGCTAGGATGGTAGTGGTGAGCCACGCTCAAATAATCCTATATAGATACAAAGTATATAACCATTATGACTGTTGTAGTTGTTACTGCTGGTGCTGCCACAAATCAGTCATCTCTGCTGATAGTAACTCTACACTAAATTCTCTGTCATGAACTATTAAGTCCTAAAAATATTTGCATTAGAGGGACCACCAGTGCTGGTGCTCTTGAAAGCCATAGGCATTGATGATGTGACTCTGGGAAATCATGTCTAGGTTTCTACTCCTTGAAGTTGGATACGTCTTTTTCCACTTTTATTTGAGGTTCAGGGGGTATACATGCAGGTTTGTTATAAATTGTGTGTGTCCCATCATCCAAGTAGTGAGCATAGTACTGGATAGGCAGCTTTCCAACCCCCTCCCACTCTTCCCCCACAAGCAGTCCCCAGTGTCTGTTGTTCCCATCTTTGTGTCCATGTGTATTCAGTGTTTAGTTCCCACTTAAAAGAGCATGGGGTATTTTGTCTTCTGTTCCTATATTAGTTCCCTTAAGATAATGGCCTCTGGCTGCATCCATGTTGCTGCAAAGACATGATTTCATTCTCTTTTCTGGCTGCATAGTATTCCATGGTGTATATAAAGCACATTTTCTTCATCCAGTCCACTGTTGATAGGCATCTTGGTTAATTACATGTCTTTTCTATTGTGAATAGTGCTGCAACGAACATGAGTGCATGAGTCTTTTCGGTAGAATGACTTACTTTCTTTGGGTATACCCAGTAGTGAGATTGCTGGGTTGAATACTAGCTCTGTTTTAAGTTCCTTGAGAAATCTCCACACTGCTTTCCACAGTAGCTGAACTAATTTACATTCCCACTAGCAGTATAAGTGTTTTAAGTTGGGTAATTTTTTAAAGAGAGATTCTCCAACTATGATTAGTCTGTATGGTATTTACCGAAGGGAGGGAGAATCTTCTGGTCCATGAAAATATTAAGGTTTACCAAAATCAGAAAAATTATTGGCTTAGCATAAGTACTGGTAACATTGCGTTGTAAGAATTGAGCCATTAGCAGAGAATACAGTATAAACTGGGATAAGCCTAAGGCAGATCTCTGAAAGTGTGATACCTGGTTTGCTCAATATTGCCCTCACCACTACCCCTAGCCCAACATTACTTTTAATTTGAGCATTGACGTACTATTGCCCTACACTGAGTGACATCTATGACCTCACATAAAATCAGCCATATTTACCATATTTACAACTACAGGTGACTTTTGGCTGAGTTGGAAAGCCATGTAAAGTATTTCATAGTATTGAAGCACATATACTTTTGTAAGTTATTTAATTATTTTTAGTATTATTTTTCCTTTCTAAGCTGCTGAGAAGATAATTACATTTTAGAAACCACAGTATTAATGTTAAGCACTTTGTCACTAAGCAATAGAATAGACTTTGTAATGCAATTTACATAAATTAATGACTCCCTTCTGGTGCATGTTGGATCTCCAGGACTTAAATAAAGCTTTCAAACCAGTTTGATATTTGGTGGACTATTAAGCATGTGAAATTTGTTTCAAAGTGTTTCCGTTCCATTTTCACTCACTTTGGCTCCTCTTTAGAAAGAAGTTCTCACCTCAGACTATTTGTTCTTTTCCTTCTTGTTCTCTCTGTAAAACGTTTGGGGCTTAAATAATTACATTCAAGTGATTTGTACAGAAAACTGGACTTTAATTTGAACTAACTTTAGCAGGAAGCATTCTGAAAATGTGACACTTCTCTGTCTTAGGAAATAGTTCACATGAAAAGAAAGGAGTTTTCTTAGCAACTCAAAGAATTAGAACTGTTACTCCTATTTCCATCAGAATGTTTAAACCTGTAGTAATAAATGTTTTAGAATATATAGGCAAATTCAAATTTAATTTGGTCTTTCATGGAATCTGAAGAAAATATGTGTTTTGTGCCTCCACCTATGGGAAATCCTGGCTCTTCCTAACATTTCTCCTCCCCATTCCTTTCTTTAGGCAAAGGAGGGGGTTGTTTGTTCTACCCACCCAGACCATACAGTGGTTGTCATTTTAGTAAGAGCTGAGAATTCAGGTGGGTTAGCACTTCTGCACCCTCTGGAGGCTCAGGAAAAGCTTGGTGGTATAGGACCCCTTCACCATGCCAGGACTAAGAAGTTTTACTCTGCTTATTTGCTTTTTGAGAGTGTCCTCACTTCTTCATTCCCTCTGATATGACAAGAGGCTGCATCTTCTCATCTCGCTGGCCTGGCAGAGCCCATGCTGAGCCAATCAGTGTCTGTAGAGCCTTTTGCACTGAAATTCTTTCTTGCAAAATTGGATGCCCCATGGGGTGCCTGCTGCAGTGAGAATATGCCAGTTCTGCAGAGCTATGCAAGTTCAGGATCAGGTCCTTGAAACATGATAAAGAGACACTGTAAGCAGTATGGAGCCTTTATCATGAAGTTCTCTTGAAGGGAAGTTCAGAAGTGAGGAAAAACATTTTAGAAGAGTTTGTACTGTAAGGAAAGAAAACGAAGAAGTAATTTTGAGTATTTTTGGTGGATGTGTCTGGGTATAATGGAAAGAGACAGGATCTAACCTCTTGAAGGCCTGGTTTTAAATCTCTATGTGATTTGCTACCTATTGTGGCTACTCCATTAAAAGCAGAAACTGGTAGCAGAAGAGATTTACAGTAGATTTTTTTTTAACATATTGCATAAGAAGGTGATTCAGTGTTTTCATGAATCTTGTCATAGGGGATTGGTAGCTTTTTTATGTTGTTGATCATCTCCTGGAGATTTCCATAACATCATAGACACTTGTTCAAGAAATATGTATGTACAAATAAGAAGCTAAATGGTGGTCCAGATGGCCTCTGGGTATCATATAATTTTATTTCATGCCGCTATTCCTCCCCGCCTAATGATTTAATTTTTAATAATGTATAGTGAAAATAAATCATATTGAATTTTTAAAATGTATAAAATATGAAATTCAATTAGTTACAAAGAATCATGTATTATGTAAATGCAACCTTAAAGAAGAAAAGAGAAACATATGTGTCTATTTATTAGATATCTTTAAAGTCAGATAGGGCATAATAAGGATCAATTACACCCTCTGCTAACATAATTATTTTTAAGTCGGAAGGGAATGCGTGATGTCAAAATATGTCACCAGGGAAGATCACAAGAGGTATCTCAAAGGACCATTGCATTGGTGAAGTCTTTATAATCTAGTGAATGACCCTCCACTCTTTTGACTCAGAAACATGGTATCATCAGTATTCCAAAAGTGGCTCAATCTCTCTGGACCACATACCCATTAAGCAAACTCATATAAGACTGATGTGTAAACCAGAAGACCATCTAACATGCAGTGAGAAATATAACCATCAAGCAACTGGGTATTCACATGCTCTGACCAGCTTTCCCAGTAGGGAAATTAACATGGCAGGCCAAAGACAGCACACACACACAAACACACACACACACACACACACACACACATGAAGATATTGAACTGTAATCCCAGGCAGTGGGACTCCCCAGCATTCTTAACTGCTGCATAAAAGGTGCCCTTATAATCGATGAGTATTGCTGTTTAAAAAAAAAGAAAAGTTTGCTCATTTCTGTATCTTAGCCTACTTCCTTGCTTCCATCCTTCCTCTTTCATTGAGAACAAATTTGTTTTTGGCCTAAGAGAACATTTGTGTCTAGATCTTCCCTCCTGCTGCTTCTCCAAATCCATCAACTCTCCTGAATCTTCAATCTCTGAATCTTCAACCCTCCTTCTCCTCAGGCTCCAACCTCTCAATTTGCAAACTTGCTTGGTTTTCTTCCATCCTAACAACTGGTGCTCTTTTGATGCCATGTTTCCTTTACTCTTTTTTCTTCTCTTAAGTGTTCGGGGTTTTTAAATATAGACTGCATTTTCCTCTTTTTGTCATCTCTCCTTGCTTCCCTGCAGTCCTGCCTTTATCCCCTGCCTCAAAAACTGTTTTTGCTTCCTGCCAATGCTGGTAGACACTTTGCAGTCTTACCCTGGCCCCTCTTCAGCTTTTGATACAGGTAACCCCTCTCTACTTCTTGACACGAGTATCCTCCTAAGCTTCTGTCAGGCTTTTCTTTTCTGGTGTTCTTTTGTTCTCCAGCTACTACTCATCTCCATTCTCATCTTCTCTTTCGTCATCCTTCCCTCCAATGCCAGTCTCCCAGGTTCTGTCCTGAGTCATCAGCTCATCTCTATGTCTCTCCTACCAAAGTGGCTTCAGGTTTCACGTGTATGCTGATGGCTTCCCTCTCTGTCTCAGGCCCAGATCTGTCTTATGAGGCCCAGATCTGTAAATGGAGCTGTAAACTGGACGTCTCCACTTGCATATTCCCAAGAAACACCCAACAAAGCATGTGGAGGGAGATATCTTCTGTCTTCATTACCTCAGATCAACTGCTCCCCCTGGATCTGCCAGGAATTTGCAAGTCACCCCACTCCTCCTTCCACCTGTGCCCCTTTACCAAGCAGTATGGATTTTCTCTCCTTTGAAGCCTTCTTTTCTTTTCTATGTTCCTGCCACTAAGTTGGCCCAGGCCCATACATTTTCTCTTCTGATTACTGCAGCTGCCTCTCAATATGTTTTTTCTGTGTTTATTTTTTGTCACTCTCCAGGTCAGCCTCCATATTACAGATAAATTAATATTTCCCTTCAGAAATGTTAAAATGTGAAAGTGATATGTGCTCATACTATTTTTCTTAAGCCTTGGAAAATGCCTTGGACACACAACAAAAAGTTTTCATTATCTTAAAGCAAATATATAGCCGTGGTAAACATACTGGCACATTTCCTTCCAGTTTTAAAAGAAATGCGTGAATAGTTTTCCTAATTATCATTAGGATCATGCTCCATATATCACTTTATTGCTTGATTTCTTCACACAACACATAAGGCATTATCCCATATCATTAAAAGTTATCTTAAAATATGATTTTAATGACCACCCCATAGTCTAGAAAATGAAATGAATGAACCATAATTTAACCACTCCTCTATTGTTGAACATTTGGTTTATTTTTTTAAAAATTGTACTTAAACCTTTAACTCTTTCTGCTCATTATTTCCTTGAGATCAGTTGCTAGAATGAAATTATTTGGTTAAATAATATGAGTATTTTTGAATTTTTTGATATACTTTACCAATTGCTTTCCAGAAAAGAGGTAACAAATTATTCCCTTTGTAATGCATGAGATTGGATGTCTCACACTAACTAGACTTGAATGTTCACATTTAAATTATATTTTTTCTGATTCAACAAATGAATAATTAAATTTCTAAGTGAAATTGAGCGTGTTTTCTTGTTTACTTGCTATTTTTAAATTCTGTGAATCACCTATGCGTGTTGTCGGTTTGTCTTTATATTAAGGTTTTGATTATTCTATTGCTATTAGTTTGTATGACAGAGCAGTCATTCTGAAATTCAAGCCTTGTCAAAATCCTTTATCATTCCCTATAACTCTCAGGATCAGGTTGAAATCCCCTAGCTTGGCACAAGGTGCCCCGATCATCATGCCCTTGACTATCTGACCTTGCTGCACCAAGGATGCACATACATACAGTACAGGCTATTCTGAAGTGTTTCCAATTTTCGAAAAAAAAAATTTGTTCTTTATGCCTCATGCTTTTGCAACATGCTCTATTTTCTACTCAAATTACCATTCTCCACCTGACCTCTGTTTTGCCTAGCCAACTCCCGCTCACTCTCAAAATCACTCAAGAATTACCTCCCTTGCGAGGAAGCTGCTTTTGACCTATTAGCCTAAATTATCTAGCCCCTTCTGTGCTCTTATCTGAGCAAGACTTTCTCATTCCCCCACCACACTGTATTGTCTTTCCTCATAAAGAGGGCAGGTCTTTTGTTTCTGCTTCCCCAGGGCCTAATAGCCAGCAGATGGTAGATATTCAATAAAGAAGAAAGAAAGGGAAGAATGAATGAAGCTGTCATTCTTCAGCTAAAAATAACTGCATTTGCCCTTGGAAGTTTATCCCAATTTGAATTCCTTATTTGAATATTATAATATGTTCTGGTCCTTCATATGTACAAGTAGAAAGAGCTCTCTAGTATTTTTGCTAATCTATTAAAGCTTCTGTATATAAAGTGTGTGGCTACCATATAGCTAATGTCTATACCCAACCGTGAAGTTGTAGAAAAATAATTCTTTGGCATGAATTTGATTATCTCCAAAAATATTTATTATTATGCACAAAGAAGTAGAAATTAAAAATTCATAAGGTCAGTTATCATAGCATGTGATTTTTCAGCTTAATTCTAAGGAAAACACAGTAAGATGCTAAGAATATTACTGGGTATATATCCAAAAGGTTATAAATCATTCTTCTATAAAGACACATGCACACATATGTTTATTGCAGCACTATTCACAAGAGCAAAGACTTGGAACCAACCCAAATGCCTATCAATGGTAGATTGGGTAAAGAAAATGTGGCACATATACATCATGGAATACTATGCAACCATAAAAAAGGATGAGTTCATGTCCTTTGCAGGGACATGTATGAAGCTGGAAGCCATCATTCCCAGCAAACTAACATGGGAACAGAAAACCAAACACCACATGTTCTCACTCTTAAATGGGAGTTGAACAATGAGAACACCTGAACACAGGAAGGGGAACATTACACATCAGGGCCTGTCATGGGAGTGGGGGCTAGGGGAAGGTTAGCATTAGGAGAAATACCTAATGTAGGTGATAGGTTGATGGGTGCAAACCACCATGGCACGTGTATGCCTATGTAACAAACCTACATGTTCTGCACATGTTTCCCAGAACTTAAAGTATAATAAATAGATAAATAAATAAATAAATAAAAATAAAAGAATGGCAGAATCAATGGATAGGTGGATGGATGGTCAATAAATCTAAAAGTTTACTTGTCAAGAAGAAAACATGTTGACTTTGAAAAATAAATTTTTCTATTACCTAAGAATGTTTTTGTGTAATTTCACATTTAACAATGCTTCTGTATCATCTCAACAGATCATTTGAGGTTCAATTATATGCTAACATTAAAAAAATTAAGCTCTAAAGGGAAATTGGAAACATTTTGTGGTGCAATTTAGGGCAAACCCCCCACCAAAAAAAAAAAAAAAAATCAACTCCCAAGAATCTGGCAAAAGGATAGCATAATAAGAATATCCCCAAATCTGCTAATTATATTGGGAAGCCAACCTTCACTTTTTAAACACATGTGTCTTTTTAAAAGTTTGAAATAATAATTGCTTGCCTATAATCTACTAGATCAGCTTGCTTAATTTGGGGGCAAACTAATCTCTCAAGTAGAGTTAGCTAGATTTTATCAATTGTCACACCCTTCCCTCTTGGTAACTTTCCAAGCACTGTCACTGTGCCTGTCTCTGTTGAACAAGAAAGAACTGAGGTTGCTGTTTTACCAGTTGCCCTACTGACTAATTACAATTTAGTGTAAGAAGTTTGCTGACCAGGCAATTTCAAGGGATATCTGCATTTTAAGCCTTTTAATTCCAATTGCGGAATGTAAGAAATTTTAGACATCAGTAAATTACTGGAAAAAGCTGAGCTACTTGTGCCGGTTGCCAAATACTGTCTGCTCATTCATGCCTCTGTATCTTTGCCAGTGCTGTTCTGTCTGTTTAAAACATCATTTACCACCTCAAATTCCATATACTTTCCTTGTGGATCAAGAAAGTACATGTGCCACTTTATAATAAGGGTTCCTTCTTAGGTATGCTTAGGGCACCACAAAACTACATTTCAGGGGCAGGTGTATCCTTAGAAGACATTGATGAGAGAAGTCCTAGTCAAGTTAAGCTGCAGAATCACAGAATGTTTGTGATTAGGAAATGTTTTGTCCTAAGTAAAGGTGATCTTGTCTGTGGGAAAATAAAATAGACTGTAAGAGGCATATTTCTGTGAATTTTGTTGTTGTTGTTAGGAAGAAAAAGACACTAAACAATCATTCGGTTTCCTTCGTAAAGCACTCTCCACTCTGAACTTCCAATCAAAGCCCTGCAGTGCCTGGAGGGGGAAATCCCTGAGGGTGAAGTCACCTGATTCCACTGGCATTGTAGACAACCTTGGTTCCCATCGCTGGGACTCAGTGACACTCCACAGCCGCCTCCCTTCACACACTTGTCACTCAGCATACCTTCTCCTCACTTCCCCCTGCCTGGCTTTCCCTTCCTCCCACCCTTCTTGCTTTCATTTAAAAAGCAAAAATAACACCAGTTGGCGGGGGGGGGAAGCTGGTGAATTAACATTTAAATTCTTTCAGTTCAGCTGGATTCAGCTTTTTTCCCCCCACTCTGTGGTTGAATTTTTAAGATATAAATAAAAGACCTCTTAGAAACACAGTGATTAAATTTCCTATTTCATCACGGAAGCTTCCCCTTGTCCTCTTCTACCCTTTTCTAGACCTTGGCAAAGTGCTCTTTACTTCTAAACTTTTAACTCCTCCTGATCGTGAAACTGTGGCTTGCCCATTAGGTGAAGGTCATGACTGGACCACTGGTAATGGGCTGCACTTTGTGGGCCAGTCCTGTCTGTATTGACCCGTGAGCTTTCATGTCAGGGACTGTGAGGAGAGAGTGTAGTATCAATTTTACTATTTCCCATGAGTTTCAGTTAGACTTCCAAATTCCACTGATAAATTTTATAATTTCCTCAAAGTCATTTTACCTAAATCCTATTATCCTGATCTTGCTACTATATTTCTGTATACTTAAGTTGACTGGAGGAAATATAATTCTTTCAGGCTTTCGTCTTTATGGTTTTAGCCATATATCTTTGGCTAGTACCAATTAACTTGACAGCACCATATTAATACTGTTCTAATGATTCATTTCCTCCTATGCTTTTTCTGAATTTTCAAGATAGACTTTGTTCCATTTGGTTTATTTTTTCATTATTATTTTAGGCACAATGATTTACTGATATTTAAGATTATTCTGGAACAATAATTCATTGAAAATGTAAGGGTGACTATGACTATTGTGAGAGAGGGAGAAAGAGTTCAAATAAAGTTCAAATGCTGCAGGCTTCCATTTATCACTGAACAGAACAATAAACTAAGAATAGATGAAGTGGCCTCCTGCAAACTCCATCCCAATTATGTTTTCTGTATACTCTTTTTCTCGTCATTTAATATCTCATCCCTGACTTATGATGTTGTTTATTGTTTAATACACAAGATATAGTGGTTGTTGATTCCACCTACAAAATTAGGATTTATTTTCTAATTTGCATTTGTTCGTGATTTTCTATGCTTTTCCTGCATATCCTTAGAGTACCAAATGGATAAAATCCTGTATTGGGGCACAGGCTGAGTCACTGCAGAAAGACACCTACAGATGCAGCACCTTACCTGAGATGCATTTTTTTTCCTGCACCACTGTTCAGAGGTAGCTGGCAGTCCATAGAGGGTCAGTAGCTTTACTCCACAATGTCATTCAGGGATCCTGGAAGCAAGCCCTGTCATGCTCCATACTTGGTCCCACCTGCGGGTCCAAGTTGGGTGCTTCACTTGTCTGTATTTCCCAACCTTGGGCAACAAAAAACATAAATTAGAAGACAATCAGGTTTCTTTAACAAGGAGATTGAGAAGTTTCATGTTTCACTTCCACTTGCATTTCAGCATCACAAACTTAGTACTATGGCAATACCTAGCTGCAAAGGAGGCTAGGAAATGTAGTCTCTAGATGAGCAGCTGTGTTCCCTGGTAAAACTTGAGGTGAAGGTCATATTACTCAAAGGAAGAATTGATGCAGGGGGTCATCCATAATTAGCAATGCCTTTCACAGATCCCTTTAAAGTTAGTTACCTTGATATAGATTTATAAGAATTATATTTTTATTTGCAAATTGCCCTTAAATGATTCCCCATTTCATTATTTTTCTACTCTTCCTAAACTTAAATGCTTGGTGGGAATGAGGAGCTGTCATCTTACATACTGTCTGTGAAGAAGTATCTGCGTGATACCCATTGTCCTCATATTCAGTCCACTCTCTACATTAGCACATAATAACATGAAAATAAAGTATCTTTTTTCTCCTAATAACAGATGAATCTGGAAACAAACTGATCATTTATTTACTTAGGCATTCCATAGGGGCTACATTATAAAAAGGACATCTTATATTTCCTCATGGGCTTCCCAACCAGTTTTAGGCTTAACAACTTAAGATTCTCACAACCCAACTCTTTGCCTCAGTAGAAGAATACTCTTTCTAGTTATTTGCAGTTCACCGTGGGCTATGTTCTCACCCAGAGACCCAGGCCTGGGGGAAAAATGAAAATAGTGAAGTTGGTTATTATCTCAACTAGACAAGTGGTAAAGGTCCATGTAGGAGAGGAAGGAAGTTGGCATCAGACCCAGTTTTTGAATCTGAGATGTGGCCCTGTGATCCCTGTTAAACTAGCTCTGTCAGTCATAGTTGATGCATTCTGCACCCACCCGTCAGCCCCATAGAATGGCCAGTTTCCCTCATATGTAGCCCTGTGACAGAAGTAGTTCTGCTTTAAATAGGCAAGTCTCACGTGTGTGTTTTAAGAAACTGTAGAATTACAGAAAGGGAAGGAAGGAAATTAACTAGCCTGAGCTTCATGGTACATTTACATCATACGTATTTATTGAGTTTGCTCCCTGCTGGGTGTTGTGCTAGGCACTGTGGATACAGCGACACAGCTTCCAACCTCATGGAACTTTCACGCTAGCAAGTTGACAGGCGTCAATCAGAGGATCACTTGGCTGTGTCATTAGAGCTGGGATACAGAAAGAGACTAAGCTAAGGACAACCTGCCCAAGGCAATAGGTTGGCTTCCCAGGCCAAAAGCTATACTTTGGGGATGAAAGAGGAAGTCTAGGAATAAATAACTGAATCAGGATTTTGAGAAACTTTCCTTCACTCCTCATTTCTGCTTCTCTTTTTCTTCAGAAATGCAGATAACTTTTTGAATATGTTTAGATAGAGGGGAAAACAACACTTACCAGTCTGTTTAGCCTCAAATCATCCACAGGTTGAGGATTCTCCCCTCTATTAGAATTCTCAGAGGGGATCCATAGGGGGAATATTGAAGGTGGGTGAACTCAAGATCTGCTTTACAGGTGGGCAGCTGGGGCAGCCAGCCAGAGTTATAGCCAGTATTCCCATTCACACCACACCTCGCTTGCTGGTGCCTGGGATTCCTTAACAGGAAGGATCCCTCATGAGAGAATAAGCCTCAGGGCCAAGAAAGCTGGTCTACTCTCCAAAAGTTACCGCCATGGTTACTTGTTTCTTTTAATGGTTTAATTTTAGTTGACTGGTTTTTATTAGGTCTTCCCAACAGCCTTCTATAGTGTGTGCAGGTCCTCTCTGGCCCAGCTGCCTGTTGCTGCAACGCGAGAACTTCTGACAGCAAAGAGAGGGAGTCCGCCACTGAGGGCTTGACTGTGTTCTTATTTAAGTCCTTAATTAGGAAGAACTCTCAGGAATATATTCATTGGATGAAGAAGAGTAAAACCCTCTCCCCTCCCTGCAAGAAGAAAAGAGAGTGGGGGTTTGGGGGTAGGAAAGGATAGACATTAATATCCTCGGGTTTTATTATGCTTTGCCTTTTATAGCACTTTCATATGAGTAACTTTTCAAATTAGTTTACTCAGTGAGGTAGGAAGGCTGATATTATTGCCATCTTACAGATAAGGAAAGTGAGACTTCACAGCTCTTCGCTCATAGCACCCACGGCCTCTTCCAGGAGTCCCACACTCTTTCCAGAACACCTGTAAAAAGAAGCTCCAAGTCAGACGCTGAGGAAAACCTCACAATTTGGCTTTGAAATCTTCTCTAAAAAGGTTAAATCTATGGCAATGAAAGCCTATTAAATGTGTGTATACTTAAAGATCATGAATATTTTTCTTCTGTGAGAAGTTTTTAGTCTAAAATTCAATCAGATGAAGTTAAATGAAAAGGGACCCATAATGGAAGTCATGCTTCTGCTAATGATATCACAGGACAGAGAAATTCATTTAGTGAAATGTACCAGTAATCTAAGAATGGAAGATGTGTGTGTATTTTGGGGAGTAGGGGGTAGCACAGAGGGAAAAGGAAACTGTTTGTGTAAACATTAAACCCTTCCAGGCAGGGGCCTGTGTGATCCCTCTTCCTTCACAAAGAGCCCAGCACAGTGTCCAGAACTGGGCTACATAAGCGTTTGCATAACTGAACAGAAAGTGGAGACCAAGTTCTCCTTTGAAAGGCTAAACAAAAATCCATTTCTGCCACAATGCCAGCAGAGGTGTGCTCACTCAGCCCTGCCACCTTTAGAGTCACTCTGTGAATAAGTCAAAGGCCTTGGAGTGCTAGGTATGTTCTCATCTGTTAGCTTCCCTTTCAAAGTTTTGTGCCCACCTGAAGGACCTCTTCCCAGTTTCCACCATGGCATGATAACAGGCTCTGCCAGTCACTTCCTAGATAACCACAGGGAGTGATTGTTCTTTGCCTGGTTGGGTATTGAAGTGCTCTTTCTAACTGCCTGGGCATGTCTGTTCTTCAGTCTGCAGAGAGAAACTGATGGAATATTTTCTAGCTTCCCAGAAGTCCTGTACATGTCTTTAACTTCTCAAGAATCATGCCAATCCTCCCACCCCAGTCTGGAGGGTCCATCTTTGTTCTGGCCAAAACAGAATTTGGTGCCTTTCACTTCTCCTTTCTCATATATTTCTGCTATCTGTCCTTAGAAATCAGCATAATTGTGTAAAGATACTACATTTTTGGGAAATTTTATATCCTTTTAGGGAATGAGAAGAGATGCATGATAATAATAATAGTGAATGAGAAGAGATGCATGATATAATAATAGTGTGTAAAGAAAAACCTTAGACAAATTAAATTTAAGAGTTTAATGGAGCAAAGAACAATTTGCAAATCGCCACTGCCATGTAGTCAAAAAGGTTTTATGGAGAGAAAAAAGAAAATGACAAACAGAAAATGCTAGTGAGGTGCAGAAACAGACAAAGTTTTGGGTATAGGTCAGCGTTTGCCTTATTCGAACAGTTTGAACAGTTGGAGGCCTTTGGCACAAACTCGCTGACTGGAGTTTACAGTCTGTTTATACATTCAGTTAGGTTATAGTTCTCTATGTATGGAGAAACCTTTAGGCCACATTTCAAATATGTAAGGAGGCAACTTTGGGCTAAACTTAATTTTGCAATACCTGTTTACAACAGTTGCTACTTATTAATAATAATCTTTCAGCCAGGAGCTTCATGTAGCTTATCTTTAATTCTCACAATAACCATGCAAGGTAATCATAAATACACCATTTTACAGCTTCAAAAACAGTGACCCAAAGAATGGGCTCCTTACCTAATATCTATGTAAACAGCATGGCCAGAAGTCCAGTCTGTCTAACTCTTGAGCTGCCTCTGGAAAAAGTAGGCCTATGTAACAAACCTGCACATCCTGCACATGTACCCTAGAACTTAAAATTAAAATTTTAAAAAAAGATTCCAGTAACATTAGACAAGAATAAAAACTCTTTTAAAAGATAATACCCAATAATAGCAAAGACCTGGTAGAAAAATAAAATGATTCAATACCAAAAAAAAAAAAAAAGAAATAAAGCAAAAGTAGGTAAGGAAGACATTTTCATAGTCAAATTCAGGATGTGCTTATCTTCAAGCAACTAGAAGTACTTACCAAGAAATGCTTGTTGGGCACCTACTAGAGAGGCCTTTCTCAAACTTGACCCATGTATACCTGCTGCATCTGGGCCTCATCCCAAACCCCCTCGATTAGAACCTATTTATTTGCGACTTTGCAATTTCATTGCTGACAGCTCTCCAGGTAATTCTTCCATTAGCAGAGAACTGTGCCAGGCCCAGAACCTAAAGCAGTGTTTCTCAAAATGTAATATTGGACCACTTGCATAAGGCCACCTAGAGCAATTGTGTAAAATCCAGAGTCCCAGGCTCCATCTGTGGAAATAGGGTGGAGCCTAAAATTGATTTATATTTTTAAACGTCCATTTGATTAAGCATCACATGTTATCATTAATGGTGCAATGTGGTGAACATTGCATGTTGCATAATTTTACACACACACACATAACTAGAGATTCAATAAGGTTTTAGGGTGTGTGTGTGTGTGTGCATTTATAGGTATAGTTAAAGAAATTATGACTCGAAATTATTAGTGAACTAATAAATATTTGAGAAAGCAGAGCAAACACATATAGATCAACAAATACATGCTATATATAGATAGTGTATAATCAAATGCTACCTGTGTGGTATAGAATAGAAAAGAGAACAATTAGTGAAGGTTGAAAGAATCAGTGCTGTTTTTACGAAGGACGGATGTCTCAACAGGCATCTTCACAGTTGAGTAGTTAATACTTTCCCATATCCCGTAATTCATAAAGATTGCAGTAACATACTGTTTTTCCCAAATAAACTACAGGAAAAAAGAACTGTGTCAGCTCTTCAGAGACAGAGTTGCAGGAATACAGTAGCCAGGAGTAGCCAGCCCTGAAATGATATAGGCTGTGGATGCCACACGGCCAGCACTCCATCATGGTGACTCACTCGGGCACCAGCCTGTTCTCACTTGTGTCTCAGGCTTCCCCCTCAGCAAAAAAGCTTAAGGACCACTTAGGAATAGGCAAGATGCAAATGTCAGTTTCTCCTTTGCTTCAGCAGTACCAAAATCTTAACAAATGAGCTGAGTCACCTGGGGAGCTCCTGCAGACTACACATTCTAGTCTATTGGGTTTTTTCAAAATTAGTGATTTTTCTTCCTTTTACCAAATTTGGAGTTCATGTTTGCAAGTCTTCTAGATAGTCATGACATTATCTCCCCCTTCTGGGACAACAGAAACATTTGAGTGGCATCACTGGGCTGGATCGTTCACCAGCTTTGCACTTGCACCCCCACATCCCTGGAGTCACTGAGTGGGGCAGTGATGCCCACTCTGCTGAGACTGCATATCCTTACTCCAACCTAAGAGCCACCTTTAGGCTCTAAAGCCTTTCAACTAAATTGTTATCATGAGTTCTTAACCTTTCACCGTATTTTGCAATGAGAAGGTACAAATTTTCTCCCCACATTAACTCTATCCCTTTATCCTTTAGGGCAACAGTTCAAGCTATTTCTCATTTATATAAAAAGAATCAAGTATTCTCTGATGTTATAAACCAAATTTACCATAATACAATTTTTAAAATGCATACAAGTCACATTTCCCAATTTTTCTAAACCATCTGGCACCTGCAATCTAACCAACTGCCACCTGGATTCAGCAACTAGGTCTTTAGAAATGTTTGTGGAGTGTTAAAAATCCAAGCACACAGTAGGGCTTTGCTCAGTCCTTAAAATTATACTATTTCTACCACAAGGAAAGCTCGCTTTGCTTCTCTTCATTTTAAATCAGTGTGATGAATTTGTAATATTCATACTTATATTTAATTGCCATAGTAAAGAGTTATTTTAAAACATCATAGTAAAATGGGAAAGTATTCTAATATCTCAGTTAACCAGGCCTTTGGGAAACTGATGTGTCCAAATTATGTCCAAAGGGTTATGTTGATGACAATCCCATTAAGGCAGTCCTGAATATTGAGGACAAAGAGAAAGTATCTTGAACAAGGCTGCACAGATACCTAGGGAGGGAAGTCAGAAAATCAGAGTTCTCGTCCTTGTCACTGACTTCCTGGGGATAAGTCACTTTTCCTCTGGGCCATGGCTAATATTAATTCATATTGGTATGTCTGTGCCTCTTCTTCAAATTATTGAAATACGGTTTTTTTTTTTCTTTTTTTTTAAATTAGAGAGAGAGAGGGTCTTTGCTGCCCAGGCTAGAGTATAGTAGTACAATCACAGCCCACTGCAACCTCGATCTCCTGGGCTCAAGTGATTCTCCCACCTCAGCCTCTCGAGTAGCTGGGACTACAGGTATGTACCACCATGCCCAGCTAATTTTGTTTTTACAGGTAGGGTCTTGCTGTGTTGCTCAAGCTGGTCTTGAACTCCTGGGCTCAAGTGATCCTCCTACCTCAGCCTCCCAAAGTACTGGGATTACAGGTGTGAGCCACCACACCTGGCCTGAATATGTTTATATTGGTAAATATCCTTTACCTGGGGTCCTTGCAATGCTGCCTTGGCCACTCAGCCCCTTTCCTGAGATTCCCTGGATTTCTCCATCATTCAGTCGGTAAAGGCTTATTGTCTCCCCACCAGCCGCTCGTCAGGCAGTTTCCATGCAGAAAGATTTCCGAGTATTTTGAGCATCACCTGTGCTCTGGGCTTAAGATTTCTTACTTCTGGAATGAAAGCTTAGAATAAATAACCCTAACTCTGGAATCCTGAGGTTTTATGTTGTACGTTTAACATTTAGAGGAAAAGACAGATTTGACTTGGGGCCAGAACCCTGCCTTTTTCTCTGGAATTGACTTTTTGGAAAGGGTGTAAAACTCTATTTGCATTGAAAGCCGGGAAGGACCTGAAAACAGTTCTCTGCCAAATTGATCTGTATACTTTGGCCATCAATAATTTCAAGTATAAGATTACTTATGGAGCCGTCATCATAGGAGGAGATGAATGTCTCCTCCTAAGCTCCAGATCAGTGGTCCAAAAACAGGGTTTGGTTTCCCAGTGCGATTTAGAAATGAACAGAAACATATTCAATAGATGAAGATAGAGGGTCATCTTTTCAGAGAAATTTTAGGATTCAGACAGCATAATTTTCTCTTAACCAGTGTGACTTTGTTTTTTTGTTTTTTAGTTTTTGTTGTTGTTGTTGCTGTTGTTGTTTGAGACAGAGTCTCACTCTGTCATCTAGGCTGGAGGGCAGTGGTGCGATCCCTGCTCACTGCAATCTCCACCTCCTGGGTTCACACCATTCTCCTGCCTCAGCCTCCTGAGTAGCTGGGACTACAGGTGCCCACCACCATGCCTGGCTAATTTTTTGTATTTTTAGTAGAGACGGAGTTTCACCGTGTTAGCCAGGATGGTCTCAATCTCCTGACCTCATGATCCACCTGCCTCGGCCTCCCAAAGTGCTGGCATTGCAGGCGTGAGCCACCGTGCCCGGCCCAGTGTGACCTATTTTGAGATATCAGTAACCACATTAATAGAGCAATAACACAAGTTTTATGTTGGATATTTGAGTGGTCTCTTTTGGATAATATATACTTATTAGGGGAAATGAGAAGTAGTTGTTCTAAAATACATGTCATTAAACTTACTCTTTTATGCAATTAAAACATTTTAATTGGTCAGTTTAGGACTTTGCTAGACCCTGGGCAAATAGGAATGAACAAGACAGGAAGTGTCCCTGACCTTATGGTGCTTCTAGTATAGGTGGTACTCAGTGAAAGAAAGTTACCATTAATGATGATAATGGGAGGCAGATTTCCATAGTGGTTAATGGATGCTAGAGAAAAACTGCTACTTATTAACTGTGTGACCTTGGACAAAGTAATTACCTAGCCACTATGAGCCTTAGTCTCATTACCTGTAAAATGGGGGCACTATTATTTCCCTAGGCCTGTTAATAAAATCAAAAAGATCATGCCTTATAATATCTTTGGAATAATGCCCAACATATAGTAATTGTTCAACATATGGCATCTCTGATTATTAATAAATTAGAATCACTAATAAAAATAAACAGAAAAATGACAAAAGAAAAATGTTAGCTCAGTTCTCTTTTTCAAGCTCTCTTTGGAGCACAGAAGAACCCATTTTCTACATGCTGATTGCTACTGTTTGAACGCTACTACATCACTGGTGAGCCTTCCTTTTCTCTGATTAAGCAATTCAAATCTCCCTTTTCACTTGTTTTAAAGTCATGCCTGCTTCCTTAACCACAGGTAGCTTCTTATTCTTTGAATACACTTTCTGAAGAGTAGATTGAAACCTGTAGCTGCTTAACTGTCACTTGGGAAACTTGTTTAAAACATACATTCCCAGATGGCAACTCCAGGAATCTGTGGTTCTCATGAGCAAACCAAGGTATTTTCGTGCACAGACCAATTGTAGACACAGTTTGAGAAATTCTGCTCTTGAGAGCTGGTCTTGCAAACCCCTATAACAAAGGCAGATGCCATAAACTGGACTTATGTCCAGAGCTGTTATTAGTCAGCACATGCATGCCTGTTAAAATGGCAAGCTAATTCCCTACTGCCATTCCTGTGTAGCTCTGGCCTGGTGTCTCTGACTGTTCTTCTCCCCCTCCCTCACTCTACCCCAAACCTCAGCTGCCTGACCCTTTCTCCAGGAACCTCCTAACCAACGAGCAACTAAAGAGGTAACACCTAGCACAGCATTGGCCTCTGCCATAGGGGTATGGCTAATGCGTACTCTAGAACTGTACTGATTGATAATATTTTTAACATTGCCTTTGGAAATGATTGATTGAGGAAAAAGATGACATCTCTCTTCCTTAGTAAAATAGCCACACACACCTACACCCCTACACACATGCCCCACATGGACGCACATACATGTGTGTCCATATGCCTCCCTAAGGCATCTCAATAACCACTCTACTAAGACTCCTTCAGTTTAATTAATACCCCACTTCTTTACTGAAGAGGAGAAGGAATGGATGGCACAGGCCTCTGGCCCACTGGTTATGATGAATGAACTTCTCTACCCTGATATTTCATAAAAAGCTACAGCATCTTGGCAGTCAAAGTATTCTCCAAGGCTTCATTGGAACCAGAAGAATCCCGTTTAAAATACAGCTTTATAGCGAGAGAAAGCCTTCTTGGTTATTTACGTTATAACATGGTTATTGGGTATCTGGAGGTGCCTGCTATGTATTCCTGGGAGTTTAATTTGCCTTGCTGTGTGTGTGTGTGTATTTTTTGTTGTTTTTTTGTTTTGTTTTGTTTTGTTTTGTTTTTTGTAGTCTTTTCATCTGAGTGTTCATCTTTGCTATGTTAACCTAGGTTTTCAGTGAAGATCCTTTTAACTGTTAAGGGTTGACATCTTGTAAAGGTTCAATGTTCTGGTGTGCCAATTCCTGGCTATAAAAGATTAAAGCATTCCTAATACTTTTCTGTTCTCATTAAAAAAAAAATTATTTTCAGGAGATGGTAAGAGATTCTATACCTTTAAATGCTCCCTTGAATGACCTTAGTTCTGACTTCTCCAATTCAAAGTGATTAATCACCTCACTTTTACTGCCAAGCCTGGGATATTATGGCACTGCCCAGAGCTAACTTGGCCAAGAGTTTCATCTTTCCTGGAATTGTCCTTGGTATTTCAAAGCTTTGTGTGGGGTAGAGAGCATTTTACTAGGACTGCCAAGGCATAGGTTCTGTTCCTAGTTCTACCATTAACTTGCTATGTGATCTTGACCAAGATTCTGAATCATTCTGTGCCATAGTTTCATCATTAATAAGGATGGTAACAACAACCACTCACAACTACTGAATTATCATGTGCCAAACACTAACTCATTACTTTCTATGCACTAGCTCATTCAGCAACCCTTTTTTGGGGAGTTACTGTTCATCAGATACATCCTGTGCGTTACCTCATTAAATTCTCACAACAGCCCTATGAAGGAGCTGTTCTTGTTATTCCCACTTTGCAGATGACAAGACTGAGAGTTACAAAGGCAGAATTACTTGAGCAAGGCTCTCCTGCAGTAAGTGGCAGATCAAAAAGTTGAACCCAGTATGGTCTGATAACCAAGCCAATGTTTATAGCCACATATGTACTATACCACCCCCTGATTCAACTGACAAGTGGAGATGGGTGTGAAGAATACTTTGACCAAATATCTGGAGGCAGGAATGTACACAGCAGTGCTTCTCAACAGGGAGCAATTCCTCCCTTCCCTTCCCAGGAGACACTTGAGAGTATCTGCAAACATTTTGTCACAATGAGGGGGGTGCTACTGGCATTTAGTGGATAGAGGCCAGGGCTCACACCAAACATCCTACAATGCACAGGACAGTTCTCTGTAACAAAGAATTATCTGGCCCCAAATGTCCATACTGACAAGACTGAAGCAAACCTCTCAAGAGCAAGACTATTCTGCTAGTGTATCGCAAAAGAAGGAGACAATTGAGCACTCTTTTGGTATTGTCTGGTTGCTAACATACGCACAAATGTCCATCAGGTTATGTGGAATTCAGACTGTCCGGATATGGGGTACAGTGAGAATCAACAGCTCTTCTTTCTGGCAAGCAAGACTTTGGCTTTTATTAATAAATTTAATCAAGATGGATAGAATGGGAAGGTCTTCAAACTGTGAATTCTCACATTACACCAAGAAAATTTAGTACCTATTCAAGGGTGAGAACAAGCCAACTAACCCCTGGCTACACATTAGAATCATTTGGGAAACTTTTTAACATACCACTGCTCAGGTTTCAACCCAAGAGATTCTGGTTAATTTGTCTGGTATGGCCTATGTGATTCCAACGCACAGCCCAGGTTGAGAGCCACTGACTATCTTAGATCAAGGTGTGCAGTTAAGGAGTAGAATTTGGATGAAACAGCAGCTTTAGGGATGAGTTGATGAGAAAATAACCATCTAGTACATGGAATTTTAAAATATTTGCAACAGGGTTCCAGAGATGTATTGCGTGATTGTAATCATGAGGAAACAGCAAACAAATCCAAATTAAGGGACATTGTACAAAATACCTGGCCTGTACAATACAAAGATGTCAGTGTCAAAGAGTGAGGAATGTTCCAGATGAAAGGAGACTAAAGAGAGATGATAATTTTTCAATACATTATATGTAAATTTCTTGTGATTTTCTTGTGTTATAAAGGACATTAACGGGACGATTGACCATAATGGAAAGTGGTTTATAGATTATAATATTGTATCAGTGTTAATTTCCTGGTTTTGATAATTGTACAGTGGTTATAGAAGAGAATGTCCTTGATTTTAGTAAATATATAACACATTTTAGAGGTAAAAAGGCATATGTCTGAAACTTTTCTCAAATGATTCAGGAATAAAGTTTGTGTTTTTTTCATGTGTGCGTGTGTGTGTGTGTGTAAAGGATGGGTGGGACAAAAGGATAAAGAAAATGTCATAAGATATGCATATTGGGGAATCTGGATTCTGCAATATTCCAATATTGGGATAGGAATTCTTTGTTTTACTCTATTTTTGCCGCTTTTCTCTAAATCTTGAAATTATATCAAAATACAAAGTTAAAGTAAATTACTTCAAATAGTAATAAAAGGATTCCTGTCTCCAAAGTCCTTTGGGGCTAAGATACTTGTCTGCATTTCATGGATGTCTTAGGTGACATCTTTTGTGCAAAGAAGAGGGAATGGATAGAAATGGGCAAGAGGTATCTTGAAGCTTATCAGGTAATATTATTATTTTATAATGAGGGAAAATCAATTGTGACTTCTAAGCTAGGACATCCCCCTAAACAGGTCTTCTGATAGAGCTAAGTCACCTCTTTAGAGAGCCTCCATCTTTGAACATCTAATGTCAAGTCAAGTTCATCTAAGTCAGAGTAGTGACCTGAAGAGCTGCAGCTGCTTTTAGCACTTTGTGTCAGAGAATGCAGTTTCCTTCTTTTTAGATCCTTTTATCATAAGGTGGGGTGAGGCCATGGGAGGAGTAGCTACTCAATAAGACAGAAATAGATTAAATATTCAATTGAGTATAACCCTTTAGAACACTCCCTTCCCCACACCCACCCACACCCTACCCCATCTATGCCTCCCTCTGGCATAAATAAAAAATATTTAGGTGGTGAAAGGGGGTACAGGAACTGTTTCTTCTTTATAGACCAAAAAAAAAAAAAAAGTAAAATTAAAAGCTACTTTCTAGAAAAAAAAAAAGTTTAAAAAGTGAAGTCAACAAATGTTTATGGGTACAAAATGTATTGTCTACTTTGAAGAAAGTGATTTATTTTTACATTGCTCTTCATGTTCCATTGATAGGGCAACCACACACCCTAACTGGCCCAGGACAGTTCTGCTGGGTACAAGTCCTCCTGTCATAATTATCAACACCTTCTTTTACACTGAAATATGTCTTAGTTTGAATATTTAGTTCCATAGTCATCTACCTATAGAAAAAGTCATTTCTCCTCCTGTGGGAAAATAGTTTTCACCAAGAGTGGTATTTTACCCAGATCACTGGGCTTCCTGATAGGAAAATTAACAAGATCAGGTAAATAGCCATGTGGATATCTGAGCCCATTTGTGATAGAACAGAGAAGGATGTACAAATAGAAAACTAACACGTTCCACAAATGAAACAATAAAAGACTTGAGAACAGACAATCGAAGGAGACAGCTTTGCTGATCTTTCTTTTTTTCCTCAGCCACCATTCTAAATTACTTTTTTGATAGAACAAAACAGTGTTTTATTCTTGCCCTTGCAGACAGAGGCTGCATTCCCAGCCTGCATTTGTCTTCCATTTCCACATAAAGGCCTGATAGTACTGATGGTATCTGCTTAAGAACTTAATGAAACTCACACCTAGTTTCAGGGGAAGTCAACCCAGGCATCTGTTTGGAGGCTGCCACTCACTTCTAGCCCTGTCTAGCTCACAAAATGGCACACAAACTTGCTGCTCTGTTCAACCGATCTGGAAAGCAAAGCCTCCATCAAGAGGAAATAAACTGTAGCTGATGCACGGCCAAGAGGATGATTTAATGCAGTCCAGAGAACTTTCAGCGCAATTTCAACTCCCATGCTTGAGTGCTGAAAAAGTGTGACTGCAGTTTAAAGTCCTTATGTATGAGATTGTGGGACAGCTTCTTTCAAACACAGACAGGTTTTTGTTGTTTATAATATTCCCCAAAGTAGCATTTTGTGGGAAAGACTGTGTGTAACTCCTCAGATCTGAAACAGGGACAGTTTGATGGTGACTAGATTAGAGTTTAAACACGTTCTTTGTGTTTTGGCCAGTGCAGATTGACAGGTCTCATGGATGCCTCTTTTGATGGTGGGATATTTAAATCGTGGGACCACAGAGCTCCTAGTTGTGGTCACACCTTACATACTCCTGGATACCGTTGCTGCTTCCTGTGGTGGGGGCTTCTCTCTCCTCAGAGCTTGTGTCGTGGCAAAGTATACTCTATGATGGGCACTGCTGCTGGTGCCCATAATTGAAGGCAGATATCCCGAGGAAACCTCTCATGATATAATAATATCCACTAATCCACTAGAATTCTACACACCCACCCTGCATAGTTGTGGGGTTTTTTTTGTTTTGTTTTGTTTTTGTTTTTAAGACAAAGTCTCGCTCTGTTACCCAGGCTGGAGTGCAGTGGCACAATCTCAGCTCACTGCAACTTCCACCTCCTAGGTTCAAGTGATTCTTCTGTCTCGCCTCCCGAGTGGCTGGGACTACAGGTGCATGCCACCACGCCTGGCTAATTTTTGTATTTTTAGTAGAGATGGGATTTCACCATATTGGCCAAGCTGGTCTCGAACTCCGGACATCGTGATCCACCCGCCTTGGCCTCCCAAAGTGCTGGGATTACAGATGTGAGCCACCACGCCCAGCCCATAGTTTTTCTTTCAAATATTCTTCATTTGGGAAAAGAACCCAGCTCACTAAAATGGTGATGACCTCATAGTGGATGTCCCTTTACCGTTGTTGCATTTGCTGCACATCTTCCATACTTTAAGAAATTTTCTGGTCCCATCTGATTATTTTTATGTGGCATTTGCATGGATAGATCATGAGAAATTAACCAAGCTCTAAGCCGGAGTAGTGGAGAAGAGCCTGTGTCTCAATAGCTGTGTAGCAAAATGAAGGTCTTAGCTCTGTGGTCATGCTACAAGCACTTTGTCATCACTAGCCTCTGACAATCAAACAGCTTCTCTTTCTCAAGAATAAAAACTAGGTGATGCTTATACCAAGCTAGCAAAAAAGGTTTTATGATTTTTAGTGTCCCCCCATTAAAAGAACAATGACTTTGGGTGCCATCTGAGTGGCTCAGAGGAGGTCTGTATTTGAGAGAAGATGGTGGAGCCAAGTCCAGTGTTGGCAAACTCACCAATTGTTTTGCACTGTGATTGCATTCTCTTCATGAGCTTTAGCGGGGCATAGAGGCTACAGACGTCAAAGGCAATTGACTCAGGGAAACAGAAGCAATAATGTCCTTTATTTTTTGCAGCAAAAATAATATCTACTGTAAAACCCTAGTCTGCTGATCATAAGAATATAATCTTAGCCACCTCAGGGTTTTCTCAGTCAATTCAGACCACTCCCAAACAGATGTTGAATTTAAAACCCTTACACACACTTCCTGATCAAGTGTGAAAAAAAAAAAAAAGGTGATGTTTGCACCATTGTACTCCAGCCTGGGCAACAGAGTGAGACCTGTCTCAAAAAATAAATAATACAGTAAAACTCTTATACATTGTCAAAATGTTGAGATATGGTTGTTAAGAGTAACAGTGACCTTGTTTAAATTTAGCCAGCATCCACCACTCTATTTATTCTCAGCCTGCTGGTTCCAGTCATCTGCATCTATCCCTCATGGCAGGAAGTGCCCATGTTTCCATTTGCTCCCTTGTTAAGAGGCCACGTGGTTACCCTCCATCTTCCTTCTCCTGGCCAAAGGGTCTCCTTGGGTCTCCTGCTTTCTCAGCCTACATCTATACCCCTCTTGGAAAAACTCAGAAAGTACTTGGTGGTTCTTCCGTTACACTCTAGAACTATGGGAAATCCACTGGGGCTGTCTTGGGACCTCTCTGCCTAGATGTCCACACAACCATGTCTGCTCAATTGTTAAAATAGGATGTGGGAGAGGGATTCTGGAGGATGGCTGCTTTCCTGGCCACTCCTCCCTCTCCAGGTGGTGAGGCACAGGTGCTGTCTGTTTCAGATCTCTCAACTCACTTGGATCCCAGAGTTTTACCACCCTTTGGAGGTTGTGACCAAGGTGGGGTGCAGGAGTGCAGAGCCCGTACTCAGAGACCCACATCAGCATACAACCTTACTGCTCTCTTCTCTAACTCTCCCACTTTGCCCTAGTCTAGAGAATTTTTATCTTCTCTTTGATGGAACAACTGTTTCTGCAAACATACCTCCAAATATTTTGTGCTAGCAGCAGCTATACCTCAGCTTTTGAACCCAAGGCCAAGAATCTGACCCTTTGTTTTCTGCTTCCACAGTAGAGGCAGTAGATGACCCACCTATAGCTACCTGAATAGAGTAATGGGATTCAATGAAAGAAACCATCAATGAATACATTCCTCTGCATATGCAAACAGCATTCCAAAAACAGAAGTTCTCGAGCAAACACTTTCCTCTTATCAAAGGTTTGCAGGTTGAATACCTTTTTGTCTTACATAAGCTCTATGTTAATATGTGAACCACAAACAGGAAGTCAGCCAAAATGCTGCTGGAAAGTAAATGATAAAATAATCACAGTCCAAATTTTGCTTGCTGCTGGATCCATAGTAAACCTGCATGCTGTGCTCCATTCGGCTGACTCCTAATCATCTTTCTCAGCATCTTACGTACCCAGCCTTTCATAAGGCTAACTACAGGCCAACTTTGCCCTAAGAACAAAATGCAGGTATTAGGCTTGTTCACAAAAGAAACACACAACTCATGATAAAAAAAAAAAAAAAAAAAAAATCTGCCACACTCTTACAGCTCTCTGATAAGGAGGTGATCATGATTAGCTCAACAGCTACATTTTCATTTAGAGAAAATGCCCATGCCATAGATGGACACAGCCGTTCAGCCAAATCAATGTTGATTAATCTCTTCTGCACTGTATAAAGAGAGCAAACCTAATGGTCCTGAGATATTTATAACTCTATTTATATCTGTTCATGTTTATTATTTATGCATTTTTACAATGCTGCACAAGATTTTTTTCTCGTGTGGTAAAGGAGCTGTGGTCATAACTTTTAGTTATTCCAACTAGAATGAAGAGATTAACTTCAGCAAAGGCAAATCACTTAAGCTCCTTAAATCGTATTTTCTTCATCTGAAAAGTGGTGATAGTAATGCTTCCTCTGTATACCTCAGAGAGTTATGAACATCAATGGTATAATCAATATCAAAGGTAGACAACATATGTGAAAGCAACTTATAAACCCTGAAGTGCTACACAAACACCATAATGTTAATGTTATCATTATTAGTAGTATACAAAACATGTTTTCATGGATGAAACAGAGAGAGCAGAGAAATTGTGAATTCCGTGCCCTCATCTTTAGTGGAAGGAAGAATAGATGTCGGCAAGTCTGTTAAACCAATTTCCCCGCTGGCCAAAACGAATCATGTTGGTCCATCAAGAAGGGCACTAGGGAAAATAGTGTGAGCGTGAGCTGCCCACTTCCAAGACGTTGGAACACCAGCTCCTGAAATTAAAAATACCATAGCAGTGGGTACCATTCCTTAAAATAAAAACAAACACAGACATAGCTAAGGTCCATGAAGGCTTATATAAGGCAGGACAGGTAAAATATTCAAGAATATTTGTAAAGATCAAACACCTTTAAACTGTAAGCAAAACAGCTACAATGAAAGATGCTTAGAGGGGCTTAAATATGGTGAACATGGAACTTATTCATAACATCTTGGAACCTCCATTTAAAACTTGCAAAAGCCAAACTCAGGACCAAATGAAAAAGGAAAGAGTCTATACTTTTACAATAAAGTATCTACTGAATATAAAATGAACTTACGAAACCAATTTCTTCTAGGAGTGATACAGACTGAAAATTATTATCCTAATTCAAAAAAGTCCTATTTTTAACATTTGTTTTTTCTAATTATAGAAACATTACATATTTACAGAAAAATTAAAGAGTATGCCCAAAAAGACAAAGAGTGTTAACACAGTTTTATAACAGAAAAACATTTTAACATTTTGATGTATCTTTTTCCAATTTTTTTGTTTTTATGTATTGTGTGACATTTAATATACATAAAAGTACTTATGTGTCTATATATATGTGAGTTGTGAAGCATAATGAAATAAACTTCTATAAACCTACCACCTAATAGGAATAAGTCATTGTCCCTTATTTCAAGAGACTAGCAATAGTTTCACAAGAGGTAGACTCTTTAAAGAAGCACAATAACTTGTTACAGGTACTATGATGACAGAATGTACAAGGTTCAGTAGAGAGTCTAAGGAGGGGCCGGGCGCGGTGGCTCAAGCCTGTAATCCCAGCACTTTGGGAGGCCGAGACGGGTGGATCACGAGGTCAGGAGATCGAGACCATCCTGGCTAACACGGTGAAACCCCGTCTCTACTAAAAAATACAAAAAAACTAGCCGGGCGAGGTGGCGGGCGCCTGTAGTCCCAGCTACACGGGAGGCTGAGGCAGGAGAATGGCGGGAACCCGGGAGGCGTAGCTTGCAGTGAGCTGAGATCAGGCCACTGCACTCCAGCCTGGGCGACAGAGTGAGACTCCGTCTCAAAAAAAAAAAAAAAAAAAAAAGAGAGAGTCTAAGGAGGATGTAGTCAGTTTCACTTGGCTGAAGGTGAGGGGCAGGTAGAAGTAGAAAGCCCTTGTAAAGGGTGTAACCCATATTTAACTCCATTTTGAAGCTTTAGGTGATCATTAAGATAATAATATTTTGCCATGTTCATCTTTTTAGCAATATTGGCTATTTTGCATAACAATGGACAAAACTGTGCAAGCATTTGATAGAAAAGGACATAAGCCTCAGAGACAAACGTTGGTCTGACAAACATTGTTTGTCAATCCCAGCTGTGCTGTCACTAGCTGAGTGACTTTTGGCAGGTTAACTTCTCCACAGTTAAAAAGTGATAATATCTGTTACTGTTTTGTGATATAAAGCTTATATCTGAAGAGTGTTGAAGGCTGGCTTGCTGGCTTTACCTTGGCCCAATCACTACAGCACAGATCCATCACCTACTTGGTTGTTCATTATAGTGGTGCACATGACACTGGCTAGTTTTTCAGAGGTAGGGAAACAGTTCAACCTAAAAGAGACTGGTGTGCAAAACAGAGTAGTAGGTGTTAATTCAGCATGAGATGTATTTCTATTTCCCAGAATAATCATGAACATTATCCAGGTTACCCCTACTACCACTACCACGAGTAAGGGAAAGGAAGCAAGTAAAAGAGAAAGAAACCGTTTCCTGAGCACCATGTGCCAAGTGTTTTGCAAGTATCCTGTTACCTAATTTTTATGATAATCTTCAAATTTTTGTTATACAGCTGCAGGGATGGAAATGTGGTGGGATTAAGTACTGGCCTTAGTTCACCAGTGGATTTGTTGTCTGTGGTTGGGTAGCTGAGATGGTTAAATTTGTGTCAACTTGGCTGGGCCACGGTGCTCAGATGTTTGGTCAAACATTGTTTTGGATGTTTCTGTGAAGGTGTTTTTGAATGAGATTAACATTTAAATTAATGGGTTAAAGCAGTTTAACCTTCATAGCGTGTGTGGGCTTCATCCAATCAATTGTAAATAGAACAAAGACTGACCTCTCTAAGAAGTCTGTCATTAGACTGTCTTTAGACTGAAGCTGCAACTCATCTTACCTCTCCAGCCTGTTGGCTTACCTTGCAGATTTCAGCCTTGTCAAGCCTCCATAAGCCCATGAGCCCCTTCTTAGAATAAATCTCTTTCTCTCATTAGATAGACAGATGGACAGATGGATGGACAGACAGAGAGATAGGCAGACAGACAGACACATACATGTCCTGTTGGCTCTGATTCTCTGGAAAACTCTTAAATAAGTAGTAAATTGCCCCAAAACTCAGTGGATTAAAACAACACATGTGTATTCTCTCACAGTATGTGTGAATCAGGAATTCAGGCATGACTTAATTGGGTCTTTAGCTCAGGAACTCTCACAAGGATGTATCACAGAACTGGCTGTGGCTACAGCCTTATCTCAAGGTTTGACTGGGGAAGGAAGCACTTGTAAGCTCACTCAGTGGCTGTTGGCAGGATTCAGCTCCTCGCAGGCTGTTGGATGAGGGCCTCGGTTCCTCTCTGGTTGTTGGCTGACGGTCACCCCGTTCCTTGCCATGTGGGGTTCTCCAGAGGGCAGCTCACACCACAGCAGCTTGCTTCATCAGAGGAGGCCATTGAGAGGAGCCAGAGAGAATACAACGAGGAGTCACAGTTTTTTTGTGTGCACTCCTCTCAGAAGTGACAGCCCATCACTTTTGACCAATTGTATTATTTAAAGCAAATCCCTACATCCAGCCCATATTCAAAGGGAGGGGCTTGCATAAGGGCACGAATAGCAGGATGTGAGGGTCACTGGGAACCATCTGAGAAGACAGCCAATCACACAGTGAGTAAATATACATCACTGACTGATGAGAAGCTCAGTCTGACTCCGGGGCCCACCTTCTCCATGATGCCAGCTGCAACCTCATAGAGCCAAGGGGATCCCTCTACAGGAATTGGTAATGAGCGGGTGGTCTGTGAGCATGGCACAAAGTGGGAGCATCGAAGGGCCTAAAAGAATCATGCAGATGATGTGGAGGCCCATTGCCCCTCAGCAAGGTCCCGGCACTCCTGCAGCCCTCAGAGTCAGCGCTTCTCTCCTCCACCTGCAGCAGGCTCTACCTGCCCCAGAGTAAAGCCACTCTGGTGGGCTTAGTCCTGGGGCCCTGTACTCACTTGACTCCTCCTGGCTCCTGTGTCCTGAAGCCTGTCAGCACTTCCCGCCCACAAGCCCAAGCCCCCAGTCTTCCCATTCAGGGTGTAGTGAAGCTGTGATGAGCAGCCCAGATCCTCAAGCAGGCCCGCAGCAATCATTTGCTACCTCTGACGTATGGGCAACTGAATGTTCTCAGCTGAGTCCCTCCATGAGAGTAGTCCTCAGCCTTGGAGAGCGGACATCACCTCCCCGGGCCACACTCCCTCCCCAGGGATAGCTCTTGCCCTGTGACTGCTCCATGACAGGGGAGGAGAACGTAAGATCCTGACCAGATCTCCTTGCCACCTTGAATCTGTTGAGGCCTTTGTTGGCACTGCATTGAGTTCAACTCCTCCCTCTGCCCACTCCTGGGTCCGTCAGGTCTCCACAGGTGTTGATCCTGACAGCACTCCTAAATGAAGCTCCTGTACACAAAACCTCCACTCACAGGGCTCAGCCAAGAAAGGCCTGTATCTGCACAACTGCAGTTGGCACCCCTCCAGCCATCTTTATTTACCAGCTTCATTGTAATGTTGTGAATGCACGACCAAGGATCTCCATGCGCTTGAGAAGAACCAACAGCAAGATACATAACTAGTGAGATAAACCAAGAGCACAGGTGACCTAGAGTATTCAGAGCTAATGCAGAAAGTAGACAAGATCTTTCTTAAAAAGAGATCTATTTAAAATTCGCAGAAATATTTAACAGGCTATGACAGCTGTAACACAAGAACACAGCTGCTGTGAAAAAAAGAGATATTTTAAAAGAGAATAAGCATTCCTTGCTGGCAAAATTTATTGGAAAATTTAGCAGAAGAGTTGAATGGACCTAACTGAGGAATAGGTTAATGATCTGAAAAATAATGTGAGAGGAATTCTGAGAATACAGAGTCAAAAGACAAAGAGATGGAAAATATGGAAGAAAAGAAAAACAGATAATAGATGCAAGAAATCCCCTATCCAACTAGGAATTCTGAAGGAAGGTAGTAGAAGCAATGGAGAGAAAGAAATTATCTAAATATGAATATGAAGAAGCTATGAACAAAGACACAATAAAAGCCTGTGGGGAAAAGAGAGGTCAGCCTGTTACTGTGTTATTATAGATAGAAGTAAGTTTAAGAGACTCCATTTGGCTCTGTATTTGAGATGCTGTTAATCTGTGACTCTACCCCCAATCTTGTCCTTGCTAGAAACATCGCTGTGCTAATTAAGGTTGAAAGGATTTTGGGCTGTAAGGAATGTGCTTTGTTAGGCAAATGTTTAAAGCCTGCTTGTGGTTGAAGGTCAGTACCATTCCCTTAAATCTCAGTAAAAGAAAAACATCTGTCTCCTGCCCATCCCTGGGAAAATGCAACATCTCCATGTATCTGTATGCCTTACTGCTGATTTACTCCCTTATCTTTTTGGCAATAAATACTGAGGGAACTCAGAGACCGGTGCCAGTGTGGGTCCTCTGTAAGCACAGCACTGGCCCCCTGGGGCCTCGCTTTTCTTTCTCTATACTTTGTCTCTGTGCTTTATTTCTTTTCTCAAGTCTCTCGTTCCACCTAGTGAGAAGCACCCACAGGTGTGGAGGGGCAGGCCACCCCTTCAAAGCCCACTGAATGTCTATAGGAACAGTTGGCAATTTTTTTCTGTGAAGAACCAGATAGTAAATAGTTTAGGTTTTGCAGGTCATACTTCTTGACTGTACTGCAGCACAAAAGCTTCAATACGTAACAAATGGAAGTGACTGTGTTCCAACAAAACCTTATTAAACATAAATAGGCATCAGGCCAGATTTGGCTTAGTTTGCTGACCCCTGCCTTCCAGAAATAATGGGGAAAAAAAATCACACATCTAGTCACATTTTGCTAAAAGTTCTGAACTCCAAAATTAGGGAAATTCTCTAAAGCTTCCAAAGACAAAACAAGGCCAGGATCTCACTTGTCTTCTATAACACAGTTGGCTAGAAAACAGTGGAGTCGTATTCTGGGGACAACTGAAGTGATTCCTAACCTGGATTACGTTTTAAGTCAAACTATCAGTCTAGTGTGATGGCAAAATACACACATATTTGGCCAGTCAACGACTCGGATGTTGTGTCACTTGTCACTATCGTGGGAGGAGAGGGCCTACTCAAAGATGTTTTCTCACACAACATAAAATGTTACTCCAAGAAAGAGGAAGATATGAGATACGTGAAACAGTCAAAATAACCAGAGATTTAGATGAAGAGAAATCCAGTTATGATCATTATACAGCAGGTCTAAAACCCGATCCATTGAATGTGAGACACCAACTCAGAGGGTTTTATGATGAGTGACTTTATTAAAGAACACATTTGATATAATAACACAAATGATAGAATTAGGAACCTGGAAGTACAGTTTTTTTGTGGAATTACCAATGAGATAACGGCTTATGTCTCCTCTCTTCAACAACAGTAGAAACGCATTTAGGAATTTTAGGAGGAAAAAAATGAGACAGACATGATTGTTTAATGAAGCAAGTAAAAATTTGTGCCATTAATGAAGTGAATAAAATGGTGTTTTCTGAAACAGCAAATCCAAACTCCCACAGGTCAAGAAACTTAGAGTAAGAATTAAGAGAATCACTAACTGTTCTTGTAAATTTATTTTTTGTTTGTTTCATATATGACCATTACAGTTACTTCTGTATGTGGCTATTTTTTTTTCTACCACTGCTTTTGTTACTTTTATATAATATTTTATAAATTTGCCCTTTTCCATGATATTATTCTTAAGTAGGCTCAGGTTGTTTTTAAATTAGAAAATAGAAGTCCTAAAATTGTATTTAGGTATCAGTATTATAATATCTTCTGATTTTCTTAAGACAGATGACAGATTTTACACCTAGAATCATAAATTTATTTTTCTTGAGATTTGTATTTAAAACTATAGAAGACTCCTTCAGGAAATGAATATTTCTTGTTTTAAAGAAATCTTTTTCTGAAAGTCAGAAATTTCTCATATTTCTTGTTTTATTTTATTTTATTTTATTTTATTTTATTTTATTTTATTTTACACAGTGTCTCGCTCTGTTCCCCAGGCTGGGGCACAGTGGCATGATCATGGTTCACTGCAGCCTCAACTTCCCAGGCTCAAATGATCCTCCCACCTCAGGCTCCCAAGTAGCTGAGACCACCAGTGCATGCCACTATGCCCACCTTGTTTTCGTTTGTTTGTTTTGTAGAGATGGGGTCCCCTTATGTTGTTCAGGCTGGTCTCAAATTCCTGGGTTCAAGTGATCCTCTCACCTTGGCCTCCCAGAGTGCTGGGATTATAGGCGTGAGCCACCATACCCACCCTCTTTAATTCCTTTTTTCTGATAAACTTAGGTAAAGTTAAATGTAATACTTTTCATTTAATAAAAATATTAACAGTGATTATCTTTAATGTATGGGTCACTTTGTCCTTATGTTTGTTTATATTTTTCCAAGTGGTCTACCATGACCATGTTATTTTCTAAAAAGAGCAACATTATTCCTTTCAGGTTACAATATCATTCAAAGCTAGAGCTTGGCAAATGTATGAATTAGAAGCTTGACATTACCATCACTTGCCCATAACCTTTAGCTAATCACTTAACCTCTTTTGGCCTTGGTTTTATGAAATTGAAAAATTGGGTTGAAATTTATATTTGATGATTTCGAAAAAACTTCTCCCAGACCTGTTCGTTTGTTTGTTTGTTTTGAATTGTTCAAACCCTTTGCATCATTTACAAGATCAGAATACATCAGAGAAGATTCTTGATTTTAAATGTTGATGGAATGTCTTTGGGTTTTGTGTATCCCTACATTCATATCCCAAGTTCTATGCAGGTCTGCTTCTGACTGGTGATGGGGCCTTAGGCGTATCATCCGCTGCTCTGTGCTTTGCATCTTTCAACTTTCAAGTAGAGGGGTTGGAATCAGTCACCTCTGGCATCCCTTCCAAGAACAGAGGTTAAAGTGATGCTGGAGAGAAAGCTTGATCACTGAGACCCTGTGGGAAAGGGAATCTGCTGCTTATATCATCCAGCCTGAGGATGGTCTCATTCTCATGGATGTACTGCTTCATCTTAAATGTACCAGGATTAGGCAACACCAAGCAGCAGAAATAAATCCTTCCGGGGATACTCCTAGGCAGATTGGGGTTCACATTACCAGTCAGCTCAGGTCAAAGCTTGTACCATTTGAATATCTCTGCACATTCTCTTCTTCACTTGTTCATGGGAACTTCCAACAGTGTCCCACCTACCCAATGTGTTCCCTCTTTGCAGTGGGGAGGAAACTCAGTCAAAACAAAGAACGTGCAGATAACATGATAATAATCAAAGGAAAAGCAATGTCGTGATTGTAAGAACAAACCAGTCAACAAGAGTTAATGCATTAATTAATGCAAAGAACTGAAAATTATTAACACCCAAGGACAGTAATGGTAATTCTCAGTAGCACAATTATATAAATCAGTTTATTCATAATCAGGAAGTGCTTAGGTCTTAAATGGTCCAACACATGTCTTCTAAACTGGTACCTCTTAAACTTCAATGGGATACTGATTATCTGGGGGGTCTTGTTGAGATAAAGATTCTAAATTAGTAGGTCTAGAGACTTGTGACCTGAGATAATGCTTATTTAGGAAGCTTCCAGGAGATGCTGCCACTGCTGATCTGTTATCCATAAGTTGGACTATAAGGATGTAAAGGACTTAGAACAGTGTCTGCATTTAGGAAGAACTCGTGTTAGTGATGATTATTATTTCTACTAGATGCAAGAATTCCAACTCTCCATATGCTCGTGTGCTGGAGTACCGAGAGTTGTGCAGCAACAGCCATATTTTCAAGCTGAATAAATAGAATCATTTTGTAAACTCATTTATGAACTGTTATGGAATAAACATTTATTCTGTAACTTTTATTAGATCACAAATAAGTAGCCCTTGGTAGAAAGCACATTTATGGAATGAGCATACTTTGCTGCTGAGAACTGCAGAGAAGGCCTGCACGTTTTGACAGGTTCCACTCATCAAGAGGACTGTCACGTCTCTCCAGTGAGCTGAGGACCACAGTTTCAGAATTAGTAACTCAGAGGACCAGCCAATTGGTAACCACATATCCAGTGTGCCCAAGACAGTCCTGAAGTCACAGCATAATTAATAGCACCCCCCTTGTAGCTTAGACAATGCATTGTATAGTCTTCCTAAATTTAGTGGACACTATCTATAAATTACTGGCTTTACCCAGCTTCCCTAACTCTCCCTAAACTTTCATTTCACCACATGGAGAAAAGGGAATTCTCAAATGTTCTTGCTTAGCTGACAATGGTTTTGGCACTGAATGATGCCTCTATTCAACAAACCTGAAGTTTTGTGTGTAACACACACACATATACACACACTCACGCCCCCACACACGGAGGAAACCAAGTTTCATCAATATGATCCAATTTCCAGGCACTTCTAATCTGAGCGGCTTATGTGAAGCTCTCTTCCTTTTGACAGAACCAGCTTCTTTTTCATTTCCAGTCATTTCTCTAGGATTGCAGAAGAATTCTTCATACTGCTGCTGGTCTGTGAAATATGCATGAGAAAAACTGACTGAAGACAAAAGATGTGTCCATCCCACTGGGTGAGATGCACTGAAAGGGATGAAGCCGTACTGACCCAGCTTCCCTCTGCCATAGACAGCCCTCTGGGATGAAATCTACATTCTGTCACTGATGAGCTGACTACCTTAGTCAGATCGTTTAATCTCTTTTAACTCGTTTCTTCATCTGCCTCATAAGTTTATTGTGAGAATGAAATAAATTAGCACATGTGAGGGGGCTAGTGTGGACTTGGCATATAGAAAGCATTTTAACCTAAGTCATATCTAATAAATTCCCACATGAAAATTTAACCACTGTGCAAAATTGCATTCCCAAATTTTGGGCAGTGTTAGCCATAGCCGAAGAGTCGGTTTTGTTTCTAGTAAATCCACTTCAGCCATGATAGATGTTGACTGTCATGTTTCAATTTGGAAAGGCTTTCCTTCAGGTCTCTTGTGTCCTGAATCTGTGATTGGTTGAAACAATCATTTTTGTTTCAAATCTTAAGGACTTTGAACATGAGAGATTTAATTTTATGTAAGGTTTCATCATTACTATATATTCTTTTTTATGTCATTACATAAAGAACAGAGGAAAACAAATAAAATAGAAAAGGTGAGATGGAGAGGAGGAAAAGAGATTAGGAGTATAACAAGCTGCACACTTTCTAAATGTAATGATTGAATCATAAGAAGTTCCTTATATCTGCATCTTAAAAGAATGCAAATGCCATTTTGATTTCATGGGAAAAATAAGTTAAAGGATATGTTGCTGCCTTTGAAAAGCTTACTTTGATCATTTGCCAAATGGCAAAATGAGTGGATTAAATTTTAAATTGCCTGTCTTCAGAAGGACGTGATATGGAACATATTTAGGATTTAGCCCTTTAATTTAACGTTAAACTTACTAAAAAATGTCCTCATCAATTATTGATAGCCCGATTTTAAAACAGAGCCTTCACCTCAATGTTGAGAAGGTAGGAACACTGCTTGTTTTTAGAAGTACATTTTCTACTTCTTTCAGCTACACCACTGGGTAGCATTCTGGAAAGGGGTAATTTTTTAAAGAGGCTCCAAGCTGGTGAGCAGTTTGCCTATCTGCATCAGCAGGCTCATGACCCGTCATTTAGAATTCAAATGGAATGTATTCAATGAAGCATCTTGCTATTAAATACATGTTGTAAAAAATATGTGAGTGCTGACTGTTAAAATACCAAAATCTCAAATCTCATTTGGTTTATGTTTCCTATAATTCTGTAGGTATTTAATAACAGATGTTATTGTGCAACAAACAAGGCCATTCCTAGCAAAATATGGCTTAGGACCAACTATTCTTTTTATTCTCTTCTTAATCCCTTAAAATACCTTTTTTTTTGAAACAACATCATATTAATGTAAATATTTAAATCCTTTGATAATGCTGCTCTCCTGCCTGGAGAATTCTGAAGTCTTCCACTGCCATTTATTTCCACACATACAAATTCTATCCACCTCTTACAGGCCATTTCTTCCTTGACCACCCCCCTATACACACACACACACACACACACACGCACACACACACAGGCATGCACATGCGCACACTCTCTGATGGCACATTATTCTGAAATATATTCATAATATTTTAAATAGTAAGAGGAATTGGAGATTAAAGCTCCATAGAGGAAGGATATTTGGTAGGGGGGGTAGTCAAGAAAGACTTCCGGGAAGAAATTTGTATAATTTTATTTTGGCATCCCTGTTTTATTACATTACAGAGGATCTTAATACATATGTTCAGTGTGCATTTGTTGCTTTGGTTGAAGGATAACTTTGAAGAAAAGAACAAATTCACCAAAAGGTAGTGTGTGGGAGGGAGGACTGTTCTCTCAACGTTGTCTGGTTCATTTCATCACCAAGTGATCCCTTTCCAAAGTATAGGCATCTGCATACACACAGTTGGCACTCAATAATGAATACATGAGCAAAACACAAAAATGATACCATTCCTGCCCTAGAAGTTCTTGTAATCCAGTTAATGATGGCACATTTGCCCTCACTAACAACACTGTTAAGGGAGCACAGCAGAAGGATGTCTAAACCTTAATGGGATTCAGGACAGATTTCTTGGATTTGAGATATGAGCTAGGACTTGACAGATAATTAGAAAGTTATCTGGAGGAAAAGGCTGTTACTGGCAGAAGAAAGGGCAAATGAGAAGGCTTGCAGACACAGCATAACCTGCCTTTGGGAACCTGTAAAGAGAAGTTTGGCTGGAATAGGCAACAAAAGCAAAGGAGAGGTGTGAGATTAGTGGGGTGGGTGATGGCCATTTTATGAAGGGCCTTTAATGCCAAGCAGAGCCTTATTCTAAAAGCTATGGGGAGCCACTAAAGAATTTTATAGAGGAATGATATGATCAGAATGTTCTCTTTTACTTTATTTATTTATTTAAGACAGAGCCTCACTGTGTTGTCAAGGCTGGTCTCAAACTCCTGAACTCAAGCAATCCTCCCACCTTGGCCTCCCAAACTGCTAGGATTACAACCATGAGCTACTGCATCCAGTCCAGAATTTTCTCTTTTAGAAAGACCTGTCTAGCAGCAGGCTTCCAAGATTGATTCTTGGGTGGCCAGACAGAGACCAGGGAGACCAAGTGCAGTCATGGGGTCAGCCACAAAATAGATGGCAGGATGAACAGGGGACTGATGGGAGACGTCCTGAAAGGTCCAGAGAACACAGGGCTTGTTGAGTAGTGGGATGTGGAAGTGAGGGAGAAGGAAGAGATCAGGATAACATTTAGGTTGCCTGCTTGAGCAACTGGGTAGAGGGGGCCGTTTATCGTGATAAGATGAGTGGCAGATTTAGAGGCCGCAGCATAAAAAAAAAAAAAAATGGCTTGAGGGCCATTACATGGAAGACACCTATTGGAAATCTCAGCAAAACAATTGAACATGGGATGTGGAGGTCTGGAGATGGCTTTGTCTAAAAGACAGTAGAGGCGTGCTGGGAGAAGAGGAGAAAGGAACCAGGTAGGAGGGGCTTACCTACTCTGTGTGTGAGCTTCTGATGTTTTCAATAGTCACTGGCATCTTTATCCTTTGCTCGTGGTCTCTCTGAGCTGCAGCTAATGGTGCAGGATCCCCAAAGGGAAAGATTGAAGGCAATTACCCAGTTGATTTCCTCCTTAGAATGATTTAATTTACCATGTTGTTTTGTAAAGGACATGTTTAAACCTTTACAGACAAAAAAGAAATTTTGTGGTTAATTTGGGCTCTACATTTTAAGTAGATAATAACATCAATAAAATCAAGTTAGTTTAATTAGAGTTGATTTCATAGGAGACATTTTGCTGATATTGCTATAATTGCTCTTTACAATCTTCGAAGATTATATACCAGTACAAGTATGGATATAAATATATAGATAGATGTAGACATAGATATAATATACTTGGTTCTGGATATAGGGTGATTTGGATATAGAGCTAATAAGCCAAATACAGGCATATAAACAATCTGAGATTAATAACAGCTCACACACACTTACTGTGCTCAGCACCTTTTAAAGTGATATAAATATACTAATTTACTTAACAGCCAGGATACCCCTATGAGGTAGATACTGTCATTATTTCTATTTGATAGACAAGGAAACTAAGGTATCAATGGGTAAGTACATTGTTCAAGGTTGCACAGCTGGCACCAGCATTTAAACTAGGTAGTGTAGCTCTAGAGTTTGCTAGTATCATAACTTTATACTACCTCTTCTTACCTATATCTTATAGATAAATGACTATTTAAACGAATTTAAAGTAAAATTCCTGTCCCCTTGTGAGACTGGATAAGCTGTAAAAGAGGCTGTGCATTTCATCAATTACACATGCACAATTAGAGCCTATATCTAATCAGGCCTGATGACAGCCACAGACGTTTGTACAGATTAATGATCAGAGAAGAGGAATTGATGGGCCAGGGAAGGTTGAAGCTGTCAGCTTTTAGGAAATGCCCTGAGCCAAAGCAGCCATTGATGTTGTAAACTGAAATGTGGCAGCTATAAAAGGACTGTCGGATCTTTCCTTTGCATTAAAAGTATTTATTACCATGCACAGAAGCCCAATTTTGTGGCATGTAACAGAGATCTGTATTCATAACTACTCACTCAGAGGTCTTTAGTATGCCTCGTCCATCCTCCTCCCCATCCTGAGGACATGTGGAAGAGCTCCTTTCTGCTACTTCCTACGTTTTCATAGACCCACTGGGAGACTTAGAATTGTCCTGGTGCGGGCAAGAGGCTTGCAGGCATCCACAAATGGTACCTTGCTTGGCATAGCCAGGCTCCATAACCTCTGGTGAGTGCCCCACCAGAACAAGCCCTGGGTTTAGTGATGAGAGGGTCTCACCCAAAGGATGGGCAGTCACTGCCTGGAGTCAGAACAACAAGAGCCCTAGGCATGCAAACCATGCTGCCTTTTGATTCCTCTCTTGGTCCATTCACCTGCCCCTACTTACTGCACAGCTTCTAGGACAGGTTCCAAGCAATCCCCTCACTTGCTCCTCTTCCTCGGTCTCTACCTTGGGTACTTACAAAGTGGATTTAGGCAAGGAAAGGATGTACTCATCTATCTATAATAGGGTGCATTGACTTAAACTTTGCAGATTCAAGTCTCTTGACTCACGTTCTGGTGATTAAACCTTTTAGGGAATTGACCCTCATCAGCTAAGAGTATGATATTTTGAATATAGGCTGGGCACAGTGGCTCACGCCTGTAATCCCAGCACTTTGGGAGGCCGAGGCTGGCAGATCACCTGAGGTCAGGAGTTCGAGACCAGCCTCAACATGGAGAAACCCTGTTTCTACTGGAAAAAAAAAAATACAAAATTAGCCAGGCATGGTAGTGCATGCCTGTAATCCCAGCTACTCGGGAGGCTGAGGCAGAAGAATTGCTTGAACCTGGGAGGCGGAGGTTGCAGTGAGCCAAGATTGCACCATTGCACTCCAGCCTGGGCAACAAGAGCGAAACTCAGTCTCTCAAAAATAAATAAATAAATAAATACATAAATAAATAAATATTTTGAATATAATAAGAAATGTATTTTTTGTCTTCCTCCCTGTTTCCTGACACAGTTCCAAGAACCCCTGGAATCTCCTCAGTGATAAGTGTCTTTTTGTATGCTAATGAGAACATTAGGGGCCTTGGGTGGCCTCAAGCTGGGGTTAGAACTTTCAGCCTTGCAGCCTGCTGTCTGACCTCTGGGAAGGGGAGAGGTGCTGAAGTTAGAGTTGATCACCAATTGGCAATGATGTGATCAATTTTGCCTGTGTAAGGACGCCTTTGTAAAAACCCAAAGGACAGCATGCAGGGAGTTTCCAGGTTGCTAAACACTGAGAGCATGGTATAGTTCAGAGAGAAGCATGGAAGCCCCGTGTCCCTTCTCGTATACCTTGCTCTATACATCTCTTCCGTCTGACTGTTACTGAGTTGTATTCTTTATAATAAAGGGATGAGCATAAGTAAAGTGCTTCCCTAAGTTCTGTAAGTCATTATAGCAAATGATCGAACCTGAGGAGGGGGTTGTGGGAACTTTCAGTTTCTATCTGGTGGGTCAGAAGCAAAACCTGGACGTGCAATTGGTGTCCAAAATGGGGCAGTCTTGGAGTACTGAGCCGTTAACCTTTGGGATCTGGCACTGTCTTCCGGCAGATAGAGTCAGAATTGAGTTAAAGCGTAGGACATCCAGTGGGTGTCTACAGAGAAATGGAGAATTGCTTGCTGTGAGAAAATCTCCATGTGTTAATGACCAGAAATGAAATAATGTGAGAGTATAGAAAAAACAATGTTTTGGATTTTTTTTCTGTACAGTACAGTGATAGAAACACTGTACTTGTTTTAGCTGTTCTGAAAACCTGGACTCCAGATTATTTTGTGACTGCACAGTACATACTTCACACTCTCTCGAGCATATTTCCCGGGGTTAAATGAAGCTTCAGCTTTAGGGCCCTCATTTGCATTGGTATTTACCAAGACTTGGTGGAGCCCTAGCATTGTGTTAATGTGGTTATATATTTTTGCAAAATTTGCAAAAGTTATTTCTTAATGATTTTTGTTCTCATTCTTAAAAAACAAACCTCCAATGTTTGTGCTTAGTTGCTTAGTTGTTTTTTTTGTGTGTTTTTTGTTTTTGTTTTTTGTTTTGTTTTCGGAGACAGGATCTTACTCTGTCACCCAGCCTGGAGTGCAGTGGCATGATCTTGGCTCACTGCAACCTCCGCCTCCCAGGTTCAAGTGATCCTCCCATCTCAGCCTCCAGAGTGGCGAGACCACAGGTGCGCACCACTATGTCAGGCTAATTTTTTATATCTGTGCTTAGTTTTCTATTATTTTGCTTAAGGAAGTCTCCCCAAGGTGTGAAATCTTTGGGTTCCATAATGCTTGGATTCACCCCTGCTCTGCCTCCCTCGTTCAAAGGTTATTCCAGTTGATAGTCCTCATACACGTTTTTGTTTGTTTTGGAGGCATTTGGGTTTTTTGTTTGTTTGTTTGTGGGCTTGGAGATTTTTCCAGTTCTAAATGTTTAGATGATGACTAAGTAGAATCAGAGAAATGGAGATTTCTTTAACTAAAGAAAACTGAAAATATACTTTTGCATAGCAATGTTATTCAGCCACAGTGAACTTTAGGACCACTACTGGAAAAGAAATAATACAATGGGACATGGATCGTGCAACTTGCTCCACTAAGAGAGGTGTGTGATGAATCCATGAGGTTTTAGAACAAAATGGCTTCTTCTAGGTTTGGGGCTGAGTATTAGATCTTTGTCTCTCACAAGAACTCAGCAAGAAAGGATAAAGGCTTCTCTACCTTTACCAGCGAACTATCTTTTCTTGAGGCAGTTATATGACACAGCATCTGTCTGCTTCTCTTATTAGTGAAGAAGGATTGCAGGATTCCTCTTTTCACAATGATTTTTATTTAGGTAGAATCAGGACCACAAATGGAACAAAGCATAATTTCATACAATTTTGGCTGGCCTAAGAAGTCCTGATAGGTTAAAGTCCAGATGTGGGAACTCTCACACACAGGCCAGTTATGCCCATCACATAAGGAGTCTGCATCCTGAAAGGTTTACAATAGCAGTCCCTTGTTCAGAAGGTCCTCCTGAAATGCCATCACATCCAGAGTGGTCCTTCAACATGGGATTTGCCCACGGCTTGTCAATGGTATCCATTGAGAAGTGATAAACCTAAAGGAGTGGTTTTACTCTGTGGCAGTTTTTAGGAGGTATTACCTGACAGATGAGAGCCTTGTGATTTTGAGAGATGCTGAATTTCTTATTAAAGCAATTTATGCCCAAAGGGATCATAAATATAAAAATGAAAAATATATAAAGCATATAGTATCATTTGGAAAGCAGATAAAAGTGCCATTGGACTTCCCTAGTAGCTGTTTCTTCAAGGTCAGCACTGTTCTTTTGGATTGGCAAGGAAAGCTGGTTTTCTTATTCCTGTTTTGGGACTTTGCACTCCTCTGCATGTATCAGTGACATTTATGCAGTATAAATAACTTGAACTCACTAGTTTTGGTTTTGCTAACTGGCTAGTTGTGTGACTTTGTGTAGGTGATTAGCTTCTCTGGCTTGCAGTTGCTTTCTGGGTAATATGGTTTGACTCTGCGTCCCCGCTGAAATCTCATCGCAAATTGTAATCCCAAGGGAGGGGCTATAATCCCCACCCATCTAGTGAGGGAAGTGATTGGATCATGGGAACAGTTTTCCCCATGCTGTTCTCATGATGGGTGAGTTCTCATGAGATCTGATGGTTTCATAAGGGGCTCTTCCCCCTTCACTCTCTCTCTCTCCTGCTGCCATGTAAGACGTGCCTGCTGCCCCTTCTGCCATGATTTTAAGTTTTCTGAGACCTCCCCAGCCATATGGAACTGTGAGTCAATTAAACCTCTTTTCTTTATAGTCTTGGGTATTTATTTATAGCAGTGTGAGAATGGACTAATACACTGGGTTTCTCAAGGATGACAAAAATTCCAATTCTCCCTCAAAGGACTTATTGAGGATTCATTGAGATAATATTTTAGAAGTTATGATTTGTCTGCCACCTGTCTGATTTAGAGTTAAACTGAGGGTAACATTTTAATATCCTAATGTTTTATAAAATACTTTGGGGTTTTATGTTGACCAATCAAATAGAGCATGTTGAGCACTTCCTGATTACTGAGGTCACTGCTAAAGGCTATTGATTGAAAAAATAATAATACTTGCTTACATTCTGATTGGAAATTCTAACAGATCAATCACTGCTTGTTTCATATTCTGTAATTACTGAAGACAGTGCTCTCCACACGACAATATCTTTTTAATGAGGATGCTGGACGTATCCTTCTGCCTGATTTTTAGATAAGGCCCATCTTTATTCCGTAGACCCTGTGAACTGTATAACTGATGAGGGTTACTCTATCCTGTTAATGTTAAGAAAGATTACAGGCAAAATGTTGGCCTACTCGTTGCAATAGTTAAGGATCCATGAGAAGCTTTTCAGCTTTTCAGAACAGACCTCATTCTTGGCTTCAATGTATGTTTCTACCCTTGTTTCCCCCTTTTTATCTACTGGTTTTGTATTTTACTTTATTTTATTTTGCCATAATATACCTTTATAAGCCATGTTTGAGTCTTTTTAAAAATGTAGGGCACAAATAAGAAACAAATAATTATAGTAGAGGTGAAATAAGATTTAAGGAAAACCATAGTAAGCCTCTCTAAGACAGCAATAAATACCTGTGTCCGTACACTTCAGACTACTTAAGAAAAGCAAATACATCTAAAGGTAGAAGCCTTAACATCCACAAATGTTCATAGTTGACACTATATAATCATTTTATTTCAAATATGGCCTGAGTTAGGCCTAGATCTGTTTGTTATTTGGTAAGCAGCACACTCACATCTTCAGACATTCTACCTGGAACATATTTTATTTTATTTATTATTATTATTATTATTATTATTATTATTTTTGAGACAGAGTCTTGCTCTGTCACCCAGGCTGGAGTGCAGTGGCACAATCTCGGCTCACTGCAACCTCTGCCTCCTGAATTCAAGCGATTCTCCTCCCTCAGCCTCCCAAGTAGCAGAAATTACAGCCATGTACCACGACGCACAGCTAATTTTTATAATTTTTGTAGAGACAGGGTTTTACCATGTCAGCTAGGCTGGTCTTGAACTCCTGACCTCAGGTGATCCTCCTGCCTCAGCCTCCCAAAGTGCTGGGATTACAGGCATGAGCTACCATGCCCAGCCTCAAACCCCTATTCTAACCTCTCCCACTTTCTTCTCTAGAGCCCATTATTGATTTTCTCAGACTACCATTTGTGCTCTACAATAATCACTCCACATCCTCTCCTTACCAAATCCTTCATTGCTCTGGGCAATGCTTATTCCCTAGCAATTACACATTGCTAGGCAGATTACTCTCCAGTTCCCCACCTCTCAAGCCCAGAATGTGAGGCTTAGAATTCCCTGGCATCCCCCCATGCTTCTAGGTTGTTGTTCCATCCCTTTTTGTAGATGATCTCTGTGAAGCCCCTGCCCTCCAGTTGAACTCTTTTCTTTCCACCTGTGCTGCCATACCCTATAGCTCTCCAGGTCACTCCTCCTGTTTCTCATGCAGCTCATCTGGCCCATGGTTGTCCCTCAACTCTGTTTTCTGTTGTCCTCCTGAGTCGGTGGTCATTATGCAACCTTCTCACCTCGCTATTCTTTATCCTCTATTCCCATCATCCTCACCCTGTCATCCCTCACAATTCCATTCACGTGCCTCATGTTGACCCTTAGGGCATCTAACACTGAAAACCTTCTGAAACCTTAAACTTACAAAATTATCTTCTGGGTTTACAATTTTTTTGTCTACTATTTTTCCCACTGTGTCATTCCTATGAAACTCATTTATCTAACTCATCCAGAACCTTGAAGTCTCACATCTTCCCATTCTTTCAGTCGAATGTGATACTCCTGGCTTCTCTTTTCTCCTCACAACCTCTCATAGTCGGGCATCTCATTGCCTACTTGCCAACCCTTTCAAGTTATTCCTTCATCTTTCTTCTCCTATGCCTCAACACACACACACATACACACACATACTTGTCTTGTACTCATCACCTTGGAATGACCCAAATATCCACTTCCTCCTCTCCTGGGGGGTACATGGCGTGATTATATTAGGTGCTCTGTATTCTTCCCAGAGTCATCTGGTTCTGTAGGTCTGTGAGACTGCCTATATTTGTTTCCTGGGGCTGTTATAACCAAGTGCCACAAACTGAGTAGCTTAAAATAATGCAAATTTATTATCACACAATTCTGAAGGCTAAAGTCCAAAGCCAAGGTGTCAGCAGTGCTACCATCCCTCTGGATCCCATAGGAGAATCCTGTTTTGCCTCTTCCTAGCTTCTGGTGGTTTGCTAGCAATACTTAGCATTCCTTGGCTTGCAGAGGTGCCACTCCACTCCACTGTCTTCACAGGACACTCTCCCTATGTTTCTCTGTCCTCACATGGCTCTTTTCTTATAAAGACACTAGTCAACTTAGATTAGGGTCCCACACCACTTCAGTACAACATCTTTTTAACTAATTACATTTTTGATAACCCTATTTCCAAACAAGGTCATGTTCTGAGTTCCTGGGGTTTGGACTTCAACATATCCTTACTATCTCTTCTCTCTCCCTCTTCATTAGTTTCATTTCTTCAGCCCATCAGTGTTTCCCCACACTACCAAAAATCTGCTTCTGACCATGACTTCCCGTGTAGTTGTCCCAGCTCCCTGCTTTTCATTGCCAAACTCTATTTCCAGCTTTTTCTCTGCCCTTCACTCCTCCATCTGTAATTAATCTATTACACATCTGTTCAAATAGCTCTCTCAGTAAGGTCATCAGCATCAGTCCATTTGTCAAATCCAGTGGTGTCATCTCCACCTTCACCCTATTTGACTTTCGTGCAGTATTCGATATCAGCATTATCACACTTCTTTGAAGGGCAGCTCTTTTCTGACCATTATGTTGTACAGTTAAGGGTCTCACTAGACCTCCTGTCTTTCCCCAAGCCAACTGGATCCTTACTTCTGAGATCCTATCGTACAACAGTTTTCAGTGTGTGGTTTACAGACTCATGAGGGATCCCAATACCGGTTCCTATGTTGTCAAAACTATTTTCATAGTACTACAAAGGTATCATTTACCTTTTCAACTGTGTTGACATTTATACCCACGGTACAAAAGCAATGGTGGTTAAAACTGCTGGTACTTTAGCATGAATCAGTGCAGTGCCACCAACTTGTACTAGTAATACAGTCATGTGTCGCTTAACCTCGGGAATACCTTCTGAGAAATGTGTCCTTGGGTGATTTTGTTGTGTGAACATGATAGAGTGTACTTACACAAATCTAGATGGCATAGCCTACTGCACATCCAAGCTCTGTGGTATAGCCTATTGTTCCTAGGCTACAAACCTGTACATTTAGTATATTATTATACTAAATTCTGTAGGCAGTTGTTACACTTAAGTATTTGTGTATCTCAATATACCTAATCATAGAAAACTTATGGTACAAATATGGCATTATAATCTTGTGGGACCACAGTCAGATATGCAGTCCATTGTTGACCAAAACTTCATTATGCAGTGCATGACTGTATTTCTATTCTTCACAGCCACACACTCACAGTTTAAAAAAATAAAAAAAAATAAAAAAAGAAGAAAGTAGGAAAAGAAAGAAAATGCCAGTTTTACTTAGAAATGTCCTTGATAAGCCAGTAAGTTTTATTCACTTTATTAACCCTTTACCCTTAAGGGCATACCTTTGTAATTTTCTGAATAACAAAATGGGAAGTACACACGAGAAGTACTTATGTGGCATCTGGAAATAAAATGTTTGACTGGAGGAAACATTCTAAGCTGTCCTAAACTGCCCTTGGTACTTTTCTCATGGAACACCATTTTTACTTGAAGAAGCAACTGACAGGAAAAGTATAGTTATGGACACTTCGGTATTTGGCAGTTTCTCAAAAATGAATGAAGTGAATCTGCTGCTATAAGAAAAATAACTGACAGAATGTGTTGCCCATAATAAAGAGTGAGCTTTCAAGCAAAAATAAAATTTTGGAAAACTTGTATCCACCAATGTGAATTCCACAGCTTTTGAATTTCTAAAGACTTTTTGATAAGATAGATGGTAGATTAAAAGTAATGGCAAAAACCACAATTACTTTTGCACCAAACTATAGTATTAATGAATATGATTTTTAATATTGTATTGAAATCGGTCAGTTTGGAAAAGTTGCATATTTCAGGAAACCAATATTTTCTAAATGATTAATGTACACTTATGAAATCATTGGGTTAAAATGTATTCAAAGTGCAAAATAGATAAATGGATCTTAATAAAATCAGGTAAAATGTTATGTGATTATGCAGTACACTTTAAGAAACTACTACTTTTTGAGTTTTGATGAGATATCAAGGAAGAATACTCACAATTATTTGAAGGGCTGTTAAAATACTCCACCCTTTTCTGACCACATATTTGGATGAGGCCAGCTTTTCTTCATACCCTTCAGTCAAAACAACTTGGTGCAATAGATTGAATGCGGAAGCAGATATGAGTTTCCAGGTGTCTTCTAGTAATTTGGAAATTAAATAGATTTGCAAAAATGTAAAACAATGTCAATCTTCTCATTAAATTTTTTCTTCTTTTGGAAAACAGTTATTTTTCATTAAAAAGTTTATGTTAACAAATAAAGGGTTTATTATTATTACTTTTAAATGGATTTATATATAAATATTTTCAAGTTTCTCAGTTTTAATTTCTAGCACCATAAACATTGTTTTATTTAAAACCCACATTTACAAAAATTCTTTAGGATCCTCAATAATTGTTAAGAGTGTAAAGAGGTCCTGAAACCAAAGAGTGTGAGATTGCTGCTGTAGAACTGTATTCAAACAGGACACTACAAAGAGAACTGACGTTCAAGGAGAAATTAATAATTTATTGGGTTTGTTGGGTAACAGAACTGGAGAAAAATGGTAGCCAGAGGACAACAAAATATTATTGTGTCCCTGGTGAGAACCTGTGCATCAAGACCGTAGAAGATTTTCTGTAATGGCAGGTGAAAAATTCCTACTGCTAGTGCTTTTGATGACACTGTTTTGCCTCAAGGTACATCTAGTGGCTTCATTGTACTGGATCTGCCTCTAACTAATTTGGTCTGGTATCCTGTTGCCTCAGCAAATTATATGTTTGTAATGTCACTAATGGAAACAAAAATAGAGAAGGCTAGCGAGTTCCTATTCTTGGACAACTGTCACCCCTACAAATAAAGTTCCCAAAAGGCCTGAAAGGAAAGAACATGCTGAGTAAATGTCAGCTGTTTATTATTATCATCATTGTGGACTTTAAGACCCATATGATCCAGTGAAAACCCTGGCCCCTGAGCTCTGGGCTACACCCCAGGTTTGGTGCAGGAGCTCCTTTTGTTTTTCAGCTTAAGCCCAAAACAAGGAGTATCAAAGAGTTTCATGTCAATGGCCAACTCTAACTTGGTGGGAGTTGGTGCCTGGAGCCCTCTTTTGAGGATCAGTGGGAACAAGATGTTCTTGATGTCTGCCAATGCCTTACAAAAGAGGTAGCACATTGTCAGCACCCACTAAGCCTAAAAGCTGGACTCCTTGATTCTTTGCTCTTAATGCAGTTTCTTGAGGCCAAACCGCTCTGATAAACTGAGATGTGAAGCACAAAAATGAAATACGAAATGAAAAGGAAGGAATTAGATGCAAAGGAGAAAAGCACCTCGCTTTCAAAGGCTAGCCTTAACTGCCCATGCTTAGGCATTGAAGAGGTGATGAGAAAGTGAAACTCTCACCCTGGAAATGGAAAAACATACCAGCCACAGAGAAGACCCAAGTATTCTGTCCTTAAAAATAATATTGTACTCTGGATAGAAACAGGAGTTTTTAATCTCTTAATTCCTCCTATTCCTGAAAACTTCCCAAACTCATCAAACTACCAGCTGTGATTTGATCAGTTCAGAGTACTCTCATTGTGAGGAAACAGAATTCATTTTAATCATCAGGATTCCTGCTCAGGAAAACACAGTATTGGTGGGACAGAATTCCATAATGAGACTCCTTGGAGTGGTAGCTGAAGCCCTGAGTCTGGGAGTTGGCTGATCCCAAGGCTTGAGAGATGAGGAGAGACAAAAAACCTGCTCTGCATAAGACAAGGAAAAAGTCTTGTTTTGTTCATGATGGGAAAAGGAGTATAAGAAAAAAACAGAATGAGAGAAAGAACCCCTCACATCTCCACAAATGTCATTAAAAAAGCAAAAGCTTTTATTGTATTCTTTGGGGTCCTTGGACTGGTATAAAAGAGAAGAGTGTGGGCAGACAAAGGAGTCAAAGATAGGAGGGGCGATGGGGGAGCTGCAGCCTGGGGATTCTCAGAAATCGGCAGCAGGATGTGGAAGCATCACCAACATGGACTTGAAGGTCTGATACAAGTTCATCTGGATGCCCAAGAGGCAGGAAGACCTTCCCTGAAGTTTGAGTTACTCTTCCTGTGGAGCCTCAGAAGTCAGTGTTTTTACAACCCCACCTCACTATATTGATTCTCTTAGATGTGGTCACCCTTTAGACTTGGGTCAGTGTATTGCTGTACATCTCTTGCTCTTATTAAAATAAGCATCTCTTCCTATCAACCTGGCAGTATAATTCTTTATAGAGTTGACAGTATCTCTCTCTCTAGTTAGGGTCACAAGGACTTTGGCCTTGTCCTGGCTCTGCCACTGACTTCCTGTGCCCATGGGTAGGTCCTTATCTTTTCAGATCTCAGGGTTCTAATTTGTAAAATGGTGGAGGTGAGGAGGAAAAGGTTGAGTTCATCATCTCTTAAGTCCATTCCTAGTTAAAATTCTATGAATCTTGCAGTGTTAATATTTCATGCATCTCCATTCTTCCTTGTACTCACTGTTTTGAGAAATTACCTTTTACTGTTGAAATAAAAGAATCGGGTTGGTTATATATATAATGTCCTTAGTGGCAGTTTCTCTATTAAGAACACACTAGCTTATAACATATACTGGTTTTCTTATAATAAGGATATTTTTATGGCTAAGAGGAACCATACAGATCAGACAGATGTTATTAACATATATACCTATATATTTTTTCTTTTTTAATTCTCTAGTTTTCTGTTATGCCTTTCCCCAGTGTTCTGGGTGTCCTCTAACTTGTGTGTATCTGCTTCACCTGTTAGATTGTTAGATGGTTGAGGGTCAGAACAATGTGATACTCATCTCTGTATCCTCTTAAAGTCTAGAGAGAGACCTCTCCTCATACAAAGTGAGCATTTAATAGATACTTATTCAGTCGAATTGAAACTGTGTATTGAGTCTAATTTTTTTAATTATTGCTTTATATTGTGATAGCTTAGTTATGCTGTAGGAATAAAATAATTCTCAAATCTCAGTGATTTAATGCAACAGAGATTCTTTTTCCTTGCTAAGGCAAAGTTGGCTATAGAATGGGGTTGGACTAGGGAGAAAACTATTTCTGCTTCATACAGCCACTCGGGGACCCAGAGTGAAGAGAATCCTGTTTCTGACAGCTGTACCTTTTGAAAGACATGGCCTCTTCAGAGAAATAAACTGAAAAATTACTCGAGGGCTTTCTTCTGCCCTCTACACATATTTCGTTGACCAGGACTAATCAAATGGTACTACCTGACTAGGAAACTGGGCGGTGTGGATCCAATATTTTTAGGCAAGAAAAGTGCCCACCCGTCCCTAGGCCCGGCATGGTGGCTCATGCCTGTAATCTCAGCATTTTGGGAGGCCGAGACAGGTAGATCACTTGAGGTCTGGAGTTTGAGACCAGCCTGGCCAACATGGTGAAACCCCACCTCTACTAAAAAATACAAAAATTAGCTGAGTGTGGTGTGCCTGTAATCCCAGCTACTCAGGAGGCTGAGGCAGGAGAATCACTTGAATCCAGGAGGTGGAGATTGCAGTGACCCCAGATCATACCACTGCACTCCAGCATGGGCAACAGAGCAAGACACTGTCGAAAGAAAGAAAGAAAGAAAGAAAGAGAGAAAGAGAGAAAGAGAGAAAGAGAGAAAGAGAGAAAGAGAGAAAGAGAGAAAGAGAGAAAGAGAGAGAGAGAGAAAGAAAGGGAGGAAGGGAGGAAGGAAAGAAGGAAAGAAAATGAAAAGTGCCCCCAAGATTGGTAATCACTAATGTTTACCCTGTGCTTTACTCAGTAGCGCCAGTATTTTGGAGATAATGAACTTCTTTGAGAATCTGATGGTCATTACAATCCCTCTCCTCTAGAAACACTCAACATTTTGCATAATTTCCCATGTGTTTCATGTATTTTGAACCCTATTCACTGGTTCTCTAGAGAACCTTAGACCAAGATTATAAATCCTTCAGGCATGTTTTGCACCTGGCAACAGACCTACAGATGAAAAAAAAAAAAAATACATTACTGCTGTTCTATTTAAACTGTATGTTATTAACAGTCTATTTATTTAGTTGTTTGTTTTTATCAGATATGGCATCATACAAGACCCATGGCCAACGGATTTCCCTCTGTGTTTGTTTTTATCAGGAAAAATTTGAGGGACTGTTCCGGACTTATGACGACTGCGTGACGTTCCAGCTATTTAAGAGTTTTAGACGTGTCCGCATAAACTTCAGCAATCCTAAATCTGCAGCCCGAGCTAGGATAGAGCTTCATGAAACCCAATTCAGAGGGAAAAAATTAAAGCTCTACTTTGCACAGGTAAGGTGATTGTTTACCAAAGTTATTCTTTTTGCCCTACATTATTTTTTACCGTTTTAAAATGTAAATGAAGCCCTTTCCATTTTCAGATTGGTTGGTAGTCTATAATTAATTCACTGAGAAATAGACCCACATCATGATTCCCAGACAGGAACAGCTTAGTGGCTAAAAAACAGGCTCTAAGAGTTGCCAACCAGAGCAAGTTGCATAACCTCACTGGGGCTCCATATTCTCATCTGTAAATTGGGGATGATCAGGATCCATACCCCATACTGTTGTTATGAGGATTGCATGAATTATTGTGTGTTTAAGTGCCTAATATTTGGCAAATACACGGTAAATGCCAGGTAGTAGTTATAAGAAGAATGATGTAATCACAGCTACTCCTAACCTTCCTATCAGGGTTATAATTAAAACTTAAATTATATGACAGCTTTAGTGGAATGTATAACTTTTCAGTGATTCATATTTATGAGAAAAGGTTACAAATATATGGAAATTAATTTGTTTCATCCAAAAATCAATTCTAGCTGTTCCAAAACGAAATGGGTAATTCTTGGCAATGCTTATAAAGTTCACAGCAATGGAAATCAATATCCATCATGTTCCATTAGTGCCCTCACCTCATCACTAGATACCTTGATCCATCTCTTAAGTGATCTGTTAGTATGGTTTCCACCTTTAGACTCTACAGAGATGGCACAGTGAAAAGAACACAGACATTGGCCCTGCATCCGTGTTCAAATTCCATCATTGCTATTCTCATGTGTGTGATGTGGACCAACCTCAGTTTCCTTGCCTTTAAAATCTCACCCCATTCCTTAAAAAGTTAAGCATTGAATTACCATTTGACCCAGCAATTCCACTCCTAGGTATTTAAAACAGGTACTCAAACAAATATATGTACGCACACGTTCACAACAGCACTATTCACAAAAGGTGGAAACCACCCAAATGTCCATCAATGGATGAATGGATTAGCAAATTATAGTATGCCCATATGATAGAATATTATTCATCCATAAAAAGGACTAAAATACTGATAAATGCTACAATGTGGATAAACCTCGAAAACATTATACTAAGGGAAAGGAGCCAGACACAGAAAGTCACATATTCTGTGATTCTGCTTATAGGACGTATCAAGAACAGGCAAATCTGTAGAGACAGAAAACATCATGGTGATTGCCAGTGACCAGTGGGAGACAGGAGTGGTAGTAACTGGTAATGGTAGCACTGGTAGCAATAGGCAGTTCCTTTAAGGTGATGAAAAGAGCTTGGATCTGGATAGAGGTGGTTGTTGCAGATTGGAAATGTACTAAATGCCACTGAACTGTTCACTTTCAAGTGGTTAATTTTATGTTATGTGAATTTCACCAAGGAAGAAAGGAAGGAAGGAGGAAAAGAGAGAAGGAGACAAGGAAACATTTGGCAGGTGCATGGTGGGACAGTGGACTGGCAGCATCAGCATTGCCTGGGAACCTATTAGAAATGCAAACCCTCAGGCCCCATCCCAGGCCTCCTGAATTAGAAATGTGGGGGCTGGGGCTTAGCAATCTGTGTTTTAGTAAGGACTGCAGGTGATTCTGACATACAGTAAAGGTTGAGATCCACTGTTTTCAGGATTAAATAAGGCAATTGAGCACATGGTATGTGGTAAGTGGTAATTATTATTACAGTCAGGTTCATCGGTTCATTTGTCACAGGCTGAAACTAAACCCACATTTTAATGTGCCAACATGACACATCTGAAGCCATGATAAGTAAGTGTCTTCATCTCTACTCTATTTGAAAGGTTCAGACTCCAGAGACAGATGGAGACAAACTGCATTTGGCTCCACCCCAGCCTGCCAAACAGTTTCTCATCTCGCCCCCTTCCTCCCCACCTGTTGGCTGGCAGCCCATCAACGATGCCACACCAGTCCTCAACTATGACCTCCTCTATGCTGTGGCCAAACTAGGACCAGGTAAGCTTTGCGGCCCATTTTAAAAGTAAACATTTGTCAGCAACCTAGAAAAGCCAAATGAGATTAACAACCTTGAAATCCTGGGTTCATGGTAACATTGCATTTCTAATGGGTTTATTCTTCTGTGTGGACAATGAGAGGGAATGATGGATGAGAATGCAGCGTTTGCACCTGTTCAAAAAGCAACTCAGGAACCTGTACTAAAATGGTGTCAAGTCCGTGCAGCTTCTGGACTGCAATGCAGATATTTTAAGATCCAACAGCACTACCTAATTCTTGTGGGATTTATCTCGATACTAGGAGGAAATTGTTTCCTCAGAACAGACAAAATGAACCCTACCAGCTGGAAGGAAGCATCTATGCTGTGCAACCCAGTTTTATTGCTGTCACAGTGCTAGTACACACTCAGGAACCCCCTGTTACAAGAAAACCTGCCACCAAAGTGAAACCTCCAAGTTCCTGAGAAGTCAGTTACAGCAGCCTCTAACTTAAAAAAAATCTTACGGTCACTTTGTTATGATGTTGGCATATGTAGCTCTGATTCACTCATCCTCACTGCAGTATAGTATTCCAAAATATGAGTCTACCACCACACTTTCTTTAGCCACTCTCCTGTTGATGGATATTTAGATTACTTCCAGGTTTTTTGCTATTACAATCAAAGTAATAGTTAACATTCTTGTACATCTCTATGCACTTGTCCAAAAGTTTCTTTAGGCTTTGTACCCAGAAGTGATACTGCCCTCAATTTCAGCAGATGATGACACCTTGCACCCCAAAGTATTTTTTCCTATATTATATTAGGAGAGGAAATAATAGAAATTGAAGGTGCTGAAGCCACATGGGAGCTGAGATTTTTAGCACTGTGAATTGAGTGGTAACTAATGGCCATTATGTCTGCTGTATCTACTGCTGGTTATCTTGGGATAGGAAGGAGCTTTAAAAATAGAATCTGAATGCCTGACCCCACCCCAAGAGATTCTAATTTGATGTGGGTAAAGTTCAGGTATCAGTACGTTTTAAAAGCTCCCACGCTGATTCTAATATGCAGATGAGTTCAAGAACCACTGGTAGCTAAATGCCAAGTACCAAGAATAGTAAACTTATAAGTTGTTACTAGCATTTCTTAATGTGGCAGGAAAACATCTGGCTCAGAGTCACCCACCTCAGAAATCTGCTGTTTTAATAATCGTGTGTTGATTCTTGTGTATGCCAAAACCTGAGAACCCTAGGAATTATGGTGACCAACTGTCCTGGTTTCTCCAGGACTAAGGAGTCCCTTGGTCACAGGACCTTCACTGCTAAAGTCAGACAATTCCCAGGAAAACCAAGAAAAGCTGGTCATCTTACCAGGTACCCAGATTAAGATGATTCTGATCTGATTAATAAGCACTTCTTGCAAGAAGATTGCCAGATGTTACATGTGTGGCCTGAAAGTTAAATTATAGAACTTTCAAGAGCAAGCTCATTGGAGGTTTCTTTGTAATCAGCATCACATCGCTCAGCTTCTCAGGCCCTTTAAAATGGCCATAAGTTTTACCTTCAAGAAGCAGGAGGTATGTCTAACTAATATGTGCTGATGAAAGAAGCAATATAATAACAAGGGAGATGTTAATGAAATATGATTTCATTGAACATCTAGTTCATATCCAGGATCCTGATCTTAGACACTCCCCCTTCAGAGAGCCACATGTGTGATATGCGTAAACACTGCACGGTGTGTAAAGTAAATTGAGTCTGCTCACGTGAAGCCTTTTGAAGCCCTTCCCCACAGTCATTCAGGACATTGCAGAAATAAACAAGCACACATATCCAAATGGACCAATTTCAACCAAGGTCCTTGGAGCTGCCAGTTTGACTCCTATACACTGATATTGACAAGAACAACCTTGAACACTTTGTAGAGGTGATTTGAATGTCAGCCAACAGAGCTCTTTATAGAATCACTAAGGTCTTGGCTAGAGGACCTAGGAGTCTGACCGGCATTTTACAGAAAAGGAAACTGAGGCCCAGAGCGAAGCGGGGAGCTGATTTGACAATGAAAGTGCCAGATCTTCCAATGCTGTGCTCTTCCTACTTCACTATTTAGAAAGGAGGCTCAGGCTATGTCAGACTTTCTGACCATCACACCCCAGCTGGACTCCAGTTCGCTCATGTGGAGCTGATTGTCCAGTAAAATTCAAATCATTTTTTATCAAGAATGTGAAAGAACATTAGTTGTTGTTCGTCCGCATTCACAAAGATTGATGCAGAGAAAGCTAGAGGCAAGTTCCAGACACCCTTACTGGCTGACCGAGCTGAGCCCAGACTCTGGAAGGCATAGACAGGGACAAATGTGACCTGGGACTGATGGAGGCAGAAGGCACAGATGGGATGGGAATTAGGCCCTGGAAGGGATGCTCACAGAGCCTGACACAGAAGAGGAAGGAAGAAAGAGGGAGGAAGGAAATGGTCTTAAAGTGGCAGAGAAAAAAAAAAAAGCAGTTGGCAGTAGGGGGTGGGGGGCTCGAAGTTGTAAATAACTTATCAACAATGTTAAAAATGCAGACCTTTTACCTTAATTGTACAGCTAATCTATAGCACCCACCTTCTTTTATCACAATAAATGTACCATCTACCATTTTTGAAGAGCCCTGCTTCGTGATAAACACAGAGATAGGACCTATTATTATCCCCATTTTATGGACTAGGAAACTAGGCTGTAGAAAGAAGCATGAACTTTCCCAAGGTGACACAGCTGGTTGGTGACATCGTCAAATTTCGAACCCTGGCACTTCTGACTCCAGAGAGTAAACTTCACCACTCTGCCAGCTGGCCTTCTATTAAGGATACTGGTTGGCTTGGCTGACTTCAGGCCTGCTCTGCTCCAACTCTGGCAAACATTTATTCTAACCCTGAATCAATAATTATAGTTATTATTATTATTTGAGACAGAGTCTCACTCTGTCACCCAGGCTGGAGTGCAGTGGCGCGATATCGGTTCACTGCAACCTCCACCTCCCAGGTTCAAGTGATTCTCCTGTGTCAGCCTCCTGAGTAGCTGGGACTACAGGCGCGTGCCACCACGCCCGGCTAATTTTTGTATTTTTTTAGTAGAGACGGGGTTTCACCATGTTGACCAGGCTGGTCTCGAACTTCTGACCTCGTGATCCACCCACCTCAGCCTCCCAAAGTGCTGGGATTTCAGACGTAAGCCACCACACCAGGCCTCAAGAATTATTTCTAACAAACACCAATCTAAACTTCTAGAAAACCTAACCTAGTGTCTGGTAAATGTGCAAATGGAGACTTGTGCATTCGGTACAAGAGCAAATATTGAGAGTTTCCTGATTTTTAAGGATGACTGATACTGTGTCCACGGAACAGCTGCATTCTGGATGTATTTTCGAGGATATGTTTCTCTCTATTCCCTGCCAGCAATTTGGGACTGGTTGTCTTTATTTAGTTATCCATTTATCCCTTTTCTAGGTCCTTAAAGCTTCCTCAGCCCCACACATGCATGATTTGTGTCCAACAACTGAGTTGAAAATATCAGAGGTTAAATTAAAGGTTGTTTCAACTGCAACAATAAGGGAGCAGGGTCACACCCTGCCTTTTCCCCATGGCATCCTCCCCCTCATCGTGTCTCTGCCCCCTTCTCAACCAGGTGCCAAGGCAAGGGGTTGCTCCTTCAGTCTCCTCCTGTCACTTTGCACAAATATTCATTTTTCCTTATGGCAATTTTCTGTTGTTCAACTTACTGTCTTCTCTTCTTATTGAGGGAAAGAATGCATGTTTCATTCATTTTGGTATTCTCAGCACCTGAAAGTACCTGGCACTTAATCGGTGCTCAATAAATATTGGAGGAATTAATGCATGAATGAATGAATGAATAGAGCAGACCTGTTAGCCTGCCTAGAGATAGTTTCTTTACTGACAAATTGTTGCTTTCTTATAGCTTTAGCCAGACTCAGTCCAGAAGCATTAAATTCATGTTTTCTATAATTAGAGGACTTCTAGCATTTTCATTAAAAAAAACATGATTTAGTAAAATTTATTTTTAATCCTTTGGCAAAATCATTTCAGTAACAAATTATAACTATTTCATGTTAAAGGATGACTACCTCAATTCCAGAAGTACAGAAACAAATTAGAATGAGAGCAGAGAAAAGTAACTCAAATGATCAAAGGAATGGAGTTTTGCATTAGAGGAATGATGAACAGTGTTTAACTGGTAGAGCAGAGTGATTGAGAAGGTATGTAGACATTTAAAGCTGTTGGGAAAAAGTCAGTCTAAAGAAAGAACATTATGGAGCAGGGATCTAGAGTGAGATGGGACTCAGGCTAAGTCAACTGACTGGCTGCCCCCAGAGGCAATGGCACAATTTAGTAGGATCCTTTCATGGTGAACAAATGAAACAGTAGGGATCCAGGCCACATCTCAGACAAGCAAGGGGCAAAACAGTCTCTAGTTCTTTAAGGAGGAATACTGGTGACATTCTTTCAGAGAGGGACAAGTCCAATTCCTGAAAACTTCTAGAGTGGTCCTAGAAACAAACATAAAGAAAGCAGTGCAATTGTAATGGAACCATGATCAGACCCAAACCTGTGGGTGCCTGTTGAAATCCTTTGAAATATTTAAGATGTTATGACAGGAGACAAGGGCCACGTTATATTCAAGAAGTGTCTCTCAGTTCTGTTTATTATACTGAGAGCAAGTTTATTCTGAAAATTATGAGAGGCATAATTTTAAATATCCTTAATCATTGTCCCCATGACCATTCTATCTTTGATCCAGAAAGTAAGTAAAATAGATAGTATACATTAGAAAATAAATAAATAAAAATAATGACTTAAAATTATGTGGGGATGAAGATACATTACTTACTATGTGCCAGGCACTATTCTAAATACCTTACAATATTATTTAATGTTCACAGACAGTAACAGGTATTATTATTGTCCTCAATTATACAGCTGGGGAATGTGAGGCACAGAGTGGTTAAGTAACTTGTCCAAGGCGCACAGCTGCTAAATTAAAATATGTCCTCTGCCACTGGCAAGGAGAGTAAAGGATTGATTGAGCCAGCACCCTTGCCCTGGGAAGTGAAACATTTTTCTCTAGAAGAAATTTAAGATTGCTGTAAAGGAGAAATTTAAGAATACAAAACAACTTATGCCTCTCGTTCCCTCACATTTTATTTCTCTACTTTTTGGCACCCACTAAAACACACTACTGCATCAATTCTTTACGGTACATTTCATGCTTTTTTCTCATGTCCAGCAGGACGTGCAGATCCAAATTTGCCTTCCTCTGCTCTGTTTAAGGGGCAGTTATTGTCTCTGTAACACAGAATCCTTGTGTGTTTCTATTAGTCCCTCGATGAATGTGTAGAAACCCATCAGTTTAACGGTGACCTAGACAGAATAAGATGGGCTCTGACCTTGAGGAGAATTATGAGTTGAATATTTATTTTAAAATATCTGTTGTTCCTGACTCCAGAAGCAGTATGGTGCCAGGTTCTTTTTTGATGTAAGACAAAATAGGAAAAAAATAAGAACCCAGCCTAGCAAAATAGCTTATCTCCACCAATCAGCAGAAAATGGTAAAATAGAGATGCACGCGGCACTAACTGGATGGGAAATCAGAGGTGGGAAGTGAAATGCCGGCCTTTATTCTGCTAAGATGACTCTGGAAGGTCATGTTCATTGTCACTGAAAATGCCTGCAGGGAGCGATATGAAAAGTCATTGTCTCTTCTTTTTTTCCCTCCTGCTATATTTAGCTCTTGTTAGGAAGATCAATTTTAGTTAACTGCAGAGAAGGGTTTTTAAAATGGTGCTTGAGTTTCAAGTTGCATTTGTCTGCTATATTTAGATTTTTTTCCAAATTCTTCTGTATCAAAACATGACATAGTAAGGCAACTTTGCTGGTGTTACTGCTTGATATGGTGTTTCCCCCAATGGAAAAAGATATTCCATTAACTAATGTAACCTATGCTAAAGAAACATTTTCCATTCCAGGTTCTGATTCAGAGGTAGAAAAAAATTCAGTTTTTAAAATATAGATGAACACCTATATTTTTGGTGCATGTGGTATGAACATTATATAAGGCCTCAATTCTCGTTCAGCAACTGCCGTATTCTCTGATCACAGAAACAATAGGCAAGTAAAACTGCGAGTGTCCAGTGTTCCTGTCAGCATAATCTATCTGTGTCATACCCCACCTAAGGGACTCAGATTGGGATCCGGGAGCACATGTTCAAATTTTCCCATTTCCTTTTAAAGAATTGTCCCTGGAAAAAAAGAAAAAAAAAAAGGTTTTTTAAGAGGCTTTTCTTCCAGCATATATTCCATTAATTTCTCTTCCATCACTATGGAGTAGCAACATTAGAATACTTCCTTTTCTAATTTTACAGGTAAACAGGTAAACTGTAGAAAAACAGAAAAGACATATGACCAAAAACTGGGAAAATATGAACAACAAATCCTATTGCCCATAAAAAAAGTACTTTAAGGAAGAATCATTGTAGTGTTTACCCTTGCATTTTTTCTTACAGGGGTGTGTGTGTGTGTGTGTGTGTGTCCTCACAGTTGTGGCGGGGGCTGGGCCCCTGACATGGGGCAAGGGAGAACAGGATGGTCCATTCCCAGAGAGGATCCAGCCCACAGAGGGCTCTCCCAGGCAGCTCCCCTTTGCTTCATCTCCGCCACTTTCCTCTCACCCCATGTGGACGAGCCCATTTTCTCTGGTCTTTCTCCCTCTTTATCTTCCCACCTCTTTCCCCTCTGTGTTTCCCTTAGTTACTTTGCCTATACCTTCCCTCTGGGGTTCTGCTTCTTTTTCTCAACCATTAATTCAGGTCCTCAGTCAATCAGTTGATCCCATAAAGTACTTTGGGTCCTAAATGTCTCAGGAGGGGATGAAGATAAATTCCCCCATCCCCCATCTAGTATTAGAGAGAAACCTCCAGAAGATAAGCAAATGTTCTTATACTGAAATATATATAGCTCCCCTTATACCAAAACTACGAGTATGCTCTTTCTCTTCTTTCTCTTTCTCTCTCGCTCACTCTCATCCTCTTCCTTCCCCATCTTACCAAGGACCCCTTCTTATTTCCTACTTTGATATGGATCAGAACTGAGGAGGGAGGAAAGGAAAGAGAACCCTAATCATTTCATCAATATTTTCTTAAAATGCACCCATACGAGGCCTACTGAGGTAGAATGTCAGTTTGCAGCCCTGATGTCACCTGCAGCATCCTACCCTTGTGCATGCCTAAATCTAGGAAGCAGTAAGGAGGTTACACTGGTCACCCAGTAGACCTGGATTGGAGTTCACCACTTTTCTCTGGGATCCACCAAAATTCAATAGGAGCTCATGGAAACACAAAAGAATCAGAGAGAAAAAAGTTTACAAAGGACTGAATTCCCTGAAATCTGTCTTTTAATCCCAAATCCTCTTTCCACTTCCACTTAGAAAATAAATTCTTTCTATGCTTCCAGATTGAGCTTGTGAATAGGCAGCTACCGAACAGCTATGATTTGTATGTTTCCAATAAGTCTCTCTGCACCCAGAGTATCTCCTTTTATTTTATATCTGTAAATGGAGATCCAACATGAAGAGAGGCTTTTCTCTTGCCTCAGGATAACAATTAAAACATAGGATGTGAGTTTGAATCTAGGCTCCACATTTTATTAGCTCTGTGACCTTGAGCAAGTTTCTGAACTTCTCTGTGCCTCTGCTTCTTCAATAGTAAAATCAGTTTGTGGCAAGCATCAAATGAGATAATCCATATAAAACTGTATAGCCAGTATCATACATAGGAAAGGCTCAGTGTATGTTACCTATTTATTATCACTTGATTTTCAAAGCCTTCTATTAAAATGTGTCACTGAGTGTGGTGGCTCACCCCTATAAATCCCAGCACTTTAGGAGGCTGAGGCAGGAGGATCAGTTGAGCCTAGGAGTTTGAGACCAGCCTAGGCAATGTAGTGAGGCCCCTGTCTCTACAAAAAATAAAAAATAAGATTATCTGGGTGTGGTGGTGCACACCTGTGGGGCCAGCTACTCAGGAAACAGAGGTGGGAGGATCACTTGAGCCCAAGAGGTCAAAATTGCAATGAGCTGTGATCCTGCCCCTGGACTCCAGCCCAGGCAACAGAGCAAAGTGAGTCCCTGTCTCAATAAAAAAAATAAAAAAAGTTAAGTGCATGTGTTAAGCTCTTAGCTCAGTGCTGCTCAGTGTGAAAGCTATGATATTTTGGAGTTGACAGTCCTACACATTGCAGTACATTTAGCATCCTTGGGTCTCACCTACTAAATGCCAACATCCACCCACACCATATGACAAAAAAAAATCCATTTCCAGACACCATTAGGGGTTTAACACTCTAATGTGAGAACCATACTAATTATACTTTCTCGAATGTGACAAAGACTTGTCAGAGGCATAGAGGCATAGAGCGCCTAGTAAGGGGTCAGTGGTGGGTGCAGAAAGAAGAGTGGAAGAGAGGTGAGACATATAGAGAAGCAACTCCTGCCTCCAAGCTTTGCTCACTCCTCTATCCCTTCCCAAACACATACACACTTTTTTTCTTCCCTTTAGAAAACTAGGGGAAGACAAGAACAAAGAGAGTTTGCATGGCCCATGTCCATTTATCAACTGCTACATAACAAACTATCCCAAAAATGTAAGGCCTAAGACAACAGTCATTTATTTTGTTCACAAATCTGCCATTTGGGCCAGGCTCAGGGGGAAGGGTCATCTGTCCCATGCAGTGTTTCTGGGGCAGCACAACTAGGGGCTGGCAAGTGAAGATGATTCACTCACATGGTTGGCAAAATGGTGCTGTTAGCTGAGAGTTCACTTAGACTCTGAGTCAGGGCCCTGGTTCTTCTTAACGTGGGCCTCTTCATGGGCTGTTTGGGCTTCCTTACAACTTGGACGTAGGGTTTCAAGCATGAGCATTCTGCAAGAGCAAAGTAGAAGTGCATAGCATATTTGTTACCTAATTCAGAAGTCACACTGCTTACTTCCACCACATAGGTTGAGGATCCCTTATCCAAAATGCTTGGGGCCAGAAGTGTTTTGGATTTTGGATATTTTTGGATTAGGGATATGCAACCTGTACTATATTTGTCAAGACAGTCATTCAAGCCTGCCCAGGATTGAAGGGAGAGAACCCAGAGGGAACACTCCTTGATGGAACATTGTCAAGGTTCCAGGAGAGTATGTGGGGTGGGAGACATTATGACCATCTTTGGAAAACACAACCTGCTACCACAAATAACTTTCCTGTTGAGAATGCACCTGAAATATGAGAGATAATACAGTTTTAAAATGAGAAAAATGTAGAGGATCTTCTTTCAGAGTCCAAAGCTTCCTTCCCTAAGAGATGCAAATTAACTCAGTTTATAATTTATAGTCTTTTCAAAATTTATTGTGTTGTCTTTTGAGAAGATTCATTGTCAAAGAGACCATGTCTAGAATAACTATCAATGGCCAAAACAAAACAAGGCAAGGTTCAGAAGGAGTACATAATCCATCGTTAGCTAGAGAACAAATATTCATGAAAAATATGAGTTGCCATGAAAATGTATTAAAAGTGACAGATAAAACTAGGCTGCCTGTCCGTAGAGTCGCTTGCAGAATATGAAAACAGTGGGAAGTATGAGAGTTAGGGACAGAGCGGGACTATGAGCACATTCTTTGAAGTCAGGAAAACCTGAGTTCAAATCCTGGCTCTGGCATTTACTACCTGTGTGATCTCAACTTCCTGTTGTATAACTAGACATTATGAAACCCACATGACAGAGCTGTTATAATTAAAGATCTATTTCATGCCAAGTAGTTACAGGCTTTCCTGTGCCTGGCATTTGTAAGTGCTCCATAAACAATTGTTACTATGTTTAGGGAATGTAGTGAGTTTCTATGACACCTACTGTGTGCTAGCACTGATAGAATGCTGATAAGAGGATAGATGCTTGCCTTTAAATGGTTTTCCACTTAGTTGAAAAGCTAAAACTTACACAAGTTAAACTATAGGAAGAATATTCATGTGTAAGTATATACCAGACATCACACAAGTATGTTAGTAATGGCCAAGCTTGATGCTCTTCATAAATCAATCACATATTCATTGAACACTAACATGTACCTTAAGCTGCAGCAATCACAAAACATTAAGTCTTGACTTCCGTGGTTTGGAATATAACACATTGCTAGAGGAAATAACTAATGAATAATACAAAAGGTGATGTAATTAAGTATTATAAATGAGTGTTTCTGACTATCTCAAAAAAAAAAAAAGAAAAGCAGATATTAAAACGGCAACGTAAGATTTTCTGTCTCATGAAAATAGACGTATAGAAAAGGTTAGGAAGAGAGGAAAAAAGGAGAGAAAATTGCCAGTGATGACAGAGAAAGGGGAAATGGTGGTTGGAGGAAAAGGGATAGGTTCATTTTGAAGACCAGATTATGTGATACCCACTACCGTGGGATGCAGCCTGTTATCATTCACCCCTTACTGCCCTTTGTAATGGTGTCTCCACTGAGGAAAAGCTCTTTGCAATTGTTCAGCTGCTTAATTCTTTGACTATTGTGTGATGCAATCAGATTAGTTAATCATACTGGAAACCAGGAATTACTTGGGGGCAACAGTAGCCAAAATAATACTACCCTAAATAATCATAGCATGCATCTTGGGAGAGGGCTTTATCAAGTATTTGACACATATGTCTGTTTCATAGTATCCCGGTGATATGAGTGTTGTTCTCATTGATGAGGAAAACTGAGGTTCAGAAATGTTATATAACTTTCTCAGAGTCACATTACTCATATGTGATAAGGTGAACTCTCCAACTGTCGTCTTAGGTGGCTTATTCTGGCACGGAAGTTAGTTCCTGTCGTGGGGAAACCAGCAAAGAGTATTTTGAGTGTGAGGGTTAGTCATGGATAGGGTTATAACAAGGGGTGTGTGGGGAAGGAGCATGCAGAGAAGGGTTGCCAAGCAATGTTCAGTAGTGCTTGGTGACTGATTACATGACGAAAGAGAAAGAAAATTCAAGGATGACTGACTCTAAGGATTTGCACCTAGAAGGCTGGAAGAATGACGGCACTTCTAAGAAGTGTGATAGCTGGGAAGGGAACCTAGATTGGCAGAGAAAATAATTCTACTTTAGACATGTGAGTCTGGAAAAGAGTAATTAACTTACAGAGAGATGTCAGTAAGTCAGGATGCAGGTGTGAGATCAGGCCTGGATATGTAGCTCACAGGGTAGGAACTGGGGCTCATGATGACCAAGAGAAAGAATGTCCTGGGAAGAAGAGCAGCAGGTGCTGAGCAGAGCAAAGCTTGGCCTTGCCTGTTAGATGTGGCTGTATTTTGAAAGCCTCACTAGTTCTGGGATTCTCTCTATTGCTTGGCAGTACACATACAAGGGCTTTGTCCAGCAGGCACTAAACTTTTAGGAGTATTTCTCCTTCCCTCCGTCACAGAGTTTTTCTTATTAGGAATCTAAACAATGAATCTCAAACTCTGCTCTAACACATAGACATGTCCCTCTGCTTCATCTCTCTACCCTTACCATGTCTGAATTTTGCTGATTTTTATAAACTTTGCATAATCATACTGATTATTTTAGAAAGAATTTAAGAGGTGGCCAAGTCATGACCCATAAGCCAAAGGTGGCATGAGAGAGAAACTCAGTGGCACTTGGGCTGCCAGCACCAACACATTTCTCTGCAATTGTACCATGTGAGGTTGTATCATGTCACCAAGTTTCCCAGCCCCTGGTCAGCACAGGGACTCACCCTCCTCCCTCCTGAGAATGGGGAACAGCCCATGGGCACCCTCACTCCTTCCTGCAGACATAGAGGAATTGGGACATTGTCACAAACATGTCTCCAGCCACTTGGGAAAAGAGGAGACAGAACTTTGGCATCTATTTTAAGCAATGGCCAAACCTCAGTCAGTTCCAAAGGCCTGAATGAGAATTTAACTGTTAACCATGTGCTAAAAGGTTTTTCATTTACTTGGCTGAAAATTTGTTTCATGGGATAGGTAGAAAACCCCGACCAATGCACTTGTTGGTGACTTTTGATCCTGGCCTCCTTTTCGCACACCAAAGGAGGACAGTTTCAATACTCGCAGAGGAGTGAGCATGTGATGGGTCAATGCTCTGCTTGTCTTATCAGAGAAATGCTGGTTCCATTGGTCTGTTCTCGCTGCACCATGGCAGGACCTCCCACCCTGTGTGGGTAAGGCTTGACAGGCTGTCTGTCCCCGAACAAGCCCAGTTAGTCCCTGTGCCTGGTGACAGCATTGACGTCAGCCCTTGTGGTGGAGGAATTAGTTGAAGCCCAAAGGGAAAAAGAGGCCAAAAAAAGAAAAATTCAATCCAGCAAGACCAAAGCCATTTCTTTTTATTTTGTGAGCTCTCAGCAGCTGCTAAGCTTTGCTGGATTTCGATAGTAAGAAAGTTTCCAAGAATAGAACAGTGCAATGTCAGAGTTAATGGGATCACAGCAATAAAATATCTCTACTACTGAGCAATCTGATGGTATTAAGTTGACGTGGAAGTTGCTTTGCACCCTGCACACAGAGCGGCCTCCCTGCTTGCCCTCCCATCCTCAGTGTGCCCCCAACACACCTATTCTGAGAGGAAAGCAACCACTTCTGAAGTGGTAAATACATTGCAATAGAGGTGTCTTCAGGCCAGTGGCTCACGCCTGTAATCTCAGTGCTTTGGGAGGCTGAGGCGGGTGTATTACCTGAGGTCAAGAGTTCGAGACCAGCCTGGCCAACATGGTGAAACCCCGTCTCTGCTAAAAATACAAAAAATTAGCCGGGTATGATGGTGGGTGCCTGTAATCCCAGCTACTTGGGAGGCTGAGGCAGAAGAATCATTTGAACCCAGGAGGCAGAGGTTGTGGTGAGCCAAGATCGCGCCATTGCACTCTCCAGCCTGGGCAACAAGTGCAAAACACTGTCTCAAAAAAAAAGAAGAAAAAAAAAAAAGATTTCTTTAAAGGAATGTTAATTATCCAGGGCAGGGAGAACAAAAGGTTTAATCAAAGGCCTAGCTTTGTTAGATTTATTACGATTTCTTTAAAATGGCCAGCTTCTTGCTAACAGATGAAGAAAAGAAGAAGGGTGTCTGAGTTCTCTGAATTCTCTGGCCTGAGCCTTGCCCTCACCTCCACCCCAGGTCCTGCGTCTCTGTGGCAGGCTCCTTTCTATTCCTCATCTGAGGATAACAGAGGCCATTCCCCTTCATCAATGCACTCCCCATCCACAGAGCAATGAATGAAACTATAGTAGCCACCAGTGTTTCTTCAAAAGGGGCTTCCGCTGCAAATATAAGAACTTAAAGAAATCCTATACACAAAAACAAGAATCACCACCATATTTGATGACTCAGCAAACATTTCTTTCTCTGTCTCTCTTTGGATGGTGTCTTTCATTTAGAATTGCAAGGACTTCCTGAAGGAAAGAGAAAATTTGAGAAACCCTGGATGCAATCAACTCAATCATTGTTCACTGTGGAACTTTAAGTGACTTGATGTTCTTTCCTGAACAACAATGAGAACACCAAAGATGAATGGGAGCTGGTGGCTGAGAGCACCAGAGAAACTATCCAGGATTCCTTAGCTCCTTTCTTTTCTTTTTTTTTTCTCTCTTTCCTTTTTTTTTTTGAGACAGAGTCTTGCTCTATGGCCCAGGCTGAAGTGCAGTGCCATGACCTCAGCTCACTGCAACCACCGCTTACTGGGTTTAAGTGATTCTCATGCCTCAGCCTCCCCAGTAGCTGGGACTATAGGCATGCACCAGCATGCCCAGCTAATTTTTGTATTTTTAGTAGTGGTGGGGTTTTAGCATGTTCACCAGGCTGGTCTTGAACTTCTGACCTCAAGTGATCTGCCCGCCTCGGCCTCCCAAAGTGCTGGCATTACAGGCATGAGACACCACGCCCGGCCTAAACTCTTTTTTTTACAAGCACTCCCAGTTAATTGTCAGATGTTTAAGAACCACTGCTCAGAGACACCCCCAACCACAGCTGCCCACTCTGACCCAGAGCCTTTGATACAACCCTCAGATAAAGCTGGTTTGATGTAGGTTTCTCTCCTTAGCAATGTCTGCAGATGATCTGTTTACCTGGGGACGTGGATAAAAATGCCAAAATATTTTAGGGAGAACAGAACCCACACAATTAAGTGAACCTTACTTAGCATCGATACATACAGCACTACACCACTTATGTGTGGTATGCAGCTTCCTCATGGATTACAGTGTGGCTGGGTTAATGCCAACTATCAATTCTTGCTCCACAAGGCAGGATAGCAAAGAATAGCATGAATGGTCAGGCAGGCATCTCCTTCCTGTCTCTCCCCTGTATCTCTGCTCCTGTCACTGTCTTCTCCTGTATCAGACTGGGCCACATCAGCTCGCTTGTATCAGAGATTCAATGCTTTTTGATGTAGTTCTCCCTACCTATGATTTCACCACTTCTAGACTTTAAATACGGAGTCATATCAGCCATACTTCAATGGCTGTGGCTGGTTCTATTTTTCTGTACTATCAATATCCAGGGAAATGCTGGAGCTGTAACACTTTCTGTGAAATATTTGCTGCCCTCACCCAGGAAAGCCTTTCTCTGTATAGCAGGATGTCGAGGGCAAGAGTTGCCCAATAGAGACTTCTCTGACTCTTAACTGAATGAGCACACTCTCAGCAGGGTATGGCTGTGTTCGTTTGCTAGAGTTGCCATAACAAAGTGCCACAAACTTTGGTGCAGTGGCTCACACCTGTAATCCCAGCACTTTGGGAGGCCAAGGTGGGCAGATCTCCTGAGATCAGGAATTCAAGACCAGCCTGACCAACATGGTGAAACTCTGTCTCTACTAAAAATACAAAAATTAGCCAGGCGTGGTGATGGGTGCCTGTAGTCCCAGCTACCCAGGAGGCTGAGGCAGGAGAATGGCTTGAACCCGGGAGGCAGAAGTTGCAATGAGCTGTGATCCTGCCCCTGGACTCCAGCCCAGGCAACAGAGCAAAGTGAGTCCCTGTCTCAATAAAAAAAATAAAAAAAGTTAAGTG